>NC_137954.1:19421242-20021242 GCF_963924665.1 Micromys minutus | reverse complement strand
ACGACACAGTGACTTTACCCCCCATGTTCTAGAATATTTGGTACAGGAACTAACTTCTCATGTTTTCAACAGAGGATTTAAGTGCCAAGTGAGCCACTTGCTCTATTTCCAGTGGTCTACTGCCTGCAAGATATGCCCGGAAAATGGTGGCACAATGCTTGTGGGAGCAACCAACTAACCAACCATTCGTTTGAGTTAGAATCCACTTTATGAGGTAGAAATTATAGACTCAGTGCTGTCTGGGTGACCAAGTGGCTGTAACTAGGTAACCTGGGGACCTAGCATCAAACCAAATACTACTGGTCTAACAAAAGGGAAATTTAGTGATAAATGACTCCTAATGATAGTCTGCAATACTCAAAGATCAGTGTCTTGTTCAGCCATAATCAGAGAAGCTTCCTCCTGCAGCAAATGGGAACAAACTCAGAGACACACAGCCAGACATTATGTAGGGAGGGAGATACCTTGGAAAAATCAGTCCTAAGTTTGATATCTTTGTCAAATCTCTTCCACTGGGGCTCAGGGAGCTCCACAGAAGAGGAGGCAAAAAGAACCTAACAGTCAGCAGGGATGGAGGACAACAAACAAGACCCCCTCGGCATATGCAAAGCCCCTGTGAACACACAGAGGCTGAAGCAGTATGTGGGGTATCTGCACCAGGTCCTCTTCATATGCCGCATGGATTCCAGTGCAGTGTTTTTATGGGATTCTTGAGGGTGAAAATCAGTGGGGCGGAGGGTCTCTTATTTCTGTGCCTTCTCTTGGGATTTTTTCTTTCTGTTCGTTTGTCTTGTCCAACTTTGATATGATAGCTTTTTTTTTTTTCATCTTATTTTATATATTTTATTCTGTTAATTTAAAAAATGAATGAATGAATGAATGAAAATCTATCCACGAAGTAAAGGCTAACAACTGAACTGTCCTTGTACACTGGATTGCTGAAAGCAGAAACATCAATTTTTTTCCTAGTATATTGATACTGGGTGTATCAACCAATCCAGAACAGGCCTCTTCTTCATTAGTAGTTCACCATCACATAAGGCATTCCTCGGTTATTTTGTGTGCTTTTGTTTGGTTAGAGTTTGATGAGATTTCCTTTATTTGTTTTCTTTTGGGGTGTGCTTTTATTTTGTTGTCTTGGTTTTAAGGGGCTTTGTGGTTGTAGTGGGGTTTTGTTTGTTTGTTGAAAAAGACCTGAAAGTTAGATACAGATTGGGATAGGATCTTGAAAGACTTATGAGAGAGAGAGAGAGAGAGAGAGAGAGAGAGAGAGAGAGAGAGAGAGAGAGAGAATATAATCATAATATATTTGATTGTATTGTAAAAATATTTGAAATGATGCATGTATGTGTAAATATTTATACACATACACTTATGCATCATATATAATTTTAGGTGAATATAATATAACATTATTTCCTGAGGTTCTATTCTTTGCTCCTTGTTCCTCCTTCAGTGTTGACCTTACTCCCTGTACCCACGCAAGGGCCCTCTCCTCCCAACTATTCAGTTCCTTCACATCACATGTATCCTGGTTTCCTCCCAGGTCTTGCCTTTCCCCCAGCCTTTTTATATTCTCCTGGTTTCCGTGGTTACCTCTATGTGTGTTCCATCCTCACATCCAAGGATTTGAAGTTAGCAACCACAGATGTGAGAAGAAAATCTGCATTTGCCTTTCTGGATATTTTAACAAATATTATTAACCCAAATGAGGACCAAGCACACATCTAAAAACTGAAAACATAAACAAAGGAAACAGAAAACCCAACTCAAAACACTGGTAGTCTCAGTTTATTTTCTAAAAAGGAAATGTGTTAAGACATTTTCCGTATAGAGACTATCAGGAGTGAGGAGCTCAAAATAGCTCAGGTTTTCTGCAGTAATCCAGTATCTATACGTTCACAGAACAATGAGAATCCAATTACCATTAGGGCTCCTCTCATGAACCCGTGCTGGCATCTGTGCGGCTCCTCCTTGCAGAGTGGTGTGCCAACCCTACTCCCAAATTAACCGTGTAAACCAGATCAATGATTGCGGTGCAATTAGGCTGATGAGAGACCGGAGAATTGAGGGGAGAGGGAAAAAGAAAAAAACGGATCTACTGATTAACTCTTAACTCAGTTTTTACATGTACAGGAGCAGAAAAAAGCTACTCCACATTAAATCTTGTTTCTCTCACTTCTAATTGTTCACAGCCAATATTGATTGTAAGTAAGGCTAAATGAGGTATTCTTCCCTTCACAATGGCATATAATTAAAAAAATGTTTTTTTTTCTTTTTCCTGCAGATCCTATTAGTTCAGTTTTGCATGCTTGGACGACACAACACTTATTTATAAAGGCAGAGTCGTAAGTAAGTGGCAAGATGAATAGCGCCGATTATTTTATGCTCATCCTTCAAAGCACAGAGCACAACATATTCAGTGAATAATCTAATCTGCAAAGCATCTATTGGGAGAAGCAATGAAATACCACGGGTGAAAAAGAACACGCTCTTCAAAAGTCTTCTCCTGATATATTTATCTTGTGTCACCTCACGGTATGACAATTAATCCCCACGGTCACACTATTACATATAGATCATTTCTCATACTAAGACGTCCTATGTGAAAGAAGCAGTAAAGATGACCGAATCAGGCTATTTACTGGCCAAATGGATATGTTCCATTTCTCTAGAAACCATCAAATCAGAGAAAACAAAAAACAAGGTGATTTTATTGTACCTTTCCATGTTATATACTTGTAATGATCAATTTCTCTCACCAATGCTTCCGAGTTAAGAAATATACAGACCCTTGATGAGGCAGCCTTTTTTTTTTTTTTTTTTTTTTTTTCAGGGTATCACGAGTGTAGTTTACCTGTTGTTTCTAGGAGACGATCTTACCGCAGACATCTCTGTCCCTCCGGCTTCTGCAATCATTCTTCCCCCACCCCACGTCCACAAGGTTCCCTGAACCTTAGGTACAAGAATTATACAGTGAGCATATTCATCGGGACTGGACACTCCATGGCCAGTGGTTCTAAGAGGGAACTCTAAATGAGTGCCACCCCAGACAATGAACAACCAGTGGCTGCTGAGAGAGGAGAACGAGGGATGAGCGCCCCAATTCTACAACAGCATGTAGCTGTAGCACCACCAGCACAAGCGTGTCACATTAGCTTGTCTGGTCTCCTTTCCTCTGGCAGCCAGACACCTGGCAGGCAGCGAGCTTGGGTCGAATGAACATCTGCACTTAGGCACTGAAGTCTGAGCTTCTAGCGGCACAGATGCTGCCGGTAGGAGTTCCGGGTCCCTGCAGTACTTTGGTACCTTCTAAAATTTGCACTGATATTTACTGTGCAGTCACAAGTTTCTAGAGTTAAAAACCGAATCACCCTGAATAGTCAGTTAAGGAGGAGACAGGAAAAGTCACGGACACTTTAGCCTTCTTGCTGTCCTTATTTTTTTCCTCGAATAAACAACACCACATTCTGAGGCTTTCTGCAGAGGACTTACAAATTTTGTCAAACAGCTCTGGCCACCTTGTCCCAAATGAACAGTGTGAACTTTTTTTTTTTTTTTTTTTTTTTGAGTCATCAACATTGACAACCCACTGAAAATTTTTTACATGGCCAAGAAAATCCCTCCAAATACCTTCCTTTCTGTAATACTCATGACTTTCTGAAAAAGAAACTAAAATACTAATATGAGAAACCCCTACCAGAGGAGGCAAAATAGACAGTGTGTGATTTGGCTCACTGAGAGGTAAAGAACGGTATTACCTACAGGAGCTTCTTTTTGAAGATAATGAACCTAAATACTTATCTGTGCTGACACTGCATGTTTTGTTCTAGAAATCTATTTTAAATAAGCAGAGTATGCTTTGGAGACAAAGGTGTAAATTTTCTCTCAAAATTGAAACTATTTCCAAGTCTTTAGAGAATATTACTTTATCTCAATCATATCTGAGAAGGAAATAAATGAGTAAATCAGAATTTTTCTGGTTTGAAAATAAAAAGCTCTAGAAATTGAAGCCCCACGTCACAACAGCGTTCTTTGCTTTGTTAAGGAGCCGCTTTGTTATTGTTGTTGGGGAAAGACATGGCCTTCTGCAGAGCGTCCTTCTGTGTGCCTTGGCCCGTTATAGTCTCAAGCCCTTTCCTGACCTTGTTAAATCGAAAATATTTCTCCAGACAGTAAAGATTGATTCTGGATACAGGTACACTGGATGGGCCAAGAAGATTCAGCTCTGAGACTAGTGAGAAAATGAGCCTCTATTTCAGCCTGTGGGCTACCATATTTGGGCATCAAGCCCAGGCCCCCATTGTCTTTATGGATGAGGTGAAGTATGGGAGAGTTTACGTGAATAAAGATGAGACTTCAGACAGCACAACCTAGAAACAAACAAATCTTGAGTCTGGATTAAGTTACCTTGATCTCTTCATATATCACGGGCGCTGTAATGATTAAGGGCCCCATAAAGAGGAATTCGTTCAACAGTGGTTTATTCCCATGTGTTTGCTCTGTAATATCTCACTGCCTCACAATACAGAAGTGATGTACCTCCTCAAGACATTGAGGCCATTTCCAGTATTCATGTGTTTTAGGTTTTTCTTTTAACTCAAAACAAAAATTTGCTTTCTTGTTATTCTTCTTTGCTATTTCTGTATTATCATCATTTAATAAGCCCATTATATATTCTTCTTATTTTATTGGATATTCTCTGTATTTACATTTCAGATGTTATCCTTTTTCTCTCAATCCCATCTCCTCCCCCTCCCATTGCCTACATGAAGGTGTTCCCTTTCCCAACCACCCTCTCCCACTTCAGTGCCTTGGCATTTCCCTACACTGGGAAAACACACCTTCACAGGACCAAAGGCCTCTTTTTCTATTGATGCCAGACAATGCTGTCCTCTGCTGCATATGTACCTGGAGCCATGGTCTCTCCATGTGAACTCATTGATTGGTGTTTTAGTCCCTGGGAGCTGTGGTGGGTTTGGTTAGTTGATTATTTTGTTCTTCCCACCGGGTTGCAGACCTTTTCAGCTCCTTCAGTCCTTTCTCTAGCTCCTTCATTGGGGTCCCTGTGTTCAGTCTGATGGTTGGCTGCAAACATCCTCCTCTGTATCAGTATGGTTCTGGCATCTGAGGGGGCATCCATAGCAGATTTCTGAGCATCTGTCATAGAATTTGTCAACAACATATCATCTTCTCAATAAATATTTTATTTTGTAAGACACCCATATTTAAAATATTGTAACTTCTATATTCATCAGTGATCTTTGGTAGTTACCACAGCAATACTCGGATGAGACAAACACATAAATTCTTCTTATGTGGTGGTGTGAAATAGTTTGCTAGATATGTGAAGCCCAGTCTTACATTTAATTAATTGTTTAGTCTTAGTTCATTGACTAAGAATAAGCAGTGTGACTGGAAGAACTCAACACTACCTGCTCACTATTGCACATCACCAGGAGGTCAGGCAATTTAAAGCCAAGAGTTACACAGACACACTTTCAAGTACCAAGGTCCAACTACTTAAGGCCTCGAATGTATCATCAGAAGTAGGAGGAAAGGGAAAATGATGGAGAGAAACATAGCATCAGAAAATGGGGTGAGTAGAATTTAACACAGGAAAACATTTCTAAAGGAGGCTTTTGGTGGGATGGGTGTGGGGATGAAGGGTCTTTCTGGAAGTGATGGTATCACTAACTCTCTATGCCTGATGCTCATTTCCTTCCTTGGTCTGTGACTATGTGTACATATATGTGCCTAGGAAACTATGTACATACATATGTGCCTATGAGTCTTTGTGTCTAGATATTTTAGTTGAGCTGGTCTGGTTTCTCTAAGAAAATGCAGGTATTAAGTTAATGTTAACCAAATCTATCTATTGATAATTCTCCATTCTGCAAAACTCCATAAAGGCCATTCAAAATGTCTTTTCCCTACCAAGGTAGCAAACCCAATTTTAATTATTCTCAGGCATGAGTGTTCACTTCTCAGTACGTTACTAAGAATAACAATAAGTGGAACAACAAATTGAAGACTATGGTGCTAGTCTTCTATTGCTGCTTCGCAAGCATACTTTAATTATGCAGACTTCACATCTAATAGGTGAGTGAGGCAGCCATCTGTCACAGTTCCTGAAAGCTAAAGCCCTAGCTTGTAGGGGTCGTCCTGCTTCTTAGCTTGCAAGAAAGACCCTCTTTGCTTCTTTTAAACCATCAATGGCAGATCAAGATATTGCCTCTTAACCTTCTGCTGTCAATAGTTTATGTAAGTTTTTTTTTTTTTTTGAAAAGACACGACAACAAGGGCAGTTCTTTAGATATAAACATTTGATTGGGAATTGCTTACACTTTCAAAGGTTTAATCCATTATGGTCCACGGTGGAAAACATAGTGGCATGCAGGCAGATGTGGTGCTGGAGAGGTAGCTGGAATGTTTGCATCTCTATCCACAGGCAGCAGAAAGGACTAGGAATCACTAGATGTTGCTCGAGCTCAAAGCCCACCCCTAGTGACATGCTTCCTCACACAAAGCCGCACTTCATCCAACAAGGCCACATCTACTCCTCCAACAAGGCTACTTCTAATATGCCACTCCCCATGGACCTCTGAGAGCCATTTTTCTTAAAATTACCACAGACAAGGGCCCAGAAATTTGATTGAATTTAGTCCAATAAGGTCAGTTGATTCATGGCATGAAGCATGTACAACTTCAAGGTTCTTTCATCACACCAGATAATAGGTTGGCATGTTCTAGGTTTAGCACATTGAACATCTTTAGGGAAGCCACACTCTGCATGCCTAGGTCTACTATACAAGAGTACAGTTCTGAAAATGACTGTGCTCTGCAAACTCACTCATTAAAAAGAACAAGGCAAGTCACCTTAAAAAAATAACATAGTTAGTGGCCAGAAGAAAAATAAAAACTCTTCAAAGAATCATGTGTGTATATGTTTGTGTGTATGTGGTGTGTGTGTGTGTGTGTGTGTGTGTGTGTGTGTGTGTGTGAAAGTACAGTAGAAATTATGAGAAGGATAAAGAAATTTTAAAAGGAATGAGGACAGGGAGCATAAGAAAGTAATTCGATATTTGTTATTAAATTAAAATGATTACCAATGAAAAGGAGAGGGAGAAGAGAGGGAAGGCCTATGGGGACAAACAGAGACACAATAGGAAAGTGTGTGTGTGTGTGTGTGTGTGTGTGTGTGTGTGAGTGAGAGAGAGAGAGAGAGAGAGAGAGAGAGAGACAGAGACAGAGACAGAGACAGAGACAGAGAGACAGAGACAGAGGGGAGGGAAGGGCTTGGAAATGAATGTGTCAGGATATTAGGGGGAGAGGGAGGGAAGACATAGAAGTGTATATATACAGAATCTTATTTCATTGTGTGCACATACGAAGCTCTCAAAATATAAGTCACCATTATTAGTGACTCACCATCGTGAGTCAATATTTATCCGTATTTATTTAATGAAGATCCTCTGAAATTTCACCATCTTCAATGCCTTACATCCAAGATGAATATGTGGTGAGAAGTTGTGAAGTCATTGCCAAATCATAAATAGTCCCAGGGAGGAATTGTGAACATTTGCTCTAACAGGCCCACAGCAACACAAATGAAAGCAAGTTCCTATAGCTAGAGATGCCATCAAAAGTAGGACTCATAGGCCTATGAGGGAGGAGTCAGTGGCATTGTTGTGTTAAAGATGACGGGTAGCAAGAAACCAAAGAAAAGAAAGTAGAGTGTAGGAGTTAAAGTCCTTTAGGGTACAAGACAGAGAGCACCTCACCATGTAGGGCTTAACCTGAAGCTATTGCCGTATATCTCAATTCCATATCCTTAATAATTTATTTGTAGCACTTTAATAGTTCATCAGATGTAGCCAGTGCACCTGTCATGGAAACAGCAGTGCTAACAGCAAGAGATATGTGGTAAACACTGGAGAGATTTCCCCCCTTATGCCTCTAGGAGTTGAAACTGATATTAAACTAATAACCACAGGATGCTGCAGTGGAAGGGGTGGTGCTCTAGGAACATCGGGGAAGAACAGCATGTGATCTATGTGTGATACGGAATTTGGGTGGCTGATATCGTACTTAGATGCTAATCACAAAGCAATGAATTTTGCAAATGTGACTGATACCATATTTTTGATACAGAAAATCGCTACTATCTGTTCAAAAGTGGAAACAAATTGATTAACCTCTTGAGTTTTTTTTTTAGTTAAAAAATGATGGCTTGTCAAAATGCAACCTACGAAGCATTTCTATGTGAAAAGGTAAACACTCACCAGTACCCCATAACTGCTGTGTAATCCTTTCCTAACTTTTCTTTGGCAGCATTTGGCTAGGTATATTGGATGGCCACTAGAGGGCAGTGCTGCCCTTTGTTCAAAGGAGCTAGTTTTGTCAAGCTGTGCTTTCACCATTGGGATGTGGGGGCAGGGAATGAAAGAAAGACAATCTTTTTGAAGCTGGGAATGGGGGGGTGCGTTTGGAAGTCCAGCTTTACTGTTAATTTTTTATTGCTTTTAATTTTCAGAAAACTTCAAGAATTTATAAAAATACCCTCAAAGATGTTGATTTTAACTTTGTTACACTTTAAAACTCAAGTTAAACATGTGTATTGTTGTTTTTTTTTTTTTTTTTTTTTTTTTTTTTTTTTCTTCTTCTTCTTCTTAAAGTCCTTGAAGACTTTGTTTTGTAACAGGGAACATTTGTCTGTCTTTGGTTTACTGTTCTGTCTACCATTTTAGATGAACTTGAAGAAGAGACTTAATTGTGACTGTAATAATTATTATTCCTATACAAATAGCAATAATATAACAAGCACTTTTATTACGCAGGGAAACTTAAGTTTCATTAATTTAGAATTATGCTATAGAAAATCAGGGAGAATCCTACATCATACTAACAACAAATGACTTCAAATTCTGTTGTATGAACGATTATTAATGACCGTAATTTGTGGCTCCTTTTAATTGGCCTTAAAGATAATACTTGCATCTTAGCGGGAGCATCATTTAGAATAATTCCATGCAGATTTTTTATTTTATTTTCTTTGTGTGTTCTGCTACATATGTTTGTCTTTTAGCTGATTACTTGCCATGAATGAAGCTCTCAATGTGTCCCATGTGACCAAAAGAGAAAAAAATGATATTTTTTTGGTGTTCCTGAGTCAAATCTCCTCATAACATATGACATCATACTTGTTTATACTACATGCCTGCTACTATGTTTCTTGTATGTTTTAGAATAACATAGGTGTTTGCTTAAGAAAGCTCTGCTCAACTCTCTTTGTTCCTGTTAGATGTGTGTCATCATGAAAACTCAATAGACTATAGAGAGCTTAGCGGTTGTCAGGCAAATAACATCTGTCCAAGTAAAAAGTAAAAGTATTTAATTTAAGACAAGAGTTTCTTGATTGCTTGCTTGGGGAATGACAAAATCCACCTTAGCCAAAAGTGGGGGGGGGGATAAATTCCCTTGATTTCTTTCCACAGATAAAAATGCAAGCTTTTCTTTGTCTTATGGGGGCACTGGGGTGACCTGGAAGAAAGCCTCAGTGGTTAGGACAGGCCCAGTTGTCTAGGACTCCCATAAGGGACTTCCAGTCAAGAGTGCACAGTAATTAGTGTGTTTTGGACACACTGAGAATGAGGGTTCCGTAGGAGCTGTTATGATGGCAGGATGCAGAGCAGGTGCCATAAGCCCATCATATAGAACAGGCCATCGCTGCCCCTACCCTGACTGTTTATCTTTTTTACATAGCCCTTAGGGCTGTAGTCAAGAGATAACGGCTCCCCAGTGGAGGAGTTCGAGAAAGGACTGAAGGATCTGGAGGTGTTTGCAACCCATAGGAAGAACAGCAATATCAACCAACCAGACCCCCAGGGACTAAACCACCAACCAAAGAGTACACAGGAGTGGCCCATGGCTCCAGCCACATATGAAGAAGAGGGATGGGCTTGTGGGACATCAGTGGGGAAAAGAGCCTCGGTCCTGTGGAAGCTTGATGCTCAGTGTAAGGAAATGCATACTGGATGGGGAGGTGGTTAGGTGGGAGTGAGAGATGGGGGAGGGAGCACCCTCATAGCACCTTCCATAGGGAAGGGAGCGGTTTCCAGAGAAGAGACCTGGAAAGGGTATAACATTTGAAATGTAAATAAAAAATATCCAATAATAGAAAAAAAGCACAATTTAAGGCTAACTTCAGCACGTTGGAATAGCAGCACGTATTTTACTCTGCAATACTGACTTACTTTAGAACACAAGGCACTTCTTGTGATAACTTTTCTGCTTCTACATGTAAATCCACAGCTGGACACAGCTATTGTGAACCTCTGTTGTTTGTTTCCCTTAAACACAAATAATGTACTCCCAGAAAATATCCCAACATTCCTCGGCTGAAAAAATGCATCTAAATATCTATTTTCTTCTCTTGAGTTGTAATATCTACTAATGGTGAAAATGAAATGACCTAAAATATATTAAAAAATTAACTTTCTAAGATATCTAAAAGCATGAGGGAAAAATATCATCACTGAAATCTGGTCTTCCACCCCATGCCCTAAGGGGCTGCTTCTAGAGGAGGGATAGCTTCACAGAGAAAAACTTAACGTGAAATATGGCTTTCAGTCATAGAGGTGTGAAATAAGAACATGCCAGCAGTTGCCATTAAACAAAAAATAAAAAAAAAAAAAACCTTACCTGTCCTCAGGCTGTGTGGATTGAAACACGATCCTGAAGCGTTTGAACACTTTCAAAGTCCAGATACATCAGAAAATAGGGAAGTCAATATTTATTTCCATATAACTTCAACAAGAGTTTGGTGACTTGTCTGCCCCGGGAAAATGAACTCCGTATTCATAAGACACTGTTTCTACTTTCAGAGTTTTAACCGACTCTACTACTTGCGGAACTCTTTGCTATATGACATTGATTTCTTGAGTAGACACCCACTGCATGCCTCCTTCACATCGGACGCTGTGGTATGTGCTCTGCAGTTGAGATCTGGAGTAGGGAACTATCCGATGTCAGTACTAGATACACCTGCTTTGTTCTCTTTGTCTCTGAGCTGTCAATCAGACGAGTGATCTTCTAGGTGTGTGGTTCCAATGTTTTCCTCACTTTAGCCAACTAGAAGGAAACAGCCATAAGGTGTTTCATGGCTTTATCTAGATCTAGAATTCACTTGGAGGGTCTTTGGGACGGTGTATGGGACTTAGTTGTGTTTTAGCACTACACAGAGAAAGTATCTCAATGAATCTTCAATTGCAGAGACTTGAGAAAGTGAAGTGTTAACTACAGTGCAGTTGTTCAACATAAAAATAGGACAGGCATTTCTTAGTCAAAAGAATCTCACATAAAACTCTTAATTTTGTTGTTTTAATCACTTATAAACAAAACTCTTTCTACCCTTTATTCAGAATTGGACAGCTGGGAAGTTTACCTGTTTGATGTAAAATATACATGAACAGCCTATTAATATTAATTTAAAAATAACATTAATTAAACCTTTCTTTCCTCTAGGGGTTAGCACTGTCCCCAAGGTCTTCCCAGTTCTTAACTTATTTTTTGAGCTCTGTACATAGTTGACTTTTTGGGTCCTTCAAAACTAGTATTGCCATTTTATCTTGGGCATTTCATCTCTTACATTTCTTCATATTCTTCCGGCAATATTCCTTTTCCTTTGTAGTTCTTGCCCTGGGAATTGCATTTATTTCTCCTTTAATGTTTTCTGCAGGCTCCTTAGAGTTCTGAACTTTGATTCAGTCATCTTTATTTCTCGCAGATGTTCAAACCATTGTTTTTCAGTGTTCAAACATGGTTACATTGTGTAAGGAGGTAAACTTTTAGAAAAGCACAGAATTCATAGCACACTTATACACACTTTCAGGAGAATTTTAATGCATGTGTTTAGCGTTGTGCTTAGAACCTCTAAGATCAGCTCTAAGAAGAAATAATAGAGGCATGCTCAGAAATGTAGTTCACGGGGCTAGAAAGATGACTCCATGGCTGAAGTAGCTTGTTGCTGTCATAGAGGACCTGGGTCTAGTTTCCAGCACCTTCTTGGCAGCTGTCAACCATCCATGACCCCAGTTCCAAGGGTTCTAATGCCCTCAACTGATTTCACCAGGCACTAGGTACATGCAAGGTGCACCTACGCACATATAAGCAACACTTTGTTGCACGTTAAGTAAAATTTAAAAATCAAAAAAGAATATAATCCCAGTTTATAAGCACTGCCCCTGTGATCCAGGTGACTGTCACCTGCAGTTAGTATAAATGAGAGATTCTAATTTCCGTATAATCTCAAGAATGAGGAGTGCGATTTTCTTCTGTAACTTTCCCATTGAAATTGTCAATCAGCTACACTTTGGGGGAAATGTTCTTACATCTTTTTTGCCCATTACTGTCATTTAAAACTTCATTGCTGCAACAGTCTGTTTGATGACACTCTCCTGAGCTCATTAAGTCCATTGAATAGATGGCATTGGTCTCCCTCAATGTCTTGGAAATCCCACTGAAAATATCATGCTGTTATCCAGGCCATGGTATTTTCCCTCCTTAGTTGGTCACTTAAGAGCTTCTATGATCTGGCTCTAGCTCATTTCCAGGTTCCAGTCCAGAGAAATCCTGTTTGCTGCACTGTTCTCTGTGTTTTGAACATATAATAGGACAACTATTTATCTACCATATATATATAATATATATATTCTATTCCTTTAAACAGTCTATAGGAATTAAATGCATTTATTACCTCTCTGTATCCCTGATTTCTATGTCAATATACTTTATCTATATAAATATCCTTATTGATTATTTTTTCTACGAAGTACCTAAATGATGATTACATATTTATTATTGTGCCAGCGCGTCTCAGAGCAGTGTTATTAAATTTTCGTGGCTATTGCTGTTTTTACAGCAATATTATTTATTTTCCATGGAACACTGCCATCACCTGGCCCTTTGAGTGTAAGGACAATAATAACACAAATTTAATTAAAAAATGTTATGTACTCCCTAACCAAGTGGATTCCCTTTTCATCAATAAGACAAAAGCTCTATTGAATGTGTTATTGCGCTGATAAGTAATTTCAAATTAGATTACAATGCAAATGAGTTTGCCAGGTTGTGTTTTTATTCTTGGTAGGAAAGCAGAACCAGATTTGTGATTTTGATGGATTCCTCATTAAAATAGAATATGTATGACTTGGATAAATATCCTCTAAATGTACATGCTGACCATTAGTACACTCAGGGTTGACTATAATGCTTTCTGTGTAGTGGAATACGAATTAATGCATTTGAGGCCATGGATGAAACAGAAAGAAAACCAGCCTTAACATGGAGCATGTTTTACAAATCTGATGGCGCTCCTCCTTCCTACTGCAAAATTTGCATTTCCTTTTTTGCATTAGGCTGTTGTTGGGAGGATAGGAAAGTAAAGGAAGGCATCCATCAGATGCATATAAAGACAAGTAAGAAGACTGTTAGGTCTCCCAAAATTATCTCTTGGCTTAAAGAAACATAACACAGTAGCGTGCCACATTGTTCTATTTTACTTGTGAACAAAACACATGCTTTTTATTACTGAACATGGAGACTGTACTTGTCATAGATTCTGTTTAATAATAATTTTTTCATGAGAGAAAGCTATTTTACTAGTGTCATTTCATGCAATACATTATGGTTAGGGCGCTCAGACAATATTTAAATTCCATTCTGTGTTAGACTAAGCTTTTGTATTTTCTTAAAAAAATTTTTTTTTGTGTGTAGTTGTTTAAAATGGTGAGAGTTGGTGGCAAAAAGATTGCCATAGGAATATTTAGACCACTAAGTTCAGGAGAGGAAGAGGATTTAGAACAGAAACCCATTTTGGAAAATGTAAGACTTTTCATAGATTTTGGCACTACTTTTGTAATCTTAAAGAAATGGCATGTTTAAGAATATAATGATGGTATTTATCATGATCGTAAAAAAATGGTATATTTAATAATGCAATGATCGTATTTATCATAAATGAGACATACTTTGTCTGAACCTACCATGTGTATGATTGCATTTGTGGCTTCTCTATTTCTTTTTTAAGCACATTTTTATTTGGAAGTTATTTATAAATTGTTTGAAATTGGATTAGATTGCATAACAACACAACGGAAAACATTTCATAAGTTACATAAAATAGATGCAAATAATAAGCCACAATCCCGACCTCTTTGGTCTTCGTTGTTCTCACCCTGCGCCTCTGAGTGCATCTCACCAGTCATCCTGCAGATCTTCAAAGAGTGAAGTACACTTACAACATAAACTAATGTGACTTCAGATGGAGAAAGAAACTGCAATGGATTATAACGATGATTTTATGTCACACTTCTCATTGATGAGAAAACTATTCTAAAGGATGTCACCATATGAGTATAATTATAATTTTAATACTGCGAGGAAAATAGACAACACAAAAAGACAAACCAAAAGCTCTAGTGACAGCCAAGGACTCGCTGGTTTGTAAGACTGGGGCTCACTGAGGTATGTATTTGAGACACAGTTTCCAGGGAATGGAAACTTGTCTTGTGATTCTTCTAAAGTTTGGAGTGGAATGTGACATATGACCAGTACCAGATTTACTAGCCCTGTGGCTGCAGCTCTTATAAGAGTCATTGAACTGCACTGGGCAGAAACAGGGTGGAGCGGGGCACATCAGCTACACTCCCTGAGAGCATCCTGATAACTATTAGGTGATATGATGCTCCTTCGCAAATATTTGTAAAGCCTGTTGAGACTTCAATCTAAGAGGCAGACCCTTGGAGAACAAGATTGGACATATTCATTTATATCTCAGACAAACTGTACAGAGATTCACACACAGTTGTAGACTGCAAACTAAGCTGATGTGGTATTACAGCTCTGACTACACTACACATTTTCTAGAACATGATTTTCATCTTCTTCTTCAAAATTTATATCTTCTAGTACATATGTAGCTACACACACACAAACACATACATACATATACATACACCTCATGTATATATGTCAACAGACATGAAAGTATATTTTCTATTTAAAATTCTTTTCTTTAGTATTTTTGGCATTCTTCAAGAGAGGGTAGGGAAATGTTCATCTAGTTCCCAATAGGTTAGTAAAGCCCATTGACTCACGTTAAGCTACTTACTGAGGAACAAGCCAGCTAAGGAGTGTAAGGAGATTCCTATTAAAAATGGTGCCTAGGCCTGGTCTTGAGCATACTAGAATGTTTTCCTGACTCCTCATATCCCACTTGACCATCACCGTCACAGGAAACTCAGACTCTATATCGCTACAGCTATAACGTGCTCCTTCCCATATTCTCTGCCTTGGACTGTTTCATTCTTGGGGTCTTCTATGCCAGAACCTGGAGATTAAATTTTGATTCTTAACTTTACCCTCACTTTAACCATCTATTTGATTATCTTTAATCTCTTTTGAGTGTTTCTTTGATTAAGCTGTTACCCTTGGCTCTGAAAAGAACTGTGATCTATACTCCAGTTCTCAACTCGTTCATGAGATGTATGAGTAGATTAGACAAAGCCCCTATGTGTGAACATTCAGGTACATACTCATCCTAAAAGTGCGAACGTTCTCACCCAGAGTTCTGTGTGACATGCTATCTGCTTTTCCACCCTCATGCTACTCAAGAGACTTTTGAGTTCCATCATCAACAGACTTGTAAGACGCCTTGTGTCCACTGGTTCACATAAGGGCTGTGCATGTGGCTCCTGTAATTGGGATGTTTGGCCAGCCTCCATCACTGCCTGGCAGCTTGCCTTTATCCCTTATGCATCTGACAAAGTATTATATTCTCTTTGAAGTGTTTGGGGCATCTTTTCCATGTTTTTCCAGGGTGCCTAATGCACACTCTGGATGTTGTGATGTCTGTAGAATTTCCCATGGCTACCTCAGCTCCCTGTGTAAGTACTAATCTCCCTGAGGTCAAGTGAAACCTTTTATTTATCACTATACCATTATTGTTCTTAGGGAACCTTATGACACATGCCAGTATCTCAGCATTTGCAGTATTTTAGGCATTTAACAAATACTCATTTATTCGTTTCTCATAATACTTCTAAAATATAATTTCCATTTAGAATATTCATTGAGTTAAACACATTTCCCCAGATGCTCTTTTTCCATACCAGAGCTATTTGTTCTGGTACTTGCTTGTTTTTCCTACAAACTCAATACAGAAGATGCTATAAAACACTGAGAAAGTTCCTATCTTTAGGATGCATTCTTTCGCTGTTGACTAAAAAGCCGAACTTAACGCCTGCTGCACAAGGAATTTCTTTTATGTTTTCATTTTCCCTCTTTTCTCCTTCTTTGTTGCTGTTTTTTGCTGCTGTTGTTATGTGTGTGTTTGTTTACTGAGGAGCTCAAACAGGCTGGCTCGAGTCACGGGATCAGATCAACTAAGCATTCACTAAAGGTGGAAATATTCATTGAACGGCTTTGAAGAGGGAACGGGTGGAAATATTTATAGCTGTTTCCCAGGGGTTACGAGAATCCTAGTATGAAGGGGACCTTCCTGTAGCCAGAGGCTGTGACTCTGGGTTTGGACTGACTCTGCAACATTGGCTTCTAGTTAATAGGGACTGTCAGCTACAGTGCACCCACCTGTCACTTGCAGACTGTATGTGTGAAAGCCAATCTGATGAAATTTAATTTCCCCTTGATATGCCACCTTCCCCACCTCTCAAACGATCAGAAGTTATGGAAAGATTCAGCTTCCAAGCTAATGGTTTCGCAAAAGAAGAACATGGTCTCTGTGCTCTTGCTGATGTTGATGGCTCTATTAGCATTCATTCTCTTACATTCTTTTATAAAACACACTAGGAGGATAGCATTGTTTAAATATTTGGCTGCATAAGCACATGGGGGAGTGTTTTAATAAAAAAAGAATATAGAAAAGGGGAGAAAACAAAGGAATGAAGTGCTATTGGCTGATAGTTAACAGAACGAAGTCCTATTGTTGATTTTTTTTTAAAACACAACTTAGCTTTTGTCTGGAAGACAGGAAATCTCTCATAGTCGTTCTGATAGGCTTTAATAGAAATATCCCATTTTAAGGAGACCCTCTACAAGCTCCCTGAAAATGTTGAATTTGTATAAGATGTGCACGCACCCAGTGTTGCAGATAATTTTAGAAACCTACTTCAGGTTGGAAAGGAATATATTGATTAATTGCAGTTGTTTTTCTGTGTTTTAGTGAAAGTAACCATGAAGAAATGCATTGCTTACTATAAAGAGTGAGCATGGGTGTTACTCTGAGTCACAGGATTTTTAAAGATTGGATTCTTTTCTATGATGTTCTTGTGTTGAATGAGAAGTTCCAGGAGTTTTAGAGGAGGGCAGCTCAAGAGCAAATTCAAAAGATTCCTGTTACTGCTATTTTCATTCTCTGGAATATTTCAGACATTTATTGACAACAATTTTGTAAACAGTAGAGAAATTAAACTTATTTGAAGTGAAAGTATTTAGTATTTTTTCTTTTCAAATGTTATATATTATATTTTGTATTATTTATACAAGCAAGAAATAAAAGATTTATCAGTTAACATACTCATTCAGGACTTAAGTTTTATTGAATACACACACACACCCTGATCTACAGCATATTTTAAGGCTTTCCAATACCTGAAATTTGTAAGTAATAAATCAGATATTATGAAGATTTGAAGTTCTTTACTAGCTAGTTAATAAGAAATTGGAGTCAAATTAATATTATTTTGAAAGATAAAAATCAAAGAATTTAACAGGTTTCAAGACTATCCTTTGAATTTTGAAATTGTTTTTCTACTGTTGTTGGCTAATGTCAAGTTTATAATAGACTTGTAACATGTTTATTATTTTTACTTCTTAATTCACTTTAACTTTTGGGAGTGTCATTCGTTTTTTTTTTTTTTTTTTTTTTTTTTTTTTTTTTTTTTTTTTTTTTTTTTTTTTTCCTTCTCTTATTTGCTTGTTCTGGATAGCATTTTAGTTTTTCTCTTTGGGAGCAAGGAATTGGTTTGGTTGGTACTTTGGTTTGGGAATATTTGAAGCATGTATTAGTAACTTAAAAACCAAAACAAGTGGTTTTGTAAATTGGCATTTTTATGAATGCGTACAATGCATTCTGATTACCCTTGCCCATACATACATACCTGCCTTGTCTCCTTTCATCCCTGTGAACCCACTCTCCTTCTATTACTTCTGTGCTTTTAATTTGCTCTGAAACCCAGTAAGCTTAACCATTGTCGTCTATGTGACTCTGAGTTTGAAATTTTTTGGTGGCGCCTGGTGGGCTCAGCAGCCATTAAAGAAGGATTGATGTACTGACCATTTCCCAGCATCTATCGGATGGGAGAAACATCTTTGAACCTCTTTTCCATGCATGATTGGCTATCAGTAAGCATGATGTTTGTAGGCTCATTGGAGGCAAATTCAGCTGCATTAAGCTCATGACTGGAATAACTGTATCAAGCCTAAGACATGCAATTCTGTCGCCCCGTTTATCTTCCAGATCTTACTTTCTTTATGCCTCCTGTTCTGTAATGTGTCTTGCAGGTGTCAATGTCTTCCTTATGTTATAAACTCTAAGACAAGCCCAGAGGTTCTTCTTACAATAGAGGTATCATTCTTACAGGGACAACCAAGACTTCTCTGACTGGACTTGGGGGATTAATAGGACGGAAGCTGGTTTTGGTATTATAATAACCAACAAAAAGAAGCCATGATAAGAGATTGAGAGAAATCACTCAGCAGTTAAGAATCTGCATATTTCTCCCCAAGACTCATATCACAGTGCTTATAAACACGGTCGATCTGTAACTAGAACTCCAGGAGTATCTGATACCCATGGCGTCTCTAGATACCTGCACTCACATGAACATATCCATACAGAGACACATATGCATATCATTAAATATTAATAAAAATTAAAAAGAAAGGCATGCCTAGGGGATTTCAAGGCCCCTAGGGAAGAACATCCTAATGTGGCTTAGCTAAATTGATATGATATCAAACTACCTTCTAATTATTTATGTTTAAACCATTAGACTAATGTAAACTTAACCTTCATCAGAAAATATTTTCTTTTCTGGAAGTTGTTGAATACAGAAGCACATCACTTGTCAAGGTGCTGAAAATACGCGAAGGTTGAGTAGCTTTGTTTGGTTTCATATGTGGAATGGAATTGGGTATCTAATAGACTGGATGATGGGCTGAGTGCTTGACTTGTTGATTGGTTGCATGCTTGGTTTGAGGTAGTTTGCTGTAGCACATGGTAGCTGGAGCAGAAATTTGAGAAGATCACTTTTTAGTGGATTAAGGGAGATTTTGTTCCAACCCAGTCAAATGGCAGACAAGACGAAAGTCTGTCCCTGGTAATGAACTAGAGATTTTATATCTATAAATGATGAGAAACCTGTTTTATTTGTGAAGTATACAAGCTTAAAAGCTCACTGAAAAGATTGCAACAACTTGAATTCAAAATGTTCACTGAGTTGAGTCATTTTTCAGAAATAGCAAAGAATTTGTCGTTAATTGGGCATTTTAGCCCTCTGTGGGCAATTTTAGACAGCCTATAGTTGCGAAATAGCCAAAACCAAGGCAGAATTTATAATTCACATTGTCTAAAGCTTAAGGTTAGCCACCTGCTTTCTGGGTATGTGATTGCTGAGTATGGAAACTTTCTTCTTTCTCTACCTCTACAGACTCATTACACTCTTGGTCTTATGAGCCAAAGGGGCCATCCACTACATCTGTTGCTACTATTTAGGAAGACAGCAACACCTGGAACCACAAGACAGTTCATATGGCTGTTTCCATTTCAGATGGGCAATGGAGAGAAGCTGTTACATAAAGTGCTCATTTATGCAAAGATGTTTCAGCCTTAAGCTGTTTATGTACAGAAACTCTGCCAACATTTTGAAACCAGCTTACTATGTTGTCCATCGAGAAAATCAAGCAATGAATGTGTTTACATGTTCTAAAAGAAACTCATGTTGGTAGAGTTGCCACCCAAAGAGGGAACCCTTTGCATATTCTCTTCACGTCTGCTTCTAAATTAGTATGAGGATAACACTATTTAAACAATTTTGAAGCTTCCATTGTAGGGCCAGTCCTTTGCACCAGGTAGATGTCTAGACATCAATAATGCTATTCTTTAGAGAAACTAAGTAGGTATATCTGGATAGTTGAGATGCTTATTTCATATAAGCGTAAAATAATCTGTAGGTGGTAGAATCCTAATCTTGATATTAATCTTGGTTATATAGAACCTTATATTAATTACAACATATATAACTACTATATCTATATCTATACCTATATCTATATCTAATATATCTATATCTATCTATATCTAATATATCTATATTTATATCTATATCATCTATATCTATATCTATCTATATCTATATCTATATCTATACTTAACCATTTTATACACACATAATATAATATAGTATAATATAATATAATATAATAATATAATATAATTGTATATAACCTACATTAACTGATTCAGTTGGTTGATAAGGCACTGGGTGTTTTCTTGTCCTCATCATCCACTGGAAATCATTTGAGGTGTATAAATAAAGAGAGCTCTCTTCCTGTTGTTAGCCATATTATGTGTCCTATAGGGCAGTTTAATAAAGTGTCTAGCACAGCAGATGTCCAAGATAAATGATAAGTTGTCCCAAGGAACTGTTAGTGCCATGGTCACAAAACTATAGTGGTAAAGTTTTATTAAAATTCCTAGGCTATTGGGAACAGAAAGATGGCTCATCGGTAAGGCATCAGCTGAGCAGGAGTGAAGATCTGAGATCGGTTCCGTAGCATCCATGAAAGAGTCGACCTTGGGGGAAGGCTTCCACAAAGCCAACACTGGATACTTGGTAGGAATGCAGACGTAGTTGGATAACAGGAGGTAGTTGGCCACTCATTTTATGCAATTATAATGAGTCCTGTCCTAAGAAACAGCATAGAGGGTGATACAGAAACAAACAAACCAACAAACAACAGCAACACAAAGAGAGACATGCTCTTCTGGTCCCCACATACACACATAAAACCACACAAATGCAAAATTAAAAAAGAAATTCATGTGAAACTTACCAAACCACAAGAGCACAAATTCTAAGAAGAGTATAAAGTCCCATTCTGTTTGATGTACCAAATAAATCTAACATACTGTGCTCATATCCTCTACCTGTATAGATCAACCAAGGTAAAATTATCCAGGTTTCACTGATAGGAGAGGTTGTGTCCATACCTAAACAACTTTTTCATGGGTATGCTTGGGAAACTGTACAAATGAGCTCTCCCATGGCTAGATGATTGTGTCATGCACCCTACATGCAAGAGTCTTTGGTCACAGAGTTGTCTAGATTCTCTCTTTATCTAATCAATAGCGAAGTCTGAATTCATTAGATGGAGGCAACAATCTGAGGCTCAAGAATGGAAAATAATTGAAATAGAAAGTTCTTGTCAGGGTTATTTTTGCTGAAGTCAAACAACAAAGCAACTTGAGAAGAAAGCATTTATTTGGCTTACACTTCCCTATCACTGTACATCATCAAAGGATGTCAAGACAGGAACCCAAACAAAACAGGAGCTGATGCAGAGGCCATGAAGGAGTGTTGCTTACTAGACTGCTCTTCATGGCTTGCTCAGCCTGTTTTTTATAGAACCCAAGATCATCAGGCCAGGAGTGGCACTATAATGGGCAGGTTCTCCCACATTGTTACTAATTAGGTAAATGTTCCACAGTCCAATATTATGGATACGTTTTCTTAGCTGAGGCTCCCTCCTCTCCAATGACTCTAGCTTGTGTCAAGTTGACGTAAAACTATCTAACACATGGACAATATATGTACCCAATAAGCACTATTGATTACTGGCAAGAACCTGATATAGATGCCTCCTCACAGGCTCTGCAAGAGTCATACCAATACAGTATGCTTGCAGCTAACCATCGGACTGAACATGAGGACCTCAATGAAGGAGCTAGAGAAAGAACTAAAGGAGCTGAAAGGGTCTGCAACCCCATGGGAAGAACAAAATGATTAACTAACCAAACCCACCACAGCTCCCAGGGACTAAAACACCAACCAATCAGTTTGTATGGAAAGACCCATGGCCTGAGGTACATATGCAGCAGAGGACAGCATTTTCTGATGTCAATGGGAGGAGAGGCCTTCATTTTCCTAGTGTAGGGGAATTGAAAAGGAGCTGAGGTAGGAGAGGGTGGTTGGGAGAGGGAGCACTTTCATGGAGGCAATAGGAGGGGGAGGGGAGATGGAACTGTGGGAAAGGGATAACATCTAAATATAAATGCAGAAAATATCCAATAAAAAAGAAAAAAAATAGAAAAGAATAGTCAGTATGATATGTTAGAATGACCATTGATATTGCTATCTAAAAACGTGGTTTCAAGTCAACCCTAACTTGCTCTGATATCTCTAGCTAACACTTAATTTTATTTGCAAATTTTTGCAAGCAATGGTAATCTGTAAGAGCCCAATTCAAGTATCTGGTTTCAAACAACTAACTATACACTTGAAAGTCGGTATTTATCTATCTATCCGTACATCCTTCCATCTGTGAATAATGGAAACATGAGGATCTATTGTCAAATGTTTAATATAGAATTACATATTCAGCATTAGAAAATTTCTTCACTGAATGAGTTATTTTTTTTCCTCTTTTTTATTAGATACTCTGTATTTACATTTGAGATGTTATTCCTTTACCCTGCCCCCATTTTCCCTCCCCCTCCAGATGCCTTCACAAAGGTGCAGTCCCTTCTGGCCCACTGAATGGTTCCTTATTGCATCATGATAGGAATCTTCCTTCTCAAACCATTGTGGTTAGGGTAGAGTCATGGAATGAAAGCCCTTCCCCAGTGGTATCAGAATATCACCATGATGTCAGGATCCTTCTGAGTTCTTTTAATATATCTACCCACACAAGAGATAATATCAAAGAATGTCAAACTACAAAACAACATTTTAGTTGACCCCTACTTAAATTTAAAAGCCCACCTTCCTCCTTATATATCAACTTTGTCTTAGCAAATGCTGTAGCAACATAAATTCCAGATAACATTTCATTCATACATAAAATATACATTCATATTTTCACATGTTAAATATTAATTTATTCTTAGCTAAGGGAAATGTCTCACTGTTGGAGATCTTTTCTCCATTCATAAAATGACAAATACTTACAACCCACTCTTGCTTCTGAAATACAGAGCCCACTGTCTTATAAACAAAGTGACAATAGGTTCTCCGATGACAAGCTGAATTCACAAGCCACTTGTTTCTCCGTGTGGCTCTGCCGTTTGTTCTGACATCATGTCTTTAACCCTGAAGAATCATCTGACATCGACACTGTATCTATTGTGGGTCTTCTGTAGAAATCAAAGGGCAGAGAAATAAATTTCACATCATCTATTCCCTTTCTGTGTGAATTGGAAGACACTTCCAGACTCAGAATTTAAAGCATTGCTACCCTTCCCTCCCTCCCTGCCTCTTTCCTGCCTTCCCTTCTCTCCTTATGGCTTCAGCAGTTTTTGTTCCTGTGTAACAACTATGTTTCTCCTGTTTTGAAAATATTTATTGAGGATTTTTGCATCCCAGTTTGTCTTCCAAGAACGCTGAATCACTTTCACGTCCCTGGAACAAAGCGAGATGGCAGCCTACATACAACCTGCTATCCAGACACACTTGATAATCTTCTGTTTCTAGATAGTCAGGAAAACTTGCTGTTTTTTAAAGAACATTTTTCTTCACCATAGAGCTCTGTCCAATTACATCGCCCTATTCAACACAGTGCATACTTAATAACAGACACTTTCCTTTCAAGAGTGTGGACAAGGGGATTGCCTGTGCACGCAGCGATCACTTACTTCTTTGTTGTCTGGGATAGCGTCCCATTGTATGAAACTGGCCCACAAACAACCTCTCATTAAGAGTGATCTGAACAACTATTTATTTATAAAAGCTTCATGGCCATGGAGAACATTTCTGCCTTTAATTCTTTGCTTGTGGCATTTGCCTTAAGACTGTGATTCTTGCTAATGTTGAGATTGAAACAAACAAACAAACAAACCAACACAAGAATTAACAATAACAGCGGCATAGGTTTGAAGGTTTCTAAATAGCTAAGTATTTCAGATGAACATAGTGGCTATCTTCGTTATCAGCCATGTGGACAAATTGAGCAGATTTCTTAAGTTGTCAACTTGAAGACGCCAGGGACCCATCGATCCTCACACAGTCTGTCTCTGTGCTCTAGTCAGCATTAGCAGACACATTCAGTCCTTCAAGAGTCATAAGACAACTTGTAAGAAAAGCTTAGTCTCTCCTTCAAGAAAAGCACGGTGACCACGTTTTGACATATTCATTTTGCAGTGTTAGAAACCATGCTTTGAATATGAAAATTGAGTTCCCTGCAAGTAACCCCTAATTCTGTCTTTCTCTTGTGTCCAGCAGTCCGCATTCACATTTTTGATGCCTTTAGTCACTTCTCTCGGGGATAAACTTGAAATATTATGTAGAGATGTTTATACTAAGAAATGGTAAATGTGTTTATATCTTAAGGGTGCTTTTACTTAAAACAAAAGGAATACAGAAGAGTGGAGTAAAAAATGTCTTTTTATCATTTAAAATTTTTTTCATACAATATATTTTGATGGTATTCTTTTCCCTTTCCCACATCTTCCTTTCCATGCCTACTAACCAAGCTTTTTGTTATTTTTGCTATCTTAAAAAAGAAACAACTCACCCAAGCCAAATCAAAGCCAAAAGGAGAAAATACACAATGAAAACCAACAGGCTCCAAAGCATGGTGCCTGCTGTGTGTTACTCAATTGCTTCTGCGGATGGGGGGTCTGCCTTGGAATGCGATTGGTAAACCGAGTATCGTTCCATCAAAGAAAACTGACTTACCCTTTCTCAACAGCTCCCTATCAAGAAGGGAGTTATTCTCCTCCATGCTCAGGTTTTGTCTGTCCGGAACTCATGTAGGTCTTATGTGTTATCACAGGCCCTGTGAAATCATCTAAGCCCCATTGTGTCTGAAAAAAAAATGCTTTTTTTTCAGTTGGCCACCACCTCTGGCTCTTAACAATCTCTCCAACTCTTCTTCTTCAAAGATCCATGAGACTAGAGATGAGGAGTGCAATACAAACATCCCCTTTACTGCTGGTTGAGCCCTCCAATATCTTTCCATCCCTGTGTGCTGGGTAGTTTTGGGTCTGTTTTAATTATTATCTACTACAAAAATGAAGACTCTCTGATGAAAGTTGAACAAAGCACTGATCTATGGATATATGCCATTAAGAATCATTCACTAAAGTGTTCATTTAGCATGATATTATCATGTTTTTTTTATGACCTATCTAATTTTGGGTTCTTGGACTCATTACCAGTGTCAAGTATGGGTTCCATCTCATGCAGTGTGCTTTATCTCCGATGATGATGATGAGGAGGAGGAGGAGGATGATGATGAAATGTTTGGTTACTCCTATAACATTTGTGCCACTACAGCATTAGCGGCTATATTGCAGAATGGTTGATATTTGGTTAGCAGTGTTCATAGTGTGTGAGACTTACACTTCCTTTGCTCTCCCAATAGATGCATAGTGCTTTTTGTTACTACTAATGCTAGCCAGTAGAATTGAAGCCTCTAGTTATACACCAACTGGACTTCTCCATATGGGCTATATTTGTAAAAAAGGGTCTCATCATCTGACTGTGGAGGGTAAACAGTAGAACTGGTTATAGCATATACTGTTTCTGTTGGTTTCTGAGTTTTTTGTGTTTTTTTTTTTTTTGGCTAATTACTCAAAAGTATGTCACCCATTCCTGGGACTAAGCTTTTTATTTTATAGCATATGATTTTAGTTGGCAGATTTAATTTAAATTTCATTCTTATATGTTTATAGTATTAGAAATGTCTTAATAATGAAATTTTCAGCAATGGACCACTACAGGGAAAGCAGTTTGAGAAGAAAAGGTCCTTCCTGGTTCTGTTGAGAACATTCTTGGCCTAGTTTGTTTGTTTTGTTTTAGTGGTGGTGGTGATTGTGGTGATGCTGGGGTTTTGGTTTTAATCAAAAAGTATTATCTGTTTTTTTGTTCGTTTTCTTGTTTGTTTTTAGCTGTACTGTTGAACATGGCCAACTCCTTTTTTTGTTTCAGGACTGAATGGCTGAAAAATTTTTTCTTCATTGTTCCAGATTTGCCTCCTGGATGAGTTCCTTGATTCCAATGTCTCTCACTGGAGATGGCTCAACACCTCGAACCCTGAGCTTTCCCACTGTGAAATGTCCAGCTGTCCTGGGGCCATCAACCACTGGGATAGTTCTATTTCATACTAGAAATGAATGTGCTTGCACCAGAGCTACTCTCCATAGCTGCCACACTTTACAAGCACCAGACATGCATCCTGCTAAGAAGTTTTTGTCTTACTTTGGGTTTCTCAAAAAAAAAAAAAATCAAACATTTTTATTGAAAAATAATTTCCTAGATTGGAATCAGGGCCATATGGCAATCCAACATCCTGCAAGAATACTTTAATAATGATTCTAAAAGTTGGTCCTTCCTGGTCTGCATGTCACTGAAGTTTCCATGGAGAAAAACAGCAGTTGTTGTTGTTGTTATTTGTTTGGTTTTTGAAATTAGAAGAGAAAGATGAGTGAGGAGAGGAAACTATAAAAAGAATAGAGGGACCCAACTCGTACCTCATCAGCCTGGAGTTAAACAGCTAAAACTCCAAAGAGCCTACAGCATGTCCAGGTGCGGACGGCCTCCTTGTCAGGTTATTCACTCCGTGACAGGGTATCTTCACAGGTGGTGCAGGGAACAGGAGTAAAAGCAATTGGGTGACATATCACTCAGTAAGTTTTGCATTTCTAAATTTCTATCAATGATAAATGTTGTACTTCCATTCTTAAGAAAATAAAGCCAAGCACATGCTCAGATAGTGCCATGGCTTGAATGGCAGAATATGGTTGGGTGAGACGCACAGTTTGAGAAGGTAGCTATCAGCATCCTTACCTTAATCTGCTGTGTCAACACTGTATGTCCTATGGCCCACGTATTTGAAATCTGTATTCACAGGCTACCACTGCTCCTTCTGTAGCTTTTCCCTGAGCCACATGGAGCCCTCCCCATTTTGTGAAGGCTTTGTTTAGATGCTACTGATTTCGTTTGGTTCATCATATACCCCAAATGTCTTGTTATGACGTGCTGCTTGCTTTTGATAAACCTTCATTCTTAATAATATAGGTGACACCAAAAATAAAAAAAAATAAAAATTCATAGCAAATCACAGTCAGAAGCAGGAAAAATTACTTTGTTGCTATTAGTAAACACTCATCTGTCTACACACTCTGTAACATTGAACAGAAAGATTCATCGGTAATCAGTGCTTTGTGTATGCCGGGCACTTACATATTTGTCAGAGAATTATTTCACTTAAAACTTAGTGCAAGACTATGAAGCAGATGCTATTGCCGTCTTTCATTTACATACAAGGAAACAAAGCATAGATTGTGTGAGAATCTTAGCTTGGGTCATCCAGTTTGTAAAAACCAAAGCTCCGATTCGAACCAGAGAGTACGGTTGTAGGATTTGCATGTCTTGCTTCTGCATCATTAGGTATTTACCTTGGGATAATAACTGCGTTGGATGCCGAATGTTAACCACAGAGAGGCCCGGGAACGTATTCAGTTTCTGCTCACAAGATTTATTGGGCTTGCCAGTAAGGGAGAGGCTGAGGCAAAAATATAGACAGGATTCTTTATTGTGTGACTGCAATACCAATCTGGTCCCAGACATAACCTCTCTAGATTACACATTACTATAAAGCCATTAGTACAGGAGCCTCAGGAGCACTTTAATACAAAGCACACGTAATATCGTTATTTTAAACCTTTTATTTTGCCAGACGTTTAATGGAGAGAGGGCATCAAGTTCACTGCATGGGAATTTTCTAGTGTCATAGGTTTTATATAGCTAATGGGGTCAACAAGAGGATCCACAATAGACCCCTAATGGGTACCTCAATTGAAGGTATTAAGAAGTGTTGGGGGGTTTGCCTGTATTTATTAGTTGTCGGAGCTAAATTTTCATGACCTAGATTTGATCCAGAGTTGCTTTGGAAACCGACGTTTGATTTGTTCTTTCGAGCAAATTTCTTTGCTTAGGTTGCACACAGGACAAGCGTTTGGACCTGTCCCCAGGAATGCTGGTGACACTTTAATCATGGAAACAATTATCTGGCCACTGGATGCCACTGTTGCTCAACCAGAAGTCAGAAAACCAAGAATTCCTGTGGCAATACAATATTGGCCAGTTAAGGAGCATCACCGTTATCATTGGCTGTGGACTTCGGTTCTCCAACTGTTTTCGTTGATGAGCACAGTTCGTCTACGGGAAATGCAATAACTGTGGGCAGGTGAAGTTGAGAAAAGCCGCACATGTTTCGTAACTAATTCTGGGTACACGTTTCTTTAAACGTGCCTTCACAAAAAGACTTTCCAGCCCACCCTTGCTTAATACAGTGGAGCTGACAGCCTCCATTAGCTCTTAGCTCCGGCTGCAGAGTAAGACCAAACAAGGTTCATGGCCCTGGGCTATTAGATGAGCCTCTTCATTCGAACAAAAGCCCCGAGGTGAAAATACTTTGCATGAGCAAGCTCAGGCACATATATTCAGATTCATCGACATCATTGTGGATGGAGAGCCTAAAGCGGTTTCTCAGCACATCTCAGACACAGATACTTGCAAAATTTCCTTATTGCACACCTTTAAAAAAAAAAAAAAACAAAAAAAAAGAAACAAACAAACAAACAAACAAAAAAAAAAAAAACCAAAAAATGAACCCAGTAAGAATTGTGTACTTTAAACAAAGAGCAAGTGAGATTTGAGAGAACTCTTCAAATACCTATCCATGAGGTGCGTTTAGAAATGATCCTAATTGCTTTGTCTGAGGAGATTTACATAGCAAATACCTCGGCTGAATGTACGGCAAAGACCATGGAAGTAGGAACCTGCATCAGTATACCACTTCAGGTCATTGTGGGCGATGTGCTTTCCAGTTATGACGGCATTCCATCTACCACAGTTAGTCCTTGTGTACAGGAAGGCACATAGAGCCTTGGTCTCCGTTTAAATATTTGAAATTATTATTTTTATTTTACCAGCTAGTTAATTTTATTTTTGTTACTAAAGAACAAAAATAAGGCTAATTTCACAGCATTTGAAAAAATGTCCATTCTTTAATCATATCTGGAAAACAGGGGATTTGTACAAGGATGACCTCCTTCACACCATAAATGTAAATTTATAGTACATTTGCATACATACATAAGTAAGGTCAGTTACCTCAGACATTCTTGTTATTTATTATTGTTTAAAAATAAGATGCCCTAAGAGTTTGTCTCGGGGATAGCTTAGAAGTTAGTATTTCTGCTGTCATTGCAGTTTGCTGGCCTCATAGAGTGTAGTAACATGCTAAATTCAATATATTTCATTTGACCTTGTGTTCAAATAAAAATTGGTATTTTTTACCATGTACCTTAGTTTAAAATATAAGGATTATTTTCTCTTTATAACATAAACATGTCAGGGGCAAGTATGTGAAATATAAAAAGAAGGGTTATAGTGCCTCAAGTAATATTTGTATTGGCAATTAAAAAATCCTACTAAAGAAAAAAAATACACAGCAGACTAATTAATCATTGTAGGTGATAGCAGAAACTAAAAGCACTTAGTAGCAAGTTTGAGCAAACTATATGTATAGAGAAATATGTGGTTGTGTAGGTTAACAATATACCTATATATATTTCACAGCGAATTAAAGTTACAGTTCACTTTAATCATGTCAAGGAATATTTAAAATTACCTTTTAAATCCCCAAATATTATTGCTGATTCATACCTTTTTAAACATTGTTTTGCAAGACTTATGTTGCAGAAGACCTACTGATATTACCAAGAGCAATATTCTGCGAAGGAACACTTCAGAGACAGAGACCATGTAGGCTCTTCCCTGCCTTCTGCCAGAATTGTATAGCATGCTCTTTGGTGTGGCCGAGAGCCTCAGAACGGACTGATAGGTGAATGCAGGCTGAGAAGTGGCCATTTTGTTTGTCTAAAAGTATTCATTTAGCAAACCCAGTTTAAGCTGGATGAAGTAGACCTCCTGTGCTTTTCCATTCTAAAAGGCAACAATAAATTATCACAAGTGTTTCATTTCCTTCCAGTATTTGATTAGACAAGGAACATGTTTCTCTATCCATGTGAGCCAAAACAACCGCAAAGAAAGCACGTGATGGCAGGAAGCATGCCTTATCTAAAATAAACGTTAGCACTTTATGTTGGGATAATACCTGTTAATGGAATGCTCTTTAAAATATGGATAAAAAGCATGCTTTTTAAATGGGGGTTTATATGGTTTAAGAAACTATTATAAAGAAAAATGCAATTAAAGAAACCTTTAGTCAACAATTGTATGCAGTGCACTAACAAATATTTACGACTTTTAAAAATCATTTTTGCATGTGTATGAGTGTATGGTATATGTGTGTGATCTGATATGTGTGGGTGCACACTTCTATGTGGGTAGATTTTTTGTGTGCATGCATGTGGTGAGGTCAGGAATTGACTTTGACAATCTTCCTTGTTCCCATCCCTCCTGATACAGAGAGAAAACACTTATACTTAAACCCCCATTCTTTGGCCAGTCTACCAAACCAGCTTGTCCCAGGGTTCCACAGTGCCCTGGTTACAGACAGGCTGTCACATGTGACCAACACTGATTGGCGCAGGGGAGCTAAACCCTCAGTTCACACTGAGCACTTCTCTCACCCTAATGAGCTATTTTCAATGCAAGTTAGCTTGATTTTGAAGGGTCAGCATAATTAATGATGTTAATCACTATTAAATGATGGGTCAGGCATTTAACTAAACAAGTATTAAAAGTAAATATTTAAATATAACCATGTTCTTAACAAAACCACCCCAATAAAAAGTCTTAAAGTAGACTGGCTTGTTGAAGAGGTAGCTTAAAACCTATTTAGCTAAGTTGTTCCAGTTTTGAGTAGGTAGAACCAAAATATTTCCCTAAGTTAATATGTCTTCATTATTTCTCTAAAATTCCCTTTACAGGTATGGATGTTCTCACATCAAACATAAAATTTTGCCCTATTTTTTTTCTATTAACCAAACTAAAATAAGCAGCACTAGTTTTTTCTTCACAGATTTTTTTTAAACTGCTAAAACATTTTGTACCACTCAGACAGAGTTGTTGATAGAGTAGCCCATGGTTAAAGTGTCTATTCTGTCTGTAATTATAAAAAATGATATATCATTCTACATATTTGGGGGATTCTGTGTGATATTTTCTCATATATATATATTGCAAAAAAAAGAGATCAAATCATGATAGCATATTTACTACCGCAAACATTTATCCTTTTTTTTTGTATTAAGAATTACATTACTTTATACAATGGCTGAATTAATTTACATTCCTACCAGAGGCATTTAAGGCCCTGCCTTTCTCCTTTCTTTTTGCCCTTCAATATGTTGGATTTACTTTGTTGTGTTCATTTTCCTTTTCATATTCCTCTTTAAAACAATACCCATTATACCTAATGTAACTGATATTAAGGTGGGTTAAGGTACTATCCACTGTAGTTTTGATGTATAATTATATCATGATTAGTGTTATCAAGTATCTTTTTAAATTTATTTTGCAATTTATTAAGTTACGTTATTTACTTTCCAAAAGTGACCCCCTTCCAGAGTTCTTCACCTCGTTCCCCTCCTTTTTGTCTCTGAGAGGGAGCTCCCTAAATCACCAACCCATCCCGCACCCCAACTCTCACCACACCACCCCAAGCATTTTCCTTCCCTGGGGCATCAAATCTGTTATTAATCATGTTCATACACATATTTAGCCATTATAGTTTCAGAAGTCTTTATTCCGATCATTTACACATATTTCAAACAGACTATCATTATTACTGTTTTTAATATCATTAGTGGATATACTACTGATTACGATATATTTCATGCATTCTAATTCCTTGTCCTATAGACAGTTTACAAGCATCTTCTCCCGTGTATCCTTCCCACCGTGCTGGTTCTTTCTTTGGCTGAGAAGGAAGATTTTAGTTTGAGATAAACCCACTTGTCTTTTTATCACTGGCCCACACTGATGTCCTAAAATATTATCCAGATGTGTTCTTCTTATAGTTTCATTTCTCCACTTTTGCTTTTTCACTTACATTTTGAGCAGACTGTTGTAGGCCTACCTCCGTGTTTTTGTGTGTATATATTGTTTTCTAAAACCAGTTAATGAAAATACATTGTGTTCCTAAGGTATGATTTTATTTTATGCCAACATTGGCACTCAGAGATGAATGCTGATTAAGTATATTCATAGCTGTAATTTTAAAATGTGTTCTAATACATCACAGATAACCTGACCAGCATTTATCTCTTTTGTGGTAGATAGACAGCAAACGAATTTGTCAAGGGATCAACAAACATTATCAACCTCCTTTTGGAAGGAAACACATGAACACCACCAGCTATCCTTCTCTGAGTGCTTCCTTCCACACCAACAGACGTGATCAATGTAGGTGTTAACCTGTAGTTCTACCATGTGACAAACAAGGTTGCCAGTTCCAATAGTCTCCATGGCTCCTCTAAGCATCCCACCGATAAACAGAGTACTAAACACTTTGGAAATGAGTGTTTTCTGAGAAGCAAGCCTCAAGAAATAGGGAATTGGGTGTCACTTGTAGCTACCTAGGAAGAAGGAAAGCAGGTAGTTATCTTGGACCTCACGATGTTTCAGAAGACGGGCAGGTTGAATAGGAGTAGGTGGGAAGGGGTTGGAGAGCTTCAGTGCAAGGGACAAGGCAGGGTCAGATTGGGAGGTAACTAAGCAGGCAAGGAAGAGAAAGGATTTGCAATACCAAAAGAAGAGGACTCAAATTTATGAGCTTTTTTGAACTCTTAGAACCGGTTTTTTTTTTTTTTTGTTTGTTTGTTTTGTTTTTTTTGCTGAATCTTTGAAGGTTTACCCATCCGTATAGAAAAGAGATGAAAATATGTGCTTCCAAAATGATTACTTTAGCGAGCTGTTTAGTGGGAGTTCAAGAAAAATTCGAAGATCTCTCTGTGGCTGCACACAGAAACACATCCATTTGGGGTGTATGACAAATATCATTTTTTCTTTTGAGAAATCTGTGGATTAACTTTAATGTGATTAAACTTTTTATGGAGTTAAAGTTTTAAACATTTGGATACGTAAAGAGACAGAGATGAACACCCACGTTCTTTTTGTTTTTAATCAGTAGCTGCTTTTGAATGTTTACTTGGTCTTTCTAGTGGACACATGGAACATAACCTAGCTTAATAAAATATATTCGAGCTGACCCACAAGAGACCTTTTAACTAAACAATTTTTTTTTGGCCTAACATTTTGTAAAATGCTGTTCTCCCTGTATAGTGGAAAATGCTTTGCAATCTTTATTACAAGCTAAAATGTCTTTTAAAATTTGGACAGACACTGATGAGCAGACATAAAAGCAGTGAAACTTTGACTTATCTGTGTTCAGTCATTCCTCCCTACAGCTTATAAAAATGACAATTAATCTTTCACACAGAATGAAAATAATACCAACCCAGAGCAAAATGTTTTTAGAAAGTTTCGTTTTGGATACTAAACTAAGAAATGCAGGAAAAAACCTTTCTTTAGTTAACATGCTTTTTTTTTTATTTTTAAACATTTGAATTTTAAAAGGTTTTATTTGATTGTTGAAACAAAATATCTATTAACTTACATTTCTGTTAACTCAGTCACTTAACAGAAAAGTTATTACTTCACAAGATAACTTAACCAACCAAAGGAAACTAACCAACATGGTATCCATTTTCTGTCTTACTGTTGCAATACTGACTGCAGTGTATTTTTCACTATTTTTTTTTCTTTTTCTTAGAAAGAGTATGATCCAAAATAGTTGTATGCTTATTTAAATATTTCCCAGAGGCTTCATGCTTGTTTTCTACAAATTCACATGTAGAAGTGTTGAGATCCTTACTCAATGAGATGATATTTGTAGACAAACTCTGGAAGAGGGAATGAGGTCCTTGGGAAATAGCACTTGCGGGTGGGATTCCTTCTGCTGTAGGAGGAGACAAGAGAAGCTGATGACCTCTTTCTTTCTTCCATGTTAGGAGCCATAAATGAACTCTACCTGTACACCAGAAGAACATTCTCATCAGGATCCATTTACTAACTTGAACTTGGATTCCCAGGGTTCCATGATAGTGTGAAGTAAATGTCAGTGAGACCACATAGTCCTTGTCATTGGCTAAATCAACCCAAGATTAAAAACAATGATGGAAGATGTATCTGGGCTAGCAGCCTAAATCAAGAGGCTTATAGGTATTGGGGGAAGGAGGTGTGATATAAAAATGTCAGAAGGATTTTTGAGCATGTGGATATTGTAACTTATTCTCAGATGGCAGATGATGAATGATAGCAATTTAGTATCTTAGATTTGGAATATAACTACCTATTTATTTAAAGGTAAAGCAATGAACACAAGTTAGTGAAATGAATTGCTTGAGCTCACAAAATAACATAGAAGGACGTTGATGGACAGGAAGTAAAATTTAAAATTACGGTGAAATATTCGGGAGAAGAGAATTTATCCTAAAGTCTCACAAAAATATTCAAAACAGCACATTTTCTCTGATCTTTAAATAGGTTGTGGAAACAAGCTAAATATGAATGAATGATGAGTCTGTTAGGTACTGCTATAGATTATATTAGGCAGTGTTTATTCCTGGGACAAAATACCCTAGTAAGTTGGCTTTAAAGGACTGTCGCATGTTGTCACATGCTTTCTGATGTGCTGGTTTATGGTATAGACTTTGAGGTATGGAGCATACAGTACAACAAAGTAGCGCACCTATGGCTGCCAGGAGGCCAATCCAGAAAAAGACGCAAGGAATAGATAAGCTTTCAAAGGCACAAGCCATCCTCCCCCGCCCCCATCTTCCTAGTGAGAAACTTCATTCAACAAAGTGATCTGTCTGGACAAGTCAATCTCTCTGACTTTATCAGTGGGTTTCTCACACTCATGACATTAGTGAAACCGGTGTCTTTTATGATCTAGTTGTCTCTTAACCATCTGAGAGAGTTGAGGTAGGGAGCCAAGCCTGCCACATTGGAGGCACATAATCAAAATATAAAGGGGTTTTAATTTCCCATGCAAGTCCTTCTGCAACCAGCAGCAGTGAGTCACTTGTGACAGGGTAAGGGAGGTGGGGAAGTATCGGGGATAAAGGTATGCTTGGGACTATGATGAGAAGGCAAGTCAGAAAAGTGAGGCTTGGTCCATATGAAGACTTCTTTAGGGAGAGTGAGAACCTGCTCCACCTCGTTCATGTTGCAAGGTTCTTTTCTCGTGCCATCCAGTTCTGGTTTCAGATAACAAAAGGAAAACTGAACTAGCTTAATGAAACCACTAGAAAGGAGCTTGAACCCTTTCCAGACCCATCTGGACCTTTGTTCCTTTCAAACGGCTGTCTCATTCTTTTTCCCGGCACGGACAGGTTGAATGTGAACTTTTTCTTTCCCAGGGATGAACATCCCAGGGAAGGGATTCAGTGGCAAGGGCTGTCTCTCATCTGATCAGCGGTGACAGAGGCAGTTTTGTGTGACTGACATGTCCGACGTAGAACCACTAGAGTGTTGTAATGTGGGTGGGTTTCCAGATTCATAAGAAGAGAGGGAAGAGGTATTCCGAAGGCCGTTCCCTTCCCTCATCTCTCCCACCACGCCACTGCCAGGCCTGGTTTTAAGTCTCAGACACACATTTTAGGCGACTGATAAGATTTTATTATAACACCACACTGCAGAGTGGGGGAAATACAAAGATCTATTTCTGCCCCTGGCGATCCAGATAGCATGTCCTTCCCGTACCAGGTAGAAAATGTGAGTGTTCCTCCTTGTGCTAATTCAGCAGACATGGGAAGCTGATGAGAGCAGACAAGTAAAATAATAATTCTTTTGTATTCCGTTTTAATATGTATAGCTCACTTAGAATACCACGCTCGTGTATATATATATATATATATATATATATATATATATATATATGCATATATATATGACTGTTTATATATATATGACTCTATATATGTCTGTTTATATATATATGACTATATATATGTCTGTTTATATATATATATGTATATATATATGTCTGTTTCTAATATTGGAATGACCTAAGCTATGCTTTAAAGTATGAGATTAGTTACTATAGACTATCATGTCCAGTTGAAAACTGTTGGTCAAATGTCAACCTATGGCCAGGTCAGTTACTGTTGGATTCAGCACGAACTAGGAAAATATGGGCCAAGACAAACTGAACTGAGATTTGGACACACATTAAAACTACGTTGGCAACGTCATTGATGGAAATCTGCTCTACAGATTTAATTACATCTGTGACTGTAACCAAAAGACTTCTTCAGCTAGGAATCAGACTGGAAAATATATAGGGCACGTTAGAACATATATAGAGGTCCTGCTATAATTATGCATCAACAGCAGTATAGGAGTCATTATTTTCTAGCGCTAAGAACTGAACTAACGCCTTCTTGCATGCCATTCGGGTACTATACTCCCAGTCCCTTGATGATCAATGAAGACAAAGAAACCCTCCTAATAGGCACAACTAAAAAATAACCTGAAATATTTACACATCTAATCCTTTTCTCACAACAGGAGTTACAATGTAGCTATTATAATTTCTTTCCTCTGCAAAAGTAACTGTCACCCAGAAACTGGACTCTAACAAAATATAGGGGCTAAAACTCCCTCTAGTCTCCTAGAAGCGGCTTATTTTTTGTCATTTAAATTGTCTTTGCGGTGACAGATGTAAAAATGAGCAGCTTTTATGGAGAAAGGGTATCTGCGAGTAATCAGAAGCTGATGGAAGATACGCAAGCTGGGCTGAGAATGCATTAAAGGAAAGGAAGAAATGAGCTTGGAGAGGAGATGGGGACAAAAATAGAGATAGCTTCCAACCTCGGTGCCTGCACCTCTGCAGCCAGCACCATGCGGTTCTAGTCCAGGCCCCATGACTTGCTCTGGGCTCTGCTTTTCTCTGCTCTGGGTAAAAAGCATACTCAGCTTCTTTGACCTGCAGTGGGCCTGGTACATGCTGTAGGTCCAGGGAAAGACTTCAAACTTGGGGCTTCTGTTACTGCTCTTTTCAGCTGCCTGGAAATTCTTAAGGGATGGGGTCATAGTCAGAAGATGTGGGAGAAAGGGAAAGGACTCCAATAGTGACCGAGGAAGTAAGATGGCTTGGTCTTAAAGCACCCGGGCCTTTATGTGTGTGTGTGTGTGTGTTTGTGTGTGTGTGTGTGTGTGTGTGTGTGTGTGTGTGTGTGTATGTCACTGCTTCAAGAGAGAGCAAAGAAAATGCCTTCATAGAATAGAATGGCTGCACAAGGCAAAAGAGTAACCTCTTGACTCCCTACAGGTTCTGGGTCTGGCTTAGAGTGGACTTGAACCCGAGGTTTCTGAGATCACAGTAATCCCTTCCAGGGCATTTTAGACCTAGAGAAACTTAGCCTTACAGCTGTCGGTGACCCCGGAAGCATATACCCTGCAAAGTGAGAGCAAGGGCAAGGCCCCGAGCTGGCTGCTGTGGTTCAAAGCCCACGGCCTGAGTCCTGTAGTTAGGACCTGACCTCCTAAATACATTCAGACTGAATAGCGCAGCCTTAAGATAGTTTGCCTAATTTCAGGATCAAAGGATGTGGTTTCACAAATATGGGTTTTTAGTTTGGCTCAATGTCGTCTTGAAAAGGTGGAAGAGATGACATATTTGCGGGGGGAAATTGGCAGGTTTCATCTTACCTGCAAGTCTACCTACAATATCCATTTTAAAGTACTAAGCATGGAATGTTCTGGGGTGATGGAGAAGGACAGAGATTTTTTTTTTCCCCCAAAGCAACGCTGACTTTCTATTTCTAGGGAAAGTCGTGAGTGTGGACTGACGCCTTGGAGCAATAAAGAAAATGTCCTGTTCTCCTGTCCAAAAAAAAAAAAAAAATCGTTCAGCAAGCATTCCTTCTGGTGGACTGACCACTCAGCGGGCCAGCTGTCCAGGGCCTCTGCCAGGACAGCCACAAGGGGAGCATTTCAGACAGCGATCTCCACTGAGCCTCTCAGATCCTGCCTCCCCAACCCCTACCACCAACCCGACTGCCACTGCCTGACAGGTGTTTTCCCAACTCCAGAGGCAGTGGATTTTGGGGAGTGTTGAGCCAATAAGATTTCTCCTTAGGGGGAGGGCGTGGCTACATGGGTCAGAGCAGGGGCGGGGCTTGCGCCGCGGAGGAAAGCCTAGCTGGTTGCGTGGAGGGTTGTTTGATTCCCACCCCCCCCACTCTTTTTTTTCTTTCTTTCTTTTCTTTTCTTTTTTAATTTTTTTTAAAAAAATCTTTCTCCCTGAGTCCGATTAATTTCTCTGTGGGGCTGCGGCTGGAGACCGCGGAGCGTTGGAAATGACGCTCGGAGCTTTAATTACTGCAATGGCTGGACAAGTGTAAGGAAAGCTGACAGTGGGAAAAAAAGGGGGACAGCATCGGGGAGAAGCAAAGAATCATCCCCCCCTCCCTTTCCCTCCAGATTTGGACAGGTGGTGCAAGGAGACCGAAGAGAGAGCTGAACATAGCACGGTTTTGGAGGGAGAGGCCGGAACCCTGCTGCCTCTTTGCAATCAACTTTTTTTGGGAGCCTTTATTTTCCCCTCTTTCTTTTTATTGTTGACCAACCAGTGAGAAGGAGAGCGAGCGAGCGAGAAAGTGAGGAGTGAAGGAGCGAGCGGAGGATCACTCCGGGAACTAGCTGAAGGCTTGTGCTCAGAGCACGAGCCGCACAGTCGCGCACACTCCCACCAGCGCGCCCTCCTCCGCGGTCCCTTGCTGGGTCCGCGGGTCCCGGGTCCTGGAAGCCGTCACCAGCGCCGACTGGCTCGCCAGCCCCGGGAAGCCGGTGCACCGAGCGCGCCGCGCCCGCCCCCCTCGCGCCCCCCACGCGCTCTCGGCTGAGCGGGGGGGAGATCTCCTCCGCGTGCCCGCAAGTGGCTATGGTATTTGGACATGTAATTGTCAGCGCGGGATCTGAGACTTGCCCAAAATGAAGCTGGCGACGGGACTGTGGGTCTGGGGGAGCCTTCTGGTGGCAGCGGGGACCGTCCAGCCCAGCGCTTCTCAGTCAGGTGGGTCGCGGTCTTGCGGTTCCCTGTCGCGCTCCAGCTGTTGAACCCGCCACCACCTCCGGTGGCTCCCTTCTCTCCCTCGCCCCTCTGTTGCCCTCCGGCTAGAGGGACCCTAGGGACCGGGCTTCTGTCTTGGGTCTCCCCTCTCTCCATCCCAAACTTACCTTTGTGTGTGCGTGCGTGTGTTTTTTATTAATGCCACAAACGACTTCGCTTTCCTGCCTCCCTCTGTATTATTGTCCCCCCTCCTCGCCCTCTCTTTAGCCCCCTTCTTTCTTTCTCGCGCGTTTTCTGGGAGCCTAAGCGGGATCGCTTCTGGTAGCGCCCGTTGTTCGGGCAGTGGGAGACCTAACCCCTTCAGTGGAGGTTCACTCTTCCTCGGGCTGGGAAGAGGGGGAATAATAAAATCAAACCAAACCGGAGAATCGCTGCACCTCTTCAGGCCGCCAGGAGGTTCCGGGGCTGAGCCTGGCTGGCCTTCCCGGGGTGCAGGGCTGCGGCGGAGGCGGCCGGGGAGCCGGGCTTGGCACCTGAGCATGCAGGCGCGCGGCCGGCGGCCCGAGGTTCCCGTACCCTGCGGGGTCGCATCGGACGCGCAGCCTTAACCGGGCAGCTGGAGCGCACCGGGTGCGAGCCTCGGCCAAGGGCCAGGGACTCTGGGCCTTCTTATTTGACATCTCAGGGCTGTCTTTCGATTGACTTGGGGCGAGAAAGGAGGGAGGCTGGCTCGCCTGCCAGCCTGGTCTCTTTTAAAAAAAAAAAAAGCCTGGTATACAGAGCCCGGAGCAGGGCCTTCCCTCCCGGTGCTTGGTCTTGGCTCCGGGAAGAGTTCTTCCAGTAGTGCAACTTGGGGTTGGCCTGAACTTCTGTTTACTGCCCCGCCAGGCTGCAGAGCCCGCGGGTGGCGCTCATTGACTTAGCCCGAGGCGGGCCGGGTGGCAGCTTCCTGAGCGCGGTCACTGTTGGCCCGATCGCCCAAGCCCTAGGTATTTGGGCAGAAAAACGACTAATTGACCCCGAGAGGCAGCGCAGTGTCACTGGTTTGCTTGAGAAGCCAGGGCCAATGACAGTAGCTGCGATGTAGAGGAGCTCAAAGTTTTTTGACTCTTGGGAGTTTCCCCGGGATGAGAGGAGGGGACGTAAAAGGACTAAGGAGAGCCAGTGTGTCTGATCCGACCGAGAGGGGCGAGAAGAGGGCTTCTGGAGAAGGCAGAGTGATTTCCGGAACCTTCCGAGGCCGGTGGCGGGAACGTGGGAGTCAGCACGAGAAGATAGAGCGTTCAGGAGTGGCGACAGGGAGAGCTTCAGGTCCCTAGAGGGTGTCCTTCTGACCTCACCGAGAAAGCGGCGGCTGGCTAGTTTTCCCGCTCCGCCCCCGCTCCCGCCTCTTCCTCCTCGCCTAGTAAATAACAAGTTACAATCTCTGGGCTGTTCAAAATGACCTTCGAATGGCACATGTTCGCCATTTGTGCTGGCCCTTCGCAGACGCCCAGTGACTCCGAAATTCTTCGTGCATACCAGATCCTGCGCTCCAGACACCTCTGGAATAGCCGCAGCCAGGACTTGAGATTCCAGGCGGCCGCCTAGATACATCCCATTCTAGCTCCCCAACTCGGAGCCCTTTGCCTTTCCCCTCAATGGGTTGATTATGCACACGGACCCATTCAAAGACACTCGCAACTGTCATGCAGGCTTAGCCGAGAGGAATTTCTATCAGGCCACCCTACCGGGGGGTTGTCTGGCATGGCCTGGGCCGCTGGGGTATCCCAGCTTCAAGTCCACAGCAATTTGGTATTAACTCTGCAGCTCCCGGTTGAGCCATGGCGCACAGCTCTTTTCAGAATTTAGGCAAGGAATGTAATCCAAATTAGTTCTGCAGCTGTCCCCTCCCGCGTCTCAGACGACACCAGCTTGCGCCTCAGCTCTCTCTGCTCTTTTCCCTGGGCGAATCAGACCCACAAGTGAGCCCATTTAGAAGCAGGAGGATTAGCTTGCCTTTGTTGTTTCCTGTTGAAATTCTGGGGGCACAAAAGAGAGCCTCACTTGTTCAAAACACAAAGTGATCTATATAAAAGGGCCGCACAAAGGAAAGCTCTCGGGTGCATCCTTTGGAATAATTGCAACAAGAACAAGCCTACTTAGGTGATCTATTGGAAACTGTCTGTGCCCCCAGGGACTTTTTTTTTTTCAGGCGGCTCCACTGCACCTGGCAGAGAAAGTTCAGCTGGTTTTAATGTAGTGCTACTATAAAAACAAGTCGCTGTCTGGTGAGAGCGAGGCTCTGTGTTTGCGGCTGTGCATGTGTGTGGCTGTCTCTCCAAGTAAATACATACCGCGCGTCTCCTCTCTCGCGGCTAGCAGTCAGCAGCAGTTTGGAGGAGTTTGTATTGGTCCAAATGAGAAATTAAGTGCGGATAAGTAAACTAAGCTGCCAGAGGGCGACAAGATGTTGAGTGAATTGCTTTTAGATGAAACAAATTAAGGAAACGAGGGAAGACAATCTGCTTTTCGCATTATTAGACACGCTTGGAGTTCAGGGGAAAGTGGCATATTTTTGAAATGCTAATTTCTTAAGCAGAAGGAATGCACCTTATTTACTGCTGTATGTGAACAGAATAAAAACATACAGTGAGTGGGTGATCCTCTTGTAAGATCTTCGAGGTGTTTCATGGGAAAAGTGTACGGAAGAAAACTTGGCTTTTTCTTTTGCAAGAGAAGGAAAAAGTAAGCTTTGGAGTAGTTGAAAATAATCCCAAGGAATTTATGTCTCATTAGCGGTGATAAATTTATTAAGTGTTTTAGTCAAAGGCCTTTATATGACAGCTCCACCTGGAGGAATGATTCTAAAATGTTTGCCCTCTTTCTGGGGTTGAACTATCAATATCGCTGTTGTACTGAAATAAAAATGTATAGTTGTGACGAAGTGACATTCTCTCAAGCCTTAATATGAGGTAGCCTTAATATCATCTTCCTTCTTAGGTGCAAGCTACTGAGATCCCTTGCTTTTCATTTCATTAAAGTGCACACATATCCTGTACAATTAAGGTACATATTCCCCTCCCCCAATCTTTCAGTGGTTTTCTACATTTGAGAAGAAACTGTGAATGAAACTTATTATATTATGAGAAAAATATTCCATAGGCTTAAATAATGCATCACCCCCCCTTTCTCTTTCAGAGTGCATTTGCAGCGAGCATGACCATAGGTATACTATCCCCTTTTGTTCCTTTAATTTTGAAAACCACACATTTGTACCGGATAGCTTTATAGAAGAACATTTTTTTTTTTCCATTCAGAATACATCTAAATAGATAAATACCTCCCACTGTAGTTTCAAATTACCTGAGAACACGGTAAGTTTCTATGGTTGAGATGAAGTGGAATAAGTGTGCTTCTCTTCTGATTCCTTGTTTTTCTCTTCAGCTCAACTGCCTTTATTTTAGACATGCACAAAAAGTTAAATTTCTTAAGAATCAAGCATTTGCATACATACATACACACATACATACATATATATATATATATATATATATATATATATATATCATTTAGTCTCTGGAAATGTGTCTTAATTAGGAAATGGCATCAGAATGTTTATTGGGGCTTGTATGTGCTGATGATTTATGTATTTTTTATTCTGACCTGAGCACAGTGTTGGCATTGGCTGCTTTTTTGCAGTTTGTATTCACTTGATAGAAAATCATATTTCCTCCTCAAAGTGGATTCAAGTATTTAGTATTCATGAGCTTTCATCTCTTTGGTTCTTAAATAGAAATGCTATTTATCATCTGTCTTACACATTCACCCTTTCCATTACTACGGATTCCTTACATATTATTTATTGAGTTTAGGCACATGTGGATATATATATATATTTCCCTTCCACCACTAAGTGCATTCATTTTTTGTGTGTCTGTCCCAGCAACCTGCCACTCAGCCACCGCAGGAGTTCTCTAAGCCAGTTTTCATTCCTCCTCTCGGATAAATCTGATATGGCTGGCTGGCTGAACAATCGTAAGCCATTCCATTGCTCAGATTTATTCCCGAAAAGAAAATAAAACGGCATCGATCCCAGATCACAGGGGCATCTCAAAAGCCCAGACTCCAAGGCCCAATTTTCCCACAGAGAAGTCCCTCTTTTCCTTGTGGGCTCCTGCTTTTTTCCCCTTGACCATGGTAAGGTGGATGACTGCCGTGTGACAAAGGCTACTGAGAGAAAGAATTGTGCTCTTAGTATTCTCTGGAGCTTGATTACAGCCACCTTGCGATTAATGGCTCCGGAAAGTGAGCATTTTACACAAGAGCTTCAATGTTGCATGGCATGTGTGTGTGTGTGTGTGTGTGTGTGTGTGTGTGTGTATTGTGTCTGCTCAATTACTATCAAAAAATTAGTTTGTGTTTTCAAAAGAGTGTTGACTTTTGGTTTTGCAGTGTTGTGCTGCTGTTGGGGTACCCCAAACCTGAATGAAACAAATGATTAGAAGGGATACACTGCTTCCAGCAAACTTATTGGCATTTGATCTGCTTAATTTCAAGCCTCTGATGGATACTTTTTTTTTGTAGATATGTTAATAGCTAATGTTGAAATTAGCTAACACGTGGTCACATCTACAAGACTATAATAAATGTCAAATATAAAATGCCAGGACCATCCTGTTATTCTTTACAGAAATAAGCTAAATATGCCATTGTGGACAGAAGTCATAATACAAGTCCCCCCCCACCCCCCAGATCACATCATCATAGGTGGTCTGTTATATTAACATCTCACCATATGAAACTAACTTGGCCCCCTTTTCCTAACACTCATTTTGTGTGACATAATTATTGAGTAGTCAGAGAAAATAATTTCATTATTGCTAGTAGAGTTATTGATATGAATTTATAGATCTGAGAAAGTATTTTGACTTATTTATTTGCTCTGAATGAAAATGGCGATAGTTCCATGTATCTTGAAATCAGAGCACGTCTGCATAATTTTAAGGAGACTTTACCTGCTTCTACCTGCTCTAAGGCAGCACAGACGGTAACCATAAGGTTTAAATCAGGACTTCTACATCCTCGGGATAGTTCTTCTAGGGTCTTAATGTTGTCAGAATATCATTCCATGTCCCTGTGAGGTGGATTACCTGGGGGTGGGGGACCAGCAGGGGATGCATGTAAGATACTACGTATTTCTCTACTGTGTAGCAGGTTTCCACAACAATGAGTTTAAAGCCTTTTGTGATGCTGAGATATATTCTAGTAACCAGTTATTTGTTTTTGTACATGATACTCAAGTTGTACATACAATTAAAACATTTGTACATATGTTAATAAACACAACATAAACTCCCTTGTGGGATGTCTCTGGGAAGCACATGTTTAAAGAAACAAGGAGGTTCCTGACTTCATAGCACTTGCTCATGAAAACTCTTTCTCTCAAATAAAACTTTTCTGAGTTGCTTTGTTATCTTTTCAGATTTTAATGTTCATGTATCTTTCTGAGTTGTCAATATTTTGACACATTTATTGTGCATTTGTTTTTCTAGGCTTTAGCAACAAGCTTTAAAGTCAGTTTTTTTTTTAAGCTGGTTTTGTGTTGATAAGTAAGTCATTTGCAGATTTAGAGAGAGAGAGAAACCTGATGCACTGGGTGGTGGTTTAGGGGTGCTGATGCTAAAGAGGTTTTTGAAGAGGGAGTTAGTGTCTCCTAGTTATTGTTAAGTAAATGATTGCTTATAGGCACATCATTTTGCACAACTCCAGGGGGCAGCAGACTCACAGGGAATTTAATAAGGATGGCAGTGTCTGCACTGCGGGTAGTACATCAGCAGCTCTGGGACTGAGTAATTCTAAGGAATAAAGCACTGAAAGAAATGTGAGAGTTGAGGGTTCTGGTCTAAGCCTTTGAGAAAGCTTGGGTTAGACTCCCAGCCTATTTACACACCGCTGTTGGTGTTAAATTTGTTGCCTCAACTATTAGCGTCTTGAATTTTTAAAATTATTCCATCAGAAATGGTTGATTGATTAAACCTACATCGGAGAAGAATCAATTGTTTTAAGATTATTTTTTTGTGAGTCGGTTTCCTATTATTTAGTAGGCTCTTGTGTGTAGACCTAGCATAGAAAGCAAGTTTTATAGTTCGGTTGTTTCTTTGTTCATTTTTGTTTTTTTAAGCTGAAGAGAAAAGCTGACTTCTTGGCACCTACTTGAGGGTCTTTGGTGTTTCTTTCTTTCCCCTCTGCTGGTCTCTTCTTCTCCATTCTGGCTTCAGAGAAACCTAGTTCCCTTTACAAGATACTGATTTTGTCTTGTCTTCTCATTTTTGTGAAGAACTTAGAGTCAAATGGAGTGTTATTCCCAGTATTATTATTTTCCATAAAATACATAGAAGGGCTTGAAACACATGTAGACACTTCAGTGAACAAATAAAAGGTTTTGTCAGAGAGAATAACACAATTTGCAAGACCCAGATCCATTCCAAGGGCTTACTCACACTGTATAGCTTTTTCCACAACAAAGAATGTGTGAGCATCATTATCACTGTTGTATCTGGGTCATCATATTGGATCGCATATATAATTCATGCAATAGAGTGATGATTAAAAATGTAGCACATTGTCAGGAAAACTCTAAGAGGATGTATGTCTGATTTTCTAGGCCTAGATCTTCTAATCCACACAGGAGCAAGCAACACTAATATCTATATATAATGGTACTTTTAAGCATCCTTTATTCCCTGAGACCTTAATCTATAATAAACAATGTATTTACTTGAATAAAATGGATTGTAAACAATAACTGGTTAGATCTTCACCACTAAGCTAGTGAATTCCCTTAACTATCAAATCCAAGGAAATCTATTGGATTCATCCAGACCTATACCGAATCCAAGGCTCTTATTTCTAAGACAACTTTGCTTTCTTATGCCATTTATTCTTCGAACAACTACATAAGGGAAGCTTTCAATACTGAGACTTTATGGATTTGTTTCTATGGTACAAGTGCCTGTCTCTAACTGGCTCTTCTACAAGATTCTGCCTCTGGGCTTTGTGACTTTGACTTTCAGTGCTGTTGATCCAACCTTAACTCTGCCTTGTCATGGATGAGCTCCTTCAAACGCATGTGCTTTCTTGAGCGCATAATCTTGTGGACCCTAGTGACAGACTGGAAATTTGAAACTTGTTCTGGCCGAAAGAGTCACTTCCTGTTAGGAACTGGAAGAGGAAATAAACCTTCCCCCATTTATAAAAGATTAACACAGACACCGTGAGACTTCCTATGCGACATCATTAGACATCTCCGGTGAGAATATCTCATGATCATTGCTCTTAATCATGTTATTTCCAATATTGTAAGGTTACTGAAGCATGCTACACACCATTAAGAATACAGAAGATGCAGTCTTTGAATGCTGGCAGTTAAAAGAATAGAGAGCAAGCTTCTATACTTCTATACACCTGCACATAGATGCATACACCCTATTGCCAGTTTTGAAATGCAATTTAAAGATGTTTAAAGAGAACAAAATAAACACTAATTAACCCCCCACCAAGCCTTATCTATGTTAACAATCAGTTTTACTTGCGGAATCTTTATTCCTGTTTTGACTTTTACTCATGTCTGTTTCCATGTATTTCTGTATTGATCACTACCTGTGGTAAGTCCTTAATGAACATGGTGATCATGGTCAGCCTTCAGGAAGGCTGTCTTTCTCTCCTTTCTGCTAGGGTGTCTCCTGGATGATTTGGGTGATAACAATGACAATGGCTTTTATGTATCATTCCCCTTTTCAAGATCGGCTTTCATTCCTGGCCAGGGAAACTCAGTACAGGTGGTAGAAGGCAGGGACTATTGTGGACTAGGAAAATTCTTTTTCTTGATATCTTTGTTCTTATTTTCTGTGGGCCTGCAGAATATACCAGTGTTAGTTTCTTCCTGTGGGAATCTCTCAAAACAACAGTCTAATGGAATGTTTTGTTCACATACATTAACTACTTTCATATTTAGAAGTTCCTTTGACTAACCGTATTTTCTATAGGGATATAAATTAGACCAGTTTGTTCTTAAGAAAATTTGGCAGCACGGTTTTTATTAAAATCTGTCCTTAAGTTTCTTCAAAAATAAAAAGCTTAGAAAGGCCAAGAAAATCCTCTTTACTGGACTCCTTGTCTCTAAGACCTTCCTACCATGGCTAGATGAACATCTTAATACAGCACATCAATTATCCAAGTTTTAATTCTGAAATATTTTATATAAGTCATTGTGAGGCCCAAATATTGCTTAAATTGTCTCTAATTTTATTTTTAATTATGGCTTAGAGTTTCTTAAGATGTATTCTATCCAAAAGCCAGGCTACCTTACCCAGTGTTGGATGATGCTGTGATAAAAATAAAAAAAATAATAACCTTTTATCCCATGCTAGCTCTGGCCTGTAAGACCACATGGCACTGTGGGGCATCCTTATCTTAGTGGTTCCACTCTGCCTATAAGTACTCACAGACCCTGGCTTCTTTTGACCCAGGCAGGATCCACACTGCCTGCCCCGGCTGCTTGTGTGTCAGGTGGTCCATGTGTTGATTTCACTCACTTTCCCTTGGCATGTTGTTGTCAAGCCTTTCACACACACACACACACACACACACACACACACATACACACACACACACACACACACACACACACACACACACACACACACACACACACACATCTCACCCTGCAGGCCCCTCGCACCCTCACCTCACGCAGGCAACAGAGCTGGAACTGCTGGTTCTCAGCTGTCCATAAGCCATTGCTTTCACACACTGTCATCCATGACCTGTCATAAACATGACTCAACAATCAATAACTTATCAAACAGATTTATATGTTAAATTCTCAATCCACAATTCCTCCACACAATAGGCTTACAATCAGTTGGTAAAGAGATAAACCACTCACCTAGATAAGATAAATTGACCTATAGAAATCTATCCCTAGAATGTATACATATCTACTCATGAGTAGCTCAGAGGAGATGGGTCATCTTCGTCTTCTATCTCAAATCTCCCGCTTCTCCACCTCTTCTGCCTTACCACAACTTTTGTCCCTGTTGACTCCCTACTGTCCAATCAAATACTGTCTTGACATCAGCCTACACCATGACTGTGACTAATTTATTGTATTTATCTCTGCTCACTCCCTACTTGTAATTCATGCTTTATTTGATGCCTTATGCATGAAAAGGGGTTTTAAATAGTCTAAGTTCACTTTGAATTGCTTCTATACCTTATCTCTCCCTTCAGGTTATTACGGTAACCTTTGAACCTTATCAACATCATTCTTTGCACCTATTATATGGGTCTTGCTTTTTGGAGCAAGTTCCTATCTCCTGGCTAATATGAACCAAAGACATAGTAAGCCTTTAAAGTATTTTATAAACCAAAGAACAATATACACTTGCTGGAATAATTTTTAAGTTTACCCATACACGTTTTTCATTTGTAATTAAATCATATAGTGCACAGTGCAAGCTGTTCTAAAACATAAATACAGATTTCATAATAATAGATATTAGCTATGTTTACCCAGCGTGTTTCTTTGGTTGCCTTTGTGTGAGTCGGAAGCTATTTCTTCAAGTGGAGTCTTTCCAAGGTTGTATAATTTAACCCTTGCCCATTTTTAGAGCTCGCTCATAATGTGATATCAAGTCTTTCTGTTCATTTTATTTTTGGCAAGTTGAAAAAATGTGAATATTATTTTTAAAAACCGTGTATGTGTTTTTTAATCCACTATTTTTAGGTTAAATGGTAATTACTTCCCCACTGCTTCTTCATCACTTGCTTTTAAAGTTTTAATCTGTTTAAGCACTAGGGATTTACCAACCACTAGCGATGTACCCTCTGGAGGTTGGGGCCATATTAAAAACCAGGGAGCAGCAGTTGAAGATATTGCTTAGTTTTCAGAAGCATGAGTTACCCGTACATAGGACAAACGTTTGATGTCTGGTGTGACGGTTTGTATATGCTTGGCCCAGGGAGTGGTACTATGTGGAGGTGTGGCCATGTTGGAGTAGGTGTGTCACTGTGGGAGTGGGCTTTAAGACCATCATCCTAGCTGCCTGGAAGTCAGTTTCCACTGGCAACATTCAGATGAAGATGTAGAACTCTCAGCTCTGCCTGCAATGTGTCTTCCTGGACACTGCCATGCTCTCACCTTGATGAAAACAGACTGAGCCTCTGAACCTGTAAGCCAGCCCCAATTAAATGTTGTCCTCTTAAGACTTGCTTTGGTCATGGTGTCTTTTCAAAGCAGTAAAACCCCAACTAAGACACCTAATATGTACGTCAGATGGCCAACAACCACCTGTAACTGAAACTCCATGGGTCTGATGCCTCTGGCTCTTGAGGTACGTTCTTACCAATGTACATGTGGTGTACACTCACACAGACACACACATAGACACATGATCAAAAGTAAAGTACATGTGAAAAAAATCAAAGGAGCAGATATAAGAAGTTTCAGACAACAAACTTTTCTTTCCTAAGGACAACTGACTGAAATGAAGCACACTATAAAATATGTCATTAAGTGATCTTGTAAATTTTGGGGAAGAATATTTGCTTTCAGGGAAACTCTAATCTAATAAGAGCTTCGTGATAAATGAATTAGAGACAGAATGTGACATTTTCTATTTCTAGATAGATGTGATAATATAACTTTGTAATAGCTAAGGTTTCTCAGGATCCTAAAATAGACAACTAGACATATGCTTACCATTTTGAAGGGCTCTGTAAAGAAAGCACTAGCAATGAAACCGAGCAGGGAAATGATGGGGGTTCTCTTTGATGCTCTTTTAGATGACTGACTTGTATTCTGAAAATGGCTGATGTGCTTGGAGCATTTTTTAAGTGCAAAACTCTACCAGGAAAAAAAAAAAAACTATATCTAAACATTCTTTCCACGCTGCAAGTCACCTTACTATAGGGAACTGCCAACCATCTAGGCCACCAGGGTGCACTGACTGTACCCTGTAAAGAAGTCTTTAGGAGTTGAGAGTCTAATTGGTCTTTTGTTATTGCAAGAATGTCCCAAGGGCCAGGAGGCTTTCTCTCTGCTTCTTAGGGCCGCTCATATCTTCCTCACAGAAACAAAGGGTACAAAGCTCCACAAAGTCATGGCCCCTTCACCTATCCACCCTCTGTGGAAGGAAGACATCCTCAGCCTTCCAGAGCCTTTCTTCCCTTCAGTTCTGCAACTCTTTCCACTTCCCCTATAATGATATGATGACATGTGTCTGTATTGCAGGCTACATTCACCACATTTGGTTCATGATTGATTTTTTTTTTTTTTTTTTTTTTTGCACAGTCTATGTTAAAAAAACCTTCTCATGTATTTACTCTTCTTGAAAAACAGAAACAAAAACATAGCAGGAGTGTAGCAATATGTTGGAACCCGACTTTGTATGCTTTCCTTTAAAAGAAGAAAACAAGAAAAATAAAATTGTAATGGGACACAGGGCCATGGGACACATAGGTGTGGGGAAGCTCAAAAGTCAGATTTGTATGGTAAGTAATAATCATGTTAGTTACCTGCTGCTGAACACTGTTTAATTTAGGACATGTTTAAAAATGGGTCATGTAAATTTTGTCATGTGTAACTAGTTTAGAACCTAGTATAATGGTACTGTACCATTGCCAATTTTAATATATGACAGCTATATTATTAAGGTCCTGTTCCTTAAAATACAACTCACTGGGGTTTTCATCAACATTATTTATCATGGATAAAATTCCATCTTTGACTTCTACCCTCTGGACAAGCTAAATGTGACACCTTTAGCCACAATCGCCATTATTACTAGCAATGGATGAAACAATGCATCTAAATTAAAAGCAGCAGTCAAGGGCCATAGACCTTTGGTGATATTTTTAACTAATGTATTGGTACATGTGAGAAACAATAAGGGGGTTAGTGCTAAAGTCATACACTTAGTATGTAAAATTCATCAGCTAAATAGTTAATATTTCCCAGTTGTTAACTTCATATTTAGCAGCCCACTATCTCCCGAGATGTATCAAAACCTCTAAAGACGTGCTTGGAATTAACAGGACCTGGAGTGATTAGTATTCAGATATAATTCTTTACTGGCCTTGTTATTTTCTTTCTTTTAAGTACATGATGAAGATTGAAAGTATATAGAAAAGAGACTTTGAGATAAATTAAAATAGGCAAAACATTTCACACAAGTGTGAGTGAAAGGAGAATTCATTATTCTTACAGAGCTTACCCTATTGCTTGTGGCCAGAATTAGCACACTGTAAGCCAGGGAAAGAGATAAAACCGACAGAATTGTATATCTAATTTTGTTTAGCTAATTTAGATCTGATATATGCTCTCTTACTTTTAAAAACGGGCCCCATCCCTTCGTGAAAGGTGCATATTAAGACCATCTCTCCCAGTTTAACAGCTTTTGCTCAATATTTATAGACGATGTGAAAATAAATTTCTAAGTTTAGATTTCTTACTGGCAATATGAATACTGTAAAGGCTGATTTATTAGTGGGAAAGAAGAAAAAAAATAAAACAAAAACATTTCAGTTGCTCCTAGTATATCAACAATGAAAACACATAGAAATCTCTGAAACAATCTTTGTTTAGAGGCCACACATGGGGCCTCATGGGTAGTGAGTGGTTCTTTTCAGCTTATGGGTTTGAACTCCCATTATTTTGTGATCATGTGATTTGTGCCTCCCATTTAGTTCAGATTCATTTGTAAACAAGTGACTTATCTGCCTCTCAAATCAATAGGACACAGCTATCCTGAGATCCTTGGGTATTATGAAAAAGTTTTATTATCCAAACGGGAAAACTTCAGTGCAATTTCTAAATAAAGGGAAAAAATGCAGATAAGATTCTTACACGGAGGATATATAAATACATATAACAAAATGGAAATGAGTCATGCACATTTTCTCATGTGTAACTCCACACTTTTTAACATAGTTCAATGGAGCCATGCTATCACTGTGTGAAGAAATACTTTTGTTTATGTAAGCACATATGGCAGTTATCACTTTGCTACACGTGACATTTGAAGGAAGGTGATTCCAGCAAATAGGTAGGAAAAAAATATTATCCATGTTTGGAGACATCACAAGAAGCTTTTCTAAATGAACAGTAAATTAAAAGGCATCAAACCCATGTAGAATTATTCCTATGTCTGTTAGACCTTGGTCATGGCTGAAGACTACATTCTCAACAATCAAACTCACAATAGAAAATAATTCTCACATTTATGAATTGTTCATCTCATCATATTGCTAGTGGTTATTTCAAGGTTAATTCTCCCCCCCCCCCAAACTGCTTCTCTCTTAATTACAGTCTGCAGTAATTGTGCATGTGCTGACAGAGCACATGAAGTTTTCACTTTATCCTGTGTCAAGATCAAAGGATTGCACATGCTCCCTAATGAAAAATATGAAGAAATTATTTCATTCTTTATTTCTTAGTTCTAGGACTTAGGAAACTTTGACATATTAAAAAAATCCCATGAACCCTTGCATAAGATGTGCTGAATACAATATTTTCCATTACCTGCACATGTGTTTCTTTAGATTTTACTGTCTGTTAAAGTAGCAAGGTGCGTTCTTGCTTGACAGAATGTTCCAGTTTCTTTCTCAGAAACCCTTTCCTCAAATGTATCCAGATGCAAAACTAAAGAGTTAATAGTTATTACTCTAATGGGCTTCCATATTTGTCTGGCATGTTCTGTGATTTTCTCTTGTACACCTCTGTTATTGGTGGCTGAATATTCTTAATATTCCTGAACAAATTAACATTTTCCCATGATAGCCATATGTATTGTGTGTGTGTGTGTGTGTGTGTGTGTGTGTGTTCACACTTGTGTGAATACATGTGTGTGCATCCATGGAGGCCCAAAGTTGACATTGGATACCTTTCTATATCGTTTGGCACATTATACATTAGGATGGGACTGAACCCAGAGCTTGCCAAGATCAACTAGTTTACCTAGCCATCTAGATCTGGAGATCTCATATACTTCCTCAATAATGAGATCACAAGATTGTCACAGTGTCTGCCAATATTTTGGATAGGATTTCAGCATCTAAATCTTGGTGCTCATGCTTTCGATGAAGCACTTCCATCCAATAAGTTTTGAAGTAATAAAGGTAAAAATAATTTTGAGTAAAGTTTGCCACAATTCATTTAGTAGTACCAAATCTGAGGAATATGTGTGTATGAGTTAAACATATCATAGCACAGATGGCTGTTTTAATGGCAGGGAGTTACAAAGCAAATGATTAAACCAGGTTCTCTCTGGCCCACAGATTAGTTACGTGAGTGTGACAAACCAAAAGTGTCTGAAAACAGATGCTGAGGAGGGTTTCCGGTGGGTCTTTTGGGTCTGGAATCGGGCTGTTTGGCAGTCACAACAGTTTGAATTTGTGATGGGAATCATGGGTGTCTTAATGACATTGCTTCCTGCTTATTAATTTGTAAGACACTCAGCTGTCACAGGTATGTGCCTGAATAAAGGAGGCCCTCCTCCTTTAGGGTCTCACACCTACTTTCTTCATGTATGGCATTTACAAGAGAAAGAAAACATTTCAAACATGGTTTTGAAAAATTAAAAATATAATCACAACAATTGATAATCTGTGCATAATTATAAAATTATGACAATTGTGGAATCAGCTTGCTTATAGGTTTAGATGTGTAATCAAAAAATACTTTTTTTTAACCACAGAAGGGTGAGATGCTATGTTTTGGAAGAATGAATAGAGAAGTGAGAGCATGCCCACATGGAGATGATTCTGCTTGAGATGGGGACTTGTTAAGGAGCTTTAGTATTTGGATGGCTGTTGTGTAGAAGAGAGATTAGCACTGTTCTCTGTAGCCTTGGAGAACAGAAACACCAACAGCTGCCTAAAACTCCAAGGCATCAGGTTTCATTCAGACACCAACAAGGAGTTTCTCCTAAGGCTTCTCAGAGCTGGGATCCTGTCCCAGGAGGTAGCAAGTTGCTTAGCGTGTGGGGTGATAAGCCATGATCCAGCCACTTCTGTAAGGGTAAGGAGGATGAGGCAGCTGAGGAACAGGTGCACAGCACTGTGGGGGAAGGGACTAGAGCCCATGACTTCTGACAGCCCTCTCTGCACTAACTCTCAGGATTCAGCACAAGCATGTGGTGCCCAGTTGACCTTTCCCAGCCCCAAGCTCAGATTCTGTCTCTATGCCCGTGATTCTAGACCTTCACTTCTCAGTATCCAAGCAGCTCTGCCTTGGCCAGTGACATCCTAAATGCTTCTCAAGACATTGTTTTTTTTCTTCTCAAATATCAAAACAATCCTAATTTTCTTCTATAGGAAACATTTACACATCCAACTCAATATACAACCCCAGTAAATTGCTCTCATCATAAAAGTACAGAATGGAAGCAAACAAGACAGGATGTAACTAAACAAGATAAATAAATACACATTTTTGGTGGTGTTATAGTTTAGGCATATCAGGGAGTATCAAACCTTGGTTTGCAGTTGTGGCTAGATTGTGATCTGTTGAGAAATTATGCACACACACACACACACACACACACACACAAACACACACACACACATACACACATACACACACACACATACACACATACACACACACACATACACACATACACACACACACATACACACACATACACACACAAGAGCTTACCCACAAGACCAAGAGTGAGGATAGAAGGGAATATGTGTGAAAATATGTAGCACTCAATTATGAATATGCCAGCCTTTTCATTAGTCAACCATAAAGGGGTTTACTTCATGACTTTTGGCATTTCTGTTTCTTTTGTTACTACTTTATGACATGTGCTGAAAGATGCATGCCAAAAAGAATGATTTACCTTTTATTTTCCCTTCTGTGCCTGCTCTTTTAAAATTATCTTAGATTTTCTTGTAAGGAAACTGTATTTCTGTGATACAGTAGTGTTTGCCTTGGTCTTTCTGATTCACATACTTCCTTGCTATGGACACGCTGTACCCATTTTTGATGTGTCTAGTGCTGTGTCTTTGTTGGTACTTTGGCATATGCAGTGTTTTCTGAAAACCTACAGGATAGATGATAGTAATCCTCCCCCATAGTAAGGAAACAGAAGCACAAACTTCATGGTTGGCTGGATCTTTAGTTTTGGCAGAAGCAATATTCTATTGTCTGAAATATTACTTATGTTTGTATCTATTTGTACTTCAGTGTTTGTGTATGTGCCACATGTGTGCAAGGTCCCCTAGAAGTCAGAAGAGGGCATCACTTGCCCTAGAATTAAAATTACAGGCAACTGTGAGTCACTGTGTGTTACTAAGAGTCAAACCCAGGTCCTCTACAGTATCAGTAAGTGAGGCTAACTGATGAGCCATCTCTCCATCCCCCAGGGGCAATATTGCAATGATCTATTGAATAAGAGTTGGTTTTAGTCAGGCTTGAATCTTTGGTTATGTATGCACCTTTAAAGATGTAAGCAGTGAAGTCAATACCTTTACAAAAACATTCCTCCCATTTCTACTCCTCTTAAAGATACAGACTTTTATTTTTTAAGTTGCGTGTATGTGTGTGGGTATAGACACATGAGCAGAACTGCCCATGTAGGGAGTCCAAGAAAGAGTCACCCACTACACGATGATCTCTCTGGCTCCTAAACTTGCTACACTCGCTATCCTTTTGCATTAGCTTCCAGAACCCCTGACCCCTGTGTGAATTAATGACATCACTCATCTACCAGGCTCTACTTCCTGCTTCCTCTGCCTGCTCCCTATCTCTATTTGGATGAACCACAATGGCTTCCTCTCAAGCCATTTATATTCAGTGCCGTTTACATCTCTTTGTAAATACAGAATGACCCCTTTATTGGTAAATGGCCAGTAAAATCACATGCAGAATTAATTAAAGGCCTACTAGGTTGGAGCTAGAGAGATATCTCTGAAGAGAACTTGTTATTCTTGTGGAGGACCTGGGTTCAGTTTCCAGTACTCACTTGATGGCTCACAACTATTAATAACTCCACTTCCAGGGGATTTGATTCTCTCTTTTGATTTGTTCAGGCACCAGGCATATATGTAACACACACACACACACACACACACACACACACACACACACACACACATGCAGGTAAAATACTCTTAAAATCACAATGAATTTTGGAAAACCCCTTTAAAAGACATACTGTATCAATATTTATTAAGTAATATTTTGTCCTGATCTTACCAACACGGGCATCATTACTTTTGTCATGTTGCCAACAAAGAAATAGAACCTCAGAAAGATTAGGTGAGTTGCCAAATGGCAAACCTGTGCAGGTAGCCAGCCAGTGATGTCAACAGTCATAATAACTCTTTTTGATCTAAGTGCCAATATTTTGTATATAAAAATAAACACCATCCAAGAACTATATTAATAATATTGATGCCTATAATAACTATTTGGTATCTTTAATTATTTCCTTTGACATCTATTATAATTACTAATGTCTAGAATAATTGAGAAAACATCAAAGTAGACACAGGATCAAGTATGTGACCATTATTTATTTGTTGATAAGATCAAGCTCTCTTTATACACCTCCAATATACTAACCATTTCAATTACCTTCTTAATTCAATAATGTGAATTTAATTATTTAGGATAGAAGCAAAGTCAGGAGTCTTGAGAATGAAGTAGTTGTTTAGAATCACAAATGCCACTATGGTTAAATGTGTAGTCTTTAAAACTCCAGTTATCTCATCTACAAAGAAAATATTATTTTCATACCAACTGCATAGTGGCAGAGATTAAAAAAAAAAAACTTATCAGGTCCATAATGAGAAAGAAATAAGTGTGAATGATTTTATGTATAGTTTTGTGGGAGAAAGAGGAAACCTGACTTTGCAGTACACACTTGTCATTTCAGCTCTTCTGAAGCTGAGATAGTAGGGTCACAAATCCGAGGCCTTTATGATTCATACAGTGATGTTTTATCTCAAATTTAAACAAAAATAACTCAGTTCTCTTTAAAAAAGAATATTGTAAGTTTAAAGTTACAGAGCATCCAGGCTGAGAATGTATACTTCCTTTTCTCATAAACTGGACTTGAGTTTTTATTTTCTTGTGTTTACACACAGGGGATGTAATGGTTTGTAGGATAAATGTATACCCAGACTCAAACAGTATAAGTAGACTATTTGGGGAAGGAATTGTCTTTCTCTGAGGGGCAGTATTCTCAAATCATTTTTCCTTCATATTCCATTTTTATAGTTTTGGTATTAAAAAGAGAAGCTTAGAGAGACAGTTTTGTTCCAAAGATTTATGTTTACCCTGCAAGCCCAAATCGCTGGCCTTTCATCCTGACTGTTTTTTAAAGTGCGTTCTCCTTCAAGAGAAAATGGTTTTTAATCAAATTCATGAGGTAACTTTTTATATTTTTATAGATATTTCAACTTTTAAAGATAGGACACAACTAATGTGCTTTTGGAGAAATTTTTTAATGCTAGAGAGAAATGAAAGATTTATATACAAATTCAGAACAGATTGTTTTATGTAGACAGGAGCGAATGGATTGTGATTATTAAATATCTCCCCCATTTTGTGTCTACTGCAAAGAATAGGCTAAATTGTGTGCATGTTAAAATTCAGGTTTGGAGTTCATAGCGTTATGTCAATCATATTCCCTGGGGGACTTACATTTTTCTACCCTAAAGCTTACATAATTTGGAAACATGTTACAAATGAGAAACAAGAACCCACGTCTTCTAATGTTGACCCTATTTTTTTAATAGCCAGTGAGTCATGTTTTTAAAAGCTGCTTTTTTATATCTCCCAAGGTAAAATGTTAAAAAAATACCACGATTGCCTTTTTTTTTTTTTTGCACAACATTTAATGAAATATATCTACACTATTCTCTGTGGGCTGAGAGGTAGGGAGGGACCTTTGTGCACATCTCTGCCAACTGTCATTGTCTCCTTCAGCTGACAGGTGGTGCTCCAAAACAACAGGGCAGGAGAAATGTGTCAGACTGCTATCAGTTTCTGAACAAGCCAGAAGCTGAACCCTTAAAGAGAGGTTGGGCATGAAGCAATTGAATTATTATTTACTTTTTAATGTGAGGGCATTGACTACAACAACAACAACAAAAAAACTATGTACAAGCAAAGTGTTTTGTAATTTTAATTGTCCTTTAGCTACATGACATGGGGATTTCATGTAGCTTCAACAATACTTTTTACTCAAATGAAATTCAGTTTTAATATTTATATTACTAATATGATTAATAACATAAAATTATATACAACATATTATTTATAAATAATATAATAAATAAAATACATATAAGCATATAATGTATTTTATAATAAATTCTAATAAATATTAAATTATCAATATACATATTTCAATTGGATATTAAATCATAATTCACACCAATTTACTGATATTTGCTCATAGAGTTTGTTATTACTTTCAACATTCATTTTAAGCACGTTTGCTTCTGGGATTTAGAACACACAAAAGTGTTAGCTCCCAAGATCTCTAAACTATGTTGATCTAATTAAGATGTCATGATTTACTTTAAATGAAGACAGTGTGACAAGAATAGCCCTGGTGAATGAATCTAACAATAGTTAATATTTCTGGTGACCTTTCACCAGACAATGAGTGCTGTAGGTTGGGCTTGTCAGGTTCTGAGGCAAGTGAGAGTTATTTCCATTCATGGTTTGGTTTTAAAGAGGGGCAATCAGCTAAGTTCATGAGAGGAACGGGAACGTAACAGATTATACAAAACCTTCATTCTGTCTCCATTTCTCTTCACACTGCCTTCTGCTTTAGATCCCATTGTCCTCCACCCTTGAGTGACTCTAATTGCATCTATGAATCATGAACCGACTTACTCTGCTCTTAACAGTTTTAATATTTCACCCCCAAGTCAATATGCTATTTAATAACCCATCTGGAGCGTCTTCCACATCCTCTGTATAAGGTTTAGTTTTGCAACTATTTTTGCCTTCATTGAAATACATTAGTGCACTTTTCAAGCTTTGCAGCCTCTGTAAGAGTGTCCCGTGCATGTGAAATACTGCTTTGTGCCAACACCTACTATTAGCAAGACTGCTTTATTCCTCTCTTTTGATACAATTGGGAAGGGCTGCCAAGATTGTAACTGTGCCAAGGGTTTTAACAAAGCAATGACTTGATTTGTACACTACTCTGTGGTCACTCTGAAATTTTCAATTTTTCTTTCCTTATCAGGCCAGTCCTCTATCGTCTTCTGTAGGACATGTAAGCCTAGACATAGAACCTAGAAAATAAAGACACAGTGCTGTGCTTGTCTAATGTCACTGTGGTGGTAGCTAACATTTAAATATAAAAAAAAGATCTTTAGACATTGGCTGCATGGATTTGATTATAACTTAACTTATCATTCCTTTAATAAGGCTTGATACCACCAAAGGGGGGGATACCAATCGTAAAATTAGATTCTTAAGGTCATTATTCACTCCTCAATCGTCACATATATGTTTTGAGAACTCAATTCTTCTCTCTTTGAGATTTCACAAAGGTACAAAAGTACACCGTCTGTGGAAATATGTGCCTGAAATGAATCCTGCTTAAAAGTTGGACATTTGACTTGTGAAATGAACTAATATTGCTCAGCTCCGATTTTAGTGAGACCGGTTCTCAATGAGCACTTATGTACTTTCCACGGCTCTGCACTAGATAGTAGCTTTTATATCACAAAGAACACTACAGACATTTGTCTAATCTTCAAATAGAGCGCAATTCTTGGCAAGTGATCTCAAAGCACTATGGGAGTCATTTGTCAAAGGGTAGCTTATTTATATTAAATAGTCTTATACTCATCTTTTGTATTATTAGAAGGTTTACCATTTCTTCCAAATAAGTACTTTTTTAAAAAAAATTAAGGACAGGTGATATGTATTTTTTATTTCTGTGGAGATTATTGAGGTCTTCTGAATTTATGCGCACTTTTGAAATAGTTTGTAGCTTTCTAAGTTTTCCTTCTTCCTCAGTAGGACCCTTGGCTAGGAATGCTATTGCCTTCGCTCGAAAGGCAGTGGGTGGCGATTAACCAGGAGACGCAAATAGCATTTTTCCAGGGAGAAGAGAGAACAGCTGTCCCTTTGGACCGTGATCCCAATTTGGAGCACTTGCAAGACTTGTGAAACAAATCTTCTCTGTGATTATAGCCCAACATGCAAACTATTCCTGTCCCAAGACCTTAAATCAACACCCTGTGCTGTCTTGCCCCTCTGTTTCTTCAGTAGGAGAAGGACATGGGTTTGAGTCTGTCTTGTACAAGGACTGCAGGGCAGTGTTTTCTCTGCCCTTCTGCCTTCTGTGTCTGGATTCCAGCTGAATAAGTTCCTTCTGACACCTTGAGTCCTCTTCAACCTACATGACAATCACCAAAAATAAGGGGATTGCCAACGTCGTCTTTTATAAAAACAATTAGAATTGTATCTAGCTGAGACTTTTAGTAGTTTATTTTTCATCTGGTATTTTGATTCTCGGTTATTTCATAACAGGTCTGATGCTCTAATTACACTCTTAGTATGTTTTTAACCTCTGCAGTTGTTTTACAACTACAAATGTTGCCATATATTTGAGAGCCTGGAAGCTATTTAATGTTTAGTTAGTTCCCATGTTGCTTAGATTGATCTTCAGAAGTCTTGAGAATGACATACACAATTCATAATTCATAATAAGAAATCATCCTTTCTTAAATATTGTTGCAGGAAAGGCAATATGGGGAATGCATTAATTGTTTTAAAATTTGTGCTGAGTTAATGATTAGAACACAGACTCTCAAAATATGAAAGCAAACTGTACTTAAATTAAAACATTGGTTTCTTAACAATTAATTTGCTAGACTGATAGTCTATTATTTTTAAATAAAGCCATGATGTATCATAAATAAATAATGATGTAATTTATGCCTGAGAACAATGAAATTTTCTAACTTTTTTACAAATTCTTCCTACAAGGTTTTCTAAACTCTGAGTATATTTGAATACCGTGTCTTTTTTGTAGGTAGAAATGTGACCAAACTCCACTCTGTAGAATTGTGTTATGTTTTCTTTCATATAGTTTTAATTCTCGTAATAACTGTTATTCATTTTGCCAGCAGGAGGCCCCTCAAAACAATGTGACGTCTCCTGGTCTGCCGAGTTCTTCATAAATAAATGACACTCTGGGCATCCCTTTCAAGTACTCTAGTATGGGAGATAAATCTGTATAGCTTTTTAAACTCAAAAGACTGCTGTATGATGTCAGTGACCTGCAATAAATGGTACTGTAAGGAGAGGAGACAGCCCCAGCCCCGTTCACCTTGCGTTCATGCAGAAATCACTGAATTCTATTTCTATGGTCAAAAGAAGGAAATGTGGGAAAGAAGGCACCGGCCTTGGCTTTCTGTTGCTCTCATGCTAACCAGGGCAGTTCACACTGGCTATTTTTACTGCCTTGACTTTTCTGCACAACTCATGACCTTTGAGCCTTGTGTGCTCAAAGCACTGGGAGAGTAGCTGGTGAGAAGATGGAAATATTATAAATAGTTCTCACAGTTTTCCTGTGTGTGTGTGGGGGGGGTTGTATCGTCCTTTAGCTGACAAAATACTTCAGGGAAAACTATTCACTGATTGGAATAACTAATGCAGGACTGGCAGCTGTACATCTGAGATAATGATCTCAATGTAGTCTTTTTTAAAAAAATATTTATTTTATGTAGAAGTACAGCAATGTTGTTTTCAGACACACCAGAAGAGGGCATCAGATCCCATTACAGATGGTTGTGAGTCACCATGTGGTTGCTGGGAATTGAACTCAGGACCTCAGGGAGAGCAATCAGTGTTCTTAACCACTGAGCCATCTCTCCAGCCCTCAGTGCAGTCTTAAACTTGTAGTAACAACAGAAGGCAAGCTGGTGTCCTCTACTGCATAGCGTTGTCTAGTCTTCCTGAGACTGCTGTAACTCCGAATCATTGCAAAGTTTAATATAAAGAAGAAAAAATACGTAATAAGTTGTAGGGGAAAAGTTAGAACTAAGGAGTACAAATTACTTCCCAATTAATATACATATGCTAATTACAAACTGATACAAAATATAATAATTTAAACAAAATGTTTACAGAGTATAGAAAATATTTTCAGTGATTAAAGGTTTGAAGCCAAAGCACACACTATGATTTAGCTCCCATTGAAATGCTTGTGTCATGTAAAGATTTCATAGGTGTACAGCCCACTGTGTGCAGCCCATTCATGCTTCTATGCCTTCTGCCTAGCTACTAATTTGATAACACAAAGATGCCCGCATAGTACCAAGATTAGATCTGTAAAAACCCAAAGATAATTTTCCCTAGCCCTATAGCTAGATTAATTGCAGATTCTAATAGTCATGGTGATTAGACCGAAAGTGCCCCCTGTGTGCTAAAGAACATCATAACTATGTGATCTTGGGAAACCTAATATCCTGCTTCGTACTTCATATCCTTACATTAAAAATGGAGGGAATGGTTTTGTTGCCCAGAACTATTTTCATGATGATTTGGGAAAGTATTTATAAGGTAATTAGAACGACATTTGGCACATGATCCATACTTGTGAACTTTTACTGGGTTTTTAATATGAAGATAATAACTTTTAAAACCCACTTTTATTATCACATTAATTAATGGAAGGAGCTTTATCGTTAGTATTCAGTTTTAGAGAGTGCTTAATAAACAAAACAAAGTCATTCACCCACAGATTGGCTACTTCTGAACCAGAAATGGAATTGGGGCTACATAAAACACTGTGATAATCAGTCAGATTCAAAATTAGATACACGCAGAGTTTTACTGTGAGTTTAGGAAAAGGGTCATTTGAATGATGACTGACATGTATTATAGTTTGATTTTGAAATAGTTTTCTATAGCATACAGTTCCTGAAACGAGCAGTGATGTTGAGCTAGGATTTGTTTCATGAAACATAGCTACAAGAATTTTTTGTAAAGAGGAAGCTGCAGTGATGCAATAAAAGAAAGTTTATAGAAAATACAATAGACAGTTAATTCTGTGTGATTGAAAATAGGCAAAGGATGGGGTTGAAATATCAAAAAAACTATGAATCTTTACACATTGTGTTCTTTTGTAATTACTCATTTGTTTTGTTGTAAAATAATGACTATATTTTATAGAAAACACTATCCAATATATATACATATATATGTGTGTGTATATATATATATATATATATATATATATTTATATATATATATATATATATATATATATGACACACATTATTATTATCAATGAGCCACAGTTCAAATAAACTCGTGTTTATGACTTGAGGTATAGATTATTGATAGAACTCTTGCCTGAAAAAGGCTGTCATTCAATTTCCATCTCTACATAATAGAAAAGCTAGAATCTAACACCTCTGATATTTAGCTAGAGTAATGTATGCAGAGTAATAGATGAAGGGGCATTCTTACATGCAGTTTGGGAAAGAAAGGAAAATACAGACTGTGATCCTGGAACGTTATTTGTCTTCAGTTGTATGAAGGAAGTCACCGAAGGAATGTTTAGAGATAGAAGAAAGGTAAAAAAAATTGTGTTGTAATATGTTATATAAATGTCTGAGTTAGATACTTTTATATAAATTATCTATACACGAATGATGATACATCTGTTCAAAAGGGCCATACACATATATATCACATACACACATATTATCCACCTGCCCCCATGCCACTACTTCCTCATCCAACCCTAAACATATACACATATATACACATATACACACATATACACATATATACACATATACACACACATACACATATATACACATATATACACACACATATATATATATTTCATTGTTGATGCTTTTTAAATTTTTCAAGAAGAAATATCATACACCAAGACTTATGACTTACATATAAAATTATAAATACATAATGTATTTATTTATGTCAAATGCATTTAATTTTCAAGCCACCGTATTGACACTTGGGTTATTTTAACATTATCTTTGTTTCTTATTCCTTAAAAGATGAAAATTTAGTTGACTTTCCACTCTCCCTGGAGAGATGATCCCAGTTTTCCTAAGCAGGTCGTCTTTGCTCGATTTCCTGTGTCACTGTGGCACACACCTGTGGAAACTGGATAACAGTTTTCTCAGTGAAAGTGAAGTCAAAATGGTTTCTCCTTATTGAAAACCAATGTGCAGGCAAAATAGATTTTTTGCTGTTATTTTGTTTTTGGTAACACATATGCAAATGTTTTGCTTTCTAGAACTGTGACAACACATCTTTTCTCTTTGGGTGTAAAGTGACACTGGCTTTTTCATGACTTTGTTGAGTCTGTGAGTCAACTGTGGAATAAGTATCGATAGCCGCCTTACATTTAATACATGAACTCCCCAAATATTAAACCCTATTCATAGCCAGACTATTTTAATTGATGTAAACTCCACCTATTCAGTAAAAATGCCATCAACTATTGGTTTAACTAGGTAGTAGGGGGATTGAGATATACACCTCCACACTAAAAGCTGATTTCAACTCCATAATCATTAAGAAAGAATCAAGCAAGCATAAAAATTAAGTGCTCTTTTGTGTTAAGCAGTTGATGTGTGAAAGAAATGTGAGGTTGGAGATGGAGCACTATGCTGCTGAGGGTATAAGGGCATGGGTACAATATCCAAATCTGCACTGTACAGGCAATAGCAAAATTAGCTTTGCACTTGTCCTCTATTTAATTATTGTTGCAGCAGAGATGACATTCAGGGGCTCCTCATTAGGTTTCCTAAGGGGACAAGTTTTATTCTAAATACTGTGCCTGCTCTTCAAGTAGGCTTGCTTGACCCAAGAAACCTCTGTGATCATGCTGAAGTATATTCTTGAACCCATATCTCTTACCTTTTGAAGATAAACAAGGACTCTTCCTTGCTTTGCAGAGAGTGGCCATGACCTATACATGTCCCACTTTAATTTCTGTTGCTGCAATAAAATCCCTCAACAACAAGGGACTTAAAGAAGGAGAGGTGTTTTAGCTTCACCTCCAGGATCTAGCTTACAGTTTAGGTTACAGTTTACAATTCCAGGTTACTTCACAAAAGTCAAATAAGGAATTTAATGCATCACTTCCATAAGCAAGAGAGAAGGAATGCACTGATGTTTCTTGATTTGTTAGCTGTCAGCTGTCATTCTTCTCCTTTCTGTCAGTCAGGAGCCTATGCCTAGGGAATGGTGCCACCCACAATAGGCTACATGTTTTATGCCAAAGAATAACGAAAACATTTCTGCCCTTCAGACATGCCATAGACCGATGTGTTCTAGATAATTCCTTACTAAACTTCTCTTCTTGATTGATTCTAGGCTGTGTCAACTTCACAATTAAAATTAACAGTACATTGTTAAAGGCATAAAATTATTGAAAAAGAAACAAAGTTAAAATTCTTTGTTCAATATTCTTGCAGGTCATGGCTCTGGAAGAGACTCAACTACAATAACTTGTGGGTTATTGTATTATTATTCCTGGGCAACAACTTGGCTTTTATGGTTTAAAATTATTATTAACATTTCTTATCTCTCCTGCATTCCTGCAGGATAGCATTCATATCTCTGTGCATTCCTGCCATATATATATATATGTATATGTGTGTGTGTGTGTGTGTGTGTGTGTGTATACATATGTATATATATGAATAAGCATATAAATGCTACCTGTTGAACCCATTCTGTGTTGCCTGCATGTATTTGTGTACAGAGCTGACCACTTGGAATTAAATAACCAACCTAAATGTTCATCCCTGAGGAAGACCAATTATCCCTCTCTCTACAGTTAGTTAGTTGCCCTTCATCTCAGGGTGTAGCCCTGTGATATTTCCCCCATTTACATCAGAATATCAGCTGTAGTTGGGGTTCTGTAGGTCTTGTATAGACAGCCTCATTGTTGAGATTGCATGGTTGTAGCTTCTCTGTCATAGTTAGAAGTCACAATCTCACAGAAGAAAGACTTCAGTCTCCTGTCTCTATAAATCTTTCTGTCCCTTATATCATGTTTTCTGAGAATTTGCTGCTGTTTTTGAAAATATTTTTCCAATTTTCTATTTGTTACTTCACATTTGAACTATAATGCTTGTCTTTTGCTTCACATATTAATTTTCTAGAGGGAAAAAAATGTCTCGGTGGAGCAGGAGTGAAGTATTCTTCCCGGTTAACAAATGACCCCATTGCAGTGTTGACGCTTGACATATAATTTTAAGCTTTGAGTCAGGGCAGTTTTATGAAGGAACTGTGGAATGCCTTGTTATTGTCTTCATCAGTGATGTGTGCTACTAGAAGATTTTAGAGTTTCATTGCTTATTATGTTTATTCCTTTCTATAATATTTCATTACAAAACTGTTTTCTCTGTGAGTTTGTGTATCAGTCTTGTGTTTGCAAACCGTTGTTTTCTTGAAGTTATCCTCTCTTCTGGCTCTTAGATCTATGTTTACCTCCTCTTCTACATAAATTTCTGCTCTCTCTCTCTCTCTCTCTCTCTCTCTCTCTCTCTCTCTGTGTGTGTGTGTGTGTGTGTGTGTGTGTGCGTGCGTGTGATAAAGACAACTCACTAAGGGTTAAATACTCCAAAATCTCTCATTTTCTGGGTGCTTTCCAGCTGTGTGTCTTTGTGTTATGTAGCATCTACTACAGGAACAAGCTTCTGTGATGAGGAGTCTGTACTCCACAGATCTAGAGGTAGAGTGACGTGTCATTAGAAGTCAAGTTACTGCTATTTTCATTTAGCAGAGAACATGCAGCATTCAAAAGACCTGCATAAATTCAAGCCAAACAAAATTCCATATATAAGAAGCAAAAGTGGACGCAGAGTTCTACTCCAATCCTTGAAGCTATTTGGCACTGGCAAATAATAGCTGCTGGGAGAAAGAACTTGGTTTTCTACAATGGAGTGATAGTGAGAATATCAGTCACACCCTAAGGCAGACACTGTGCTCAGAAAAAGTTGGACAGCTCAGACTGTCTTTGTTTGTTCTTTTGATATTTGTATTTTGGGTTGAGTTTTTGGGTTGTTGTTTGTCTTAGAAAAAGAAAATGAAGTTGGGTAGGTGGGGGTAGGGAGGGTATAAGAAAAGTTGTGGAATGGGAAATAATATGACAAAAATTTAAAAAATATATATTTTAAAAAGGTGTGTTTGCCTCAGAAAAATTTTAATTTCTGATTAAGTTGAAACACTGGATATTGGAACCAAATCTTAATTAATTAGGATCGTGACTTTAGGAGGTAGGAAGTCTGGAAGACTCTCTAGAAAGTATCAGAAATCTGTGAGGTGAGAGACCCTCAGTACTCGAAGGGGGGACCTTAGATTGAATGTCCTATAGTGGGGAGAGGGAACTTGTAGAGCCCACCTGCAGCAGAAAGACAGGACATCAAGTGAGGGATGGGGTTGGTATCCCATAGTCAAAACTCTGACCCATAATTGTTCCTGCCTGAAAGAACTGCAAGGGTGGAAATGGAGAAGAGCTTGAGCAAAAGAAGGACCAGGGCCCAAAGTGGGATCCAGCTCAATGTGAGGCGAAGGCCTGACACTACCACTGAGGCTATGGAGCGCTCACAAAACGGGACCTATTGTGAGTGCCCTCTGAAAGACCCAACACGCAGCTGAAAGAGTCAGATGCAGACATGTGCACCCAACCAATTAACTGAAGCTGCTGACTCCCAGAGTTGAATTAGAAAAAAGCTGGAGGAAGCTGAGAAGAAGGGTGGCCCTATAAGAGGACCAGCAGTCTCAATTAACCTGTACCCCTGAGATTGCTCAGACACTGGTTCACAAACCAGGCAGCACACACCAGCTCATATGAGGCCCCAACACATATATAGCAGAGGACTCTTGGGTCTGGTTTCAGTCAGAGAAGATGTGCCTAACCCCCAAGAGACTGGAGGCCCCATGAGTTTGAAGGTCTGGGAGAATAGGTGGGGTGGGGACATCCTTGTAGAGACAGGGGTGAGTCAGAGTGGGGGATAAAGTATTAGATGTAGAACAGTAGAAAGGTGGACTGGGAGGGGAATAAAATCTTGAGTGTAAAATTAAAAAAAAATAGGAAAAAAAGTAATTAGGATGGTCAGATGTGGGGTGACAAGTTCATTCAAATGTTAATCAGCTGAATAATTTTTAGGTGCTTTGACCTTACCTGTGGCCATTTCTCCTTTGTGATACCTTGTCAGGATATCTCATTACCTCTATTGTTTAGATAAACACATAGACCTCTGCACACTACAGTTTTGTTTATATTGCAAAATAGCTATATTGAAAATGTCCTACATCCATTGTTTTATTAATCCATTAGATTGTACTAGTCACATAATTATCTTACCCATATAAAGTGCTTGTGCTTTTGTGTAAAATATAGTAAAGTACTCTGTAAGTAACCTTGTGTAGCTACCACATTTAACACTGAGGTGAGCTTAAGAAAACTACTAAAAGCTAATTCTAGTTACAATGCTTATTCTAAGGACCCACAGCATCTAATATAATAATTTCATATAAACCATAAATAAAAAGTTAGTTATTAATTGTCACAAGGCTTGCTAGAGAATGGTACAGAAAGTTGAGTAGTAGGAAAACAGTAGAGTTTGAGCTTATGTTTTGCTCATGTTCTTATGATTATTTGTTTAGCAAAACACTCTTAAGTGATACTCTTGTATAAGAATCACCATAAAATTTGAGCAATGTAACATAATATGTTATTAGAAAATTATAACTCATTTTTACACTTTGAGCCTAACAACTTTAAACTATATATTTTTTATTTAGACTCAGTAGGATTAGATAATAGGATTTTTAATTACACATGATTATTTTCAAAGAGATTAACAAAAATACTTTATAGAGAGTTCTATGTGATTTGTTTCCAGTCTTTCAGGAGATGATTCTGGGAAGAAATATATGAGGTAAAGAAGCTAAAATCAGCCCATATGGAATAATATGAAACATAGGAGTTCATGTAAGGTCTCTGGACATTATAAATGGTTGTCATTCCAGTTAAGGCTGTAGAGTTTTCCAGAAGTTGTCGGTAGGCTGAAAAAGTCAGGACACGAACCGTTAATTGGGAGATTTGCAATCAATAAATTTGGAGATGCAATGAAAATAGTATGTGAAAAAATGTTAGACATGTATTCATGTTTCAAAACTCAAAAAAAAAATTATTGAAAGAGGATGGCACAATTCATATTGTTAATATCATGTGCTTCACAAAACACAGCCAAGGACTGTATTCTGAAATGCTTCAAGAAGGAACATTGGGCAGCACAAATATTCATATTCCATACATATATGTTAGATACAGCTAGACTCCACAGGCTTTGTGAGAGTAAATTTAATGAAAGCCTTGAATTCTATGACAGCATCCCTCCTGTCTGCAAACTATGCAATTTTTGGCTGTTAAGAAGATGAACTTTATACCTTTAATACTAATTTTCAGATATTTGACTAATGAGTGAGAATTTTTTAAAAAATTCTCTAGAATATTCGACTCATAAAACATAAACTCTAAGTTGTAACACACTATATAAACTCATAAGAAGTAACTTGAAATTATTAATTTCCTTCTTATATGTGTGTGGTCTGGTTAATTATTCAGGACTAAAAGTAAGCAAATTTGACATCAGTATTATAGTAATTCTGTGGTTGGTGTAGGTTTTGTTTCTGTCCCTAGTTTCTGGCACTAAGTAGCCCGCTCATATTTCAGCAAATAGGATAAAGATCTGCATGATTACACTAAAGAATTTTGTTCCTAGACAAAAAGGCATAGATAGGTAAGGTGCTATGGTTTAGAAGAGTAACCCTGACTGGGTTCTCCACAGCTTACGTAGCAACCCACAAACAGACCCAAACATGTCACAGGCACACTCACAGGCTTGACTTACTGATCTCAGTGTCTCTCAACACAATCAGATTGATAACAAGAATCATCCCTGAGCTCAGCTTTATTTCTATAAAACCCCGATATACTTATGAATATTTTAGTTTTGAAAGGTCAACTGCAGAAGAGATTTGATTTCATGTTATTAATCCAGACTATACAACCACAGCTTTAGTTTATAACATTTAATGTTTGTTGCTAGAGTCGAATTTACTCATTTATGCTTGATAATGATTTTTGTTTGCTCTGTACCTACTTAATGACCATTTATTTCCCTATCACTTGCTGTCTCCTGTAGGATCAAAAAACAAAAATAAAAGCAAAACCAGAAACAATTACTCTAGTGAATTTCCACTGCAGACTATTTCAGATTCTCTTTTTTATTTTTTGCTTTACTCCTAATCGTTATTCTAAATTATCCATCTTTAAATATTTCGAATTATGAATATATTTACGTTAAGAAATAGCAGTTGAGAGGCATGAACACTTCCCTATTAGTTACGTCTTTAATGAATCAATTATAGAAATTAATTCTAAAGAAGCCCTCAAGAAAAGTATAGGCACTTTCTTGTTTGTCAGTGGCTTTCAGATATTTAAAGGTAAATGTAACCCATCACTTATTTTTACAAAGTTCTTACATCCAAGGACCTCACACTTCACTGAAGTTTTATGGGCCTGAAATCCAGTAATGGCTGTCAGTAAGAGAGTGTCCCTGCCAATAACAGTGCTCAGTAAGAGTGGAGTGTGAAATTACTTCTTTTTTTATATTATATATATATATAAATATATATTATGTATATATATTATGTATATATTATGTATATATACATAAAGTGTATGTAAAACAAAACGTAACATGGAAATAGTCAAAGTTTTCTTGGTGTGTAAAGATTAAACATAATGATTTTTAACTACCAAAGCTGTTTTTAGACACACTAGAAGAGGATCTCATTACAGATGGTTGTGGGGCCACCATTTGGTTGCTGGGAATTGAACTCAGGGCCTCTGGAAGAGCAGACAGTGCTCTTAATCGCTGAGCCATGTCTCCTGCCCCATGAAATGACATTAAAAAAAAAAAAAATAAAGAGAACAGTACAAAACACAATAAATGAAACTGCAGATGGCTTACAGTCTAAGTCCACTCACTGCTAGTGTATGTCCATTTAGCCTGGCCTTGCAGTTGAAAAATGAGTAAACGGGAACTTGTAAGGCTCTAGATACATGTCATTTCTTACCAGCTAGCTTCCTGTTTCCATGGTCAGCCAAATTTTCCCCCTTGAATGTCCTTACTCGCAAACATCTCTGATGCATCAGCATTCCTTTCTTTTCTTGAGCGAGATTCCTCAGGAGATATCTTTGACCACAAGTGGGAAGAGACAGGACCTTCAACAATTCAAAAACACCCACGCTAAACGCCACAAAGCGAGCTGCTTTCAGCTGTTCCTCTAAAGGTCACACAACGCTCTGTGTTTTCTACAACATGACGCGGTGACAGAACAAAGCAGTCGTCTTTTGTACTTGCTCTATCAGCTTCAAATGATGAAATGCATCAGAGAATACTTTCCCTGGTTTTTCCTTTGGAAACGTGTTCTGATCCCTTTAAAGTATAATATACATCAGATAAATGGTTCATTGATTATCCCTGGCACCTGGACTTGGTAGAAAAGGGGGCAGACACATCACTTCAAAGATTTCTTTTGGCTGTTATTTGCTTTTGAAGGAATGAAAATTCAGCTAATTTGCATATTCTGTCTTTAAGTTACCATTTTATCTAACCTTCCTCAGCAGAAGAGGTCATATGATTACTGGGTATTATTGGGGATAAAGTTTTGACTGTCATAGACATAAATTTTTTATTTGTAATTGAGAGGTTTTAAACTCTTTAAAACACTGTCATATTTCTACAACAGTGACTGTTAAATGATACTTTTATTAACCAGACTAATATGACCGACTAGAGAGAAAGATCTCAAAGTAACCTCACTTAGAAAGTTCATTTTCCATTAAGCAACCATCTTGTGGAGTTGGTTTTGCTTGAACTGCTGTCCACAGTCCTGCGCCTTCACGCAGATGACGGCATTTTGGGGAAAAAGAGAACAAGTGGAGTTCTTCAAATTAGCTTCAGCTAAAACCTGCCTCAGCCCAGAGTCCTCTGGGAGATTTGTGATGTAACTGAATTGCTTTCATCGGACTGGCCTGTGGGGCATTTGCTCATTTGCTCACTGACTGGGGCTGGTGGGGACTCACTCAGCTCATTGTGGGCAGTGTCCTCACCGGACAGATGGGCAGAACTGGTCAGAGAAGCAGCTGAACAGAAGGAAAAGAGAAAGCCAGCAAGCAGCACTGCTGTTACCTGGTTTCTGCTTCAGTTACTGCTGGAGTTCCAGCCCTCACTTCCCAATGGTGGGTTTTGACCTAGGAGTGTAAACCAAATACACTCCTACCCCGAGTTGTTTTGGTCGTATTTATCACAGCCACAAAGAGCAGACTGGAACGGGTGAGGAATTTCCATGGGCTAAGCCTGGTAGAAACAACGATATTTTGTTCCACGATCTCTTGGCTGGACTTATTTCCTTGATATATTCAACTCCAGAGAAATATGGGCAAGCTATGTGCTTGGAAGCAAGTTTGACGAGTAGCCAGCAGCTTCTTTCTATGAGAAACTTAACAGGTGGGGATTCTCTGCAATAGTGCAGAAAGATTTTGATTTGAGGTGTCAGTAACCCTTAAGGTAGAAACACAGCTCAGCCTCTTGTGAGCCAACTACAACTCTGAGAAAGTATTTTCTGCTTGCCACTGAACACAGAACACTGAATTGTGGATCAGGAAACAATATTAATCTCAATAATAATATCAATATTAAATGATACATGTGTATAATGTGCCAAGAACAATGCAGAAAACATTTTAAACACACTATTTGTTTGTGTGTGGGTATGTTTGTGCATTTATATGTGTGTGCATATGTTCACATGTGCGTGTCCGAATGTGTGTGTGTATGTGTGTGTGTGTGTGTGTGTGTGTGTGTATAACTATGCCTTGGTGCTGCTGTAGAAGTTAGAGGACAACCTGTTGGTGTCAGGTTTTTCTTCCCATGTGGGTCCTGGGAACCCAGCACTGTTGTGATGGTGGATGCTGTGATTTTACCGGTACCATCTTGCTTACTCCAGAGATCAAATTAAGTTACATAAAAATTAAAGCTGAAGTTTTAACTTATTAAGTAAAATACTATTTTTGTACCATGATGATTCATAATAAATGTGATTTATTAATATATTTCAATACCAAAGCATTCAGAAAATTAGTTTGTATATGATAAGTACAGGTATTCAGAAAATTGTGCATTTTCCCCCTGTTCAAAACAAGTGAGGAGACTAATGGATGTTCAGAAGACAGAAAATATGGAAAAGAAATTTGTTCATGTTCTTAACATATTCTTTTGGTAAGTACCAGATACTTCTTTTGATATTTTAATTTAATCAGTTTGCCTTATGGTTTAATCTTTGGAGAGAAGAAAACTTTCAGAGAGGTAAAAAAAATAAAATTATTATGTACTTTTATAGAAATATGGAGTATATATTTATATGAATATGGTAATTTACCCCTTATAATTTTAGTGCCTATATATCTTTGTATCTTAGATATTCAAGTACTTCAGTGTCTAATATATTCTAAGTTATAGATTTATATATACAGGCAATATGCTACATAGTTTAATGTCATGGGTCTTACATTGTAAATAATCTATGATTATCTACTTTTAAATAAAGTAATCTTTCATTCATTTACCATGATTAAATTCTTCTTGTATTTGTACATAACAACCATACTAAAACTAAATAAAAATACCACTCTGAGTTTTATTTATTGGACCAAATTGGGATTTTTGCTTAACTATCATGTCTCTGGTTTTGGACCACATTTAAATTTAGGTCATTTGTTTATAGTTAAAGAGTTTTCTCTGTCTACCCATAAAACAGTTTCATAAAAAATATTTACCTGTATTTGAACATAGTATTACCTTATAATCAATATCCTAAATTGCACAGAAGTTCTTTTTTGGTTTCTATAAAGGACACTTTGCTGGAAGTGTGACTCAGATGGTTAGGTCAGCACAACACTCCATCCCTGGGTATATCAGAGTAAACATGTCAAAGCAGATGTGTTTTTCATCTACCTCTGTATTTGTCAGGCTCTGGTAGAGTCTCTCAGGAGACAACTATATCAGGGTCTTGTCGGCAAACACGTTTGGGTATCTGCAGTAGTCTCTGGGTTTGATGTCTGTATATCAGGTGGGGCAGTCTCTGAATAGCCTTTCCTTCTGTCTCTGCTCCACACTTTGCCTCTGTATTTCTTCCCTTGAATATTTGTTCCTCTTTCTAAGAAGGACTGAATCATCTACACTTGGTCTTCCTTCTTCTTGAGCTTCATGTGGTCTATGAATTGTATCGTGGGTATTTTGATCTTTTGGGTTAATATCTACTTTCTGTGAATGCATACCGTGTGTGTTCTTTTGTGATTGGGTTACCTCACTCAGGATGAGATTTTCTAATACCATCCATTTGCCTAAGAATTTCATGAAGTCATTGTTTCTAATAGCTGAGTAATACTCCATTGTGTACATGTACCACAATCTCAGTACCTATTGCTCTGCTAAAGGACAGGGGTCTTTCTGGCTCCTGGCTATTATAAATAAGGCAGCTATAAATATAGAAGAGCATTTGTCCTTGTTATATGTTGGAGCATCTTCTGGGTATATGCCCAGGAGTAGTATAGCTGGGTCCTCAGGCAGTACTATGTCCAATTTTGTGAGGAATCACCAGACTGGTTTCCAGAGTGGTTGTACCAGTTTACAACCCCACCAACAGTGGAGTGTTCCTCTTTCTCCATATCCTTGCCAGAATCTGCTGTCACCTGAGTTTTTGATCTTAGCCATTTTGACTGGTATGAGGTGGAATCTCAGAGTTGTTTTGATTTGCATTTCCCTGATGTATAAAGTTGTTGAACATTTCTTTAGGTTCTTCTCAGCCATTCAGTATTTCTCAAATTGAATTCTTTGTTTATCTCTGTACCCCATTTTTAACAGGGTTATTTGGTTCTTTGGACTCTAACTACTTGAGTCTTTTGTATATATTGGATATTAGCCCTGTGTTGGATGTAGGATTGGTAAAGATATTTTCTCAATCTGTTGGTCGCTATTTTGTCCTATTGACAGTGTCTTTTGCCTTACAGAAGCTTTGCAATTGTATGAGGTCCCATTTGTAGATTCTTGATTTTAGAGCTTAAGCCATTGGAGTTCTGTTCAGTAAAAGTTCCCCTGTGTCCATGTATTCAAGGCTCTTCCCCATTTTCTCTTCTGTTAGTTTCAGGGTATCTGGTTTTATGTGGAGGTCCTTGATCCACTTGGACCTCAGTTTTGTACAAGGAGATAAGAATGGATTGATTAATTTGCATTCTTCTATATGCAGACCTCCAGTTGAACCAGCAACATCAGTAAGAAATCTTGTCATTTTTTTCCAGTTACACCTCTCAAAAAGAGCATTTCATAGAAGTTCCAGCTCCTGATGTCAGCATATGTCAACTCAGGGATTTAGCAGATGATTCCTTTTCAGAGGCAATTGGCTGTGAGGAGAACAGGAATCTGCTTATGAGGGCCATCAAATGTAGGCACTGTTTTCTTTTGCTGTATATTTGAAAATGGCTCGACTGGTCCTTTTGGCTGTGTCCAGATGTGTCTGCAGAAGGTCTCTACCCAGAAAGTTCAGTATATATTAAAAAAAAAAAAAGATTGCCATCTTGATAATGACTGCTAATATTCTTTAAAAAATCTTTTGATATTTTCAAATTCTCTCCTCTTTTGTCATTCAAATAAATTTTCTTTTTAATAATAACAAATGCAAGATATTTCCTCAATAGATGTCTGGTATGCTCAGGAATTTGTACACACTGAAAAATTTATTATAATGATCGTTTGATTTTTTACCTTATTACTGAACATCTGTTTCTGTCAGTGAATAAATGTCTAGCCTAAACAAAAATAAATGCTGCTCTCTTAACTTCTGTGGATGGTTTGAGTGTTTTTGTGGATTTTTTCCCCCATCTTCTTCGATCACTGTTATTTTTTGTTTTTGAATGAAAGCAAATGTTTTAGATCACAAAGTTAATGATTATAAACTTTCCAAATATGTTTGTGTTGCTTGACAAATGCTATTCTCCCTTCTCCTCTTCAGCCTTTGAATTCTTTTACTTCCTGTCTCCTGGAAATAAATGGGTGAGTCAACAAAATGAAAAAAATTAATTAACTTCTAGGGCCCTTTTTAAAATAGCCCTGTAGTAGTCATTTAAATGTTAATATTTTACAATGACTAATTTAATAGACAGATGGTAGTTGATATTACAGTACAAGAGTCAGGCATTTCCCTGGGCCTAATGATTATCTACCTAGTTTTCTATTAGAGATGATGGCCAATTATCTAGAGTGGGTTTTATTTTAATTACCTAGTGATTAGGCCAGCTAGGTAACCAGCCTGAAGGAACTCAAGTGTGTGTGAATTCTTACAAGGTACCCCACCTCCTGCAAAGACACTGTTTCAATGAAATGATAATTTACCCAAAGGTCTCTCATTCTTTTATGCATTTGACCATTAAGCGTGAGTTTAAAATGCCCAACGGGCTATTTCTCGGACTAGACTCCCTTGCTTTTGTGGACAAAAACATCAGGAGAAACAGAAGTCATGTTTAAATTCCTTGTTCCGATGTGTTTTATACTTTACATGTGTTGTCTTGGCCATAGGACTTCCTTAACCAGGTGGCCTTTGTCAACTGCAACATAGTTGAGACTCTGTAAGCAGCAGTGCATTGTGGCAAGCTCTGATATATTGTTCTAGCTCTAGCTTCAGATTTTCACCCACTCTCCATCTGTCTCCTGTATCTCTCTTAACAGTTCTAGTTGCTTTCATCCATTCCATCTATCCTTTCTCTTCAATAGATCCGATCCTTCCTTGGATGCCCTCAATTCTGTATGTTCTTGCTTCTGCCCAGGGATCTACCCTGTGGATACCCCTTCAGACACGATTGGTTCTAACTATGGATTTTCTGATGTTTTCCTCCATTTTTCCTGTTAGTCACTTTTGGAAGATTTCATACTGTTGGGGTTTGATTGAGATGTCCCTTATAGTGAGGTGTCCTGTCGTTGTTTGGGGGAGGCTTGGTGAAGAAAATATGTCACTAGGGAAAGTCTCTCAGGTTTCAAAAAGACTCCCCCATCTAGCATTTGTGTTTTCTGCCTCCTGTTTGCTGTTCGAGATGCAAACTCTGACTTACTGATGTGGCTTGCTAGCTTGCTGTTTGGCTATCATGGGTTATTAAATCTTTGGAAAAATCAATTAAATAACCCCCTTTGCTTTTATAAATTGCCTTGGTTATGGTGTTTCATCACTGCAATAGAAAAGTAACTAAGACACTTAATTTTGTCACTTTGTTTCCAGTTGGTGTGACTCCCACTCAGGGTCCCATGGGTTTACAGCTGAACCACTACAGAGTCTTGTATTGACTCAAAGTTCTCATTTCTATAACTGACTTTTAGTTAGGTAACAAGCATTACGTTTATACATCCTTACCATAGTTAAAATGTTATTAGAATTCCATTGACTGAAACATTATGTATAAAATATATAAAATTGTCTATTTCAGTTTAAGGGGCTACAGTAATGTGTTACCACATAGCTGTTAGGGGAAAAAAAAGTACAGGTCTTTTAGATTATGCAAATTACTAAAAAGTACAGCTTTAAATAATTTCAAATGCAATATTACTTTATGCATGATAAATTCCTCACCTCGCAATTAGATTTAGAATCTTTGATGCAGGGAAACATTTCTTATGAATGTACTATAGCATTTAACAGAGTTTCACATACCTCAGTAACAGATAATTAATTTAACTCTAAGAATTCCTGTTTAGTAAGATAATCCCTAAACACACACACACACACACACACACACACACACACACACACACACACACAATCATTTCTGATAGTGGATCTACTACTGAAAATTGTAACCATATGGGGGACTTAAAATACAGTCATAGAGCTCTGTTTCAAAGATCCTATGATTTATGGGTTATGCAAATCTATTTGATGAGACTCTCTTTAGATAAGGTTTGGGAATGCACTTTGTAAGAATGCAGGCCATTCCCCCACTCATCCGATTTAGGTACCCATTGCTCTATATGTTTTTCTTCCTTATACATCCATCCACTAATTACTACACTAAGGAATTGACTTTTAAAATTCCTGGGTGATTAATACTGAAAAGATTGCAAAACAATTTTTTTAGAGAATTAGATATCTCAAAGAATTGGTAGAAACATCTACATGTTTAGCACTGTCTTAAAATATTATCTTGTTTCACTTTAGGTGACTTCAGTATTGAACAAAATAAGATTAATCATAATTGCTTAGATTAAAGGTATCAGCCATGGTGAGACTCTGTGCTCAACACAGAATATGTGTAAAAATGATAAATGTTAGATATTGATCAGGAATACTTGTACTGTTCTTCCACAGGGCATCCTAGTGGATCCTTCAGAGAGTCATCCGGAGGAATTTCATTTTATTTATTCTTAATTGACTATGAAATAATTTAAAAGATCTTAGGATTTAAATAGCTTAAAAATAATGGCAAGTCAGTCAAATTAGGAAATCTTAGTTTATATTCCAGTAGAAAATAAGCAAGAAAAATTAATCTCCTGATTTTACTTAGAAAATCTGAGGCTCCTTTGATCCTTGGGTATTATGATTTGAAAGAGTATCTCAAAAATGATATATTTGGAATTATACTCATTGCATCAAAAATCCCAGTGTGCTCATAGGAAAACTGCCTCTCTGCACACCCATGAACATCTGAAATTACGAGCTTGTTTCCCTGTGTGGTGGGACTGACATGTTTGGATAGGTACAGTGTATTGATTGGGTAAGAGCAACAGGTACAAAAGAGGTTAATCCAAGCTAAAGAGATGATTTTACTTATTTGTTATATCTTGTTGATTTCTTAATTAAAGATTATCAAATGAGAAATATTAGAATTTACATCAATATGAACAATTTGAAAGTGCTTGCGAATTATTCATTTTTTTTTTAGCCCCAGAGCATAAAGATCAATATAATTCCTGGTTGAACTTTGCAACAGGTTTGAACTTTGCAACAATTTCTGTTGACATATTGTATAGGTTTTGTAATTTAAAGGAAAACATCAAAATTTTTTTTCTTCATATGGATCTTTTGTTTATTTTTCCTGTTAGGTGAGAATAATACATTAGGTAAACTCAATGCGGTAGAGAATTTCTTGCACAAAATTGAGCTTGGTATAACCCTTGACTGAACCACACCATACTGAAATTGGAATGTTTAGTTTTCATTTTTTAAAACTCCATCCAAGAAATACATTGTTTCCAAAGAAAGACTGTGCACAAAACTTTCAGGACATAGGTTCTATCAATACAATGTAATATTTATTTGTTGTGCAAAAGAGATCTGTATCTGTCATGACTTAGGCAGCTCATGTCCCAGCTAATCAAGGTGTAGGAAAAGAATAATATCAGTAAACAAATCTGAAGAAGCCTAGCATTGAAAATAAGTATCAAATAAAAACATATTTCTTTCTAGATTTTTAAAGATTTTTATTTGTGTGTGTGTGTATGTGTGCGTTTGTGTGTGTCTGCATGTATACATGTGTGATGCTTATGTGTACAAGTTTCATCTCTGTGCCATAGTATAGTTGTGGAGATCAGAAGGTTAGTGTGAGGCTGTGAGGCAGTTCTTATTTTCCATCAAGTGGGTCCTGGGGTTTGAACTTGGTTAAAGCTTAGTGTCAAGTGTTTGCCAGCTTAGACCTCTTGCTGTCTTTCTATAGGTATTTTTAAGATAAAATATTCCTTGTGACCAATCACAAGAGAGAGAGAGAGAGAGAGAGAGAGAGAGAGAGAGAGAGAGAGAGAGAGAGAGAGAGAGAGAGAGAGAGCAATAAGATACTGAACTTAATGAAGATTAGGAAAACAATTGACCAGTACAATTAGTACTATTGGTGCAGGGAACCAACCCAGGACCTTCAACACACTAAGAAATTATTTTCTTGGTATGTTAGAACCACAGTTCCTGTTACATTTTTTATAAATTCATAAAGTTGGCTTAGAAAGTAGTCTTCCTTATAGAGAATTTCCAAACATTGAAAAATTATCTAAAGATTATAATGATCACAGCTCTATTTAGGTTCCTTATTTACCAGTAAAATTTCTATTGATAAAATTTGTTGATCGATAATTTCATGCCATCTATATAATGTATTTTGATTACTACCCCCCCACATATATGCTTTTACATCTCCCTCAGTCTTATTAACCAGTTTCCTTTGTCTCTGACTCTTTCCCATTATTTATGGCTTTTGATTTTGTTTAGTGACCCATTTAATTTAACCTAGCTCACCTATGTGTATTTCAACTAAATACTGGTGCTCGTTGGGTCCACCAATGGTCTCCCATGGCTTTAGGAAACCACTTTCTTTCTCCCAAGTTCAGTCCTGTGTGTCTTTGTGTACCTCTGCCAAGATGTTGTTCAACCCATTGGGCACTCAGTGCAGGCGGTTATGAGTTCCAGAATGCAATGGCCATGTCTTGCCTAAATGTGGCATTTTGTATATTCTGACTTTTATATCCTTTCCATCTCTCTTCTGCAATGTTCTTGAGCCTTGGAGCAGATTGTGTGGTGTTAGGAATGAGGACTCATCTTTCACTTACTCTCAGCCTATGCATCTACAAGTCACTGGGTTCATTAAGACTTGCTGGGAAAGAGTAGCTGCTGGAATGAACACAGAGAGAAATATTTGCCTCATTTTGCTAGCAATTTTCCAAGGCCGTGTCATTAGGGTTACATGGATGAGAAGCTTCATGTGACAGTCTTTCTATATGTATGACATGTATTTTGGGGGAAGGGTTGGTTAACAAACCCTTGCTGTGAACTATAGTAGTTGTAGTTTGGGCTAGAGAGATGGCTCCTTATTTATAGTAGCTACTGTTCTGCCAGAGGGCCTGGGTGTTGTTCCCAGCACCCATGTCAGAGAACTCACAGCCACCAGTCCCCACAGCTCTAGGGGAATAGAATGGACTCTTGTGCACTCTGCAATTACCCCCACTGACATTAACGTATCCACACAGACTCTCGCTCACACATTATCGAAATGTTTCTTCTGTAGTCTTAATCGTCACTATTCTTTAAGCTTTATCAGATTTTGAAAGGTATTTGATATACAATTATGGTATCCACATAAGATTCACAGGTGACTTAAATTTCTTATGAATTTGTGCACATGCAGAAAAGGAAATAGAGAATATAATCTTCAGTTTGCATATGTTTTGACCAAAAAGAAAGTATTCTTTGTCTTTTCTTTCTTTCTCAAGACGATTATATCCATATAAATATTAACTAATTTGCTCCATTCATTTGTGCCATGTATAATTTTAGATAAGTTATAAACATTTCTCTGAGATGCTCTAAAATACTATGTGATTTTTATTATAGTTTAATAACGAGTATTCAGTCAAAATACAAATATTAATCTGAGGTAGTCATGGAACATTTGATCAAGAAAATAATTATTTTAGTTTTAAACTTATTAAAAAAACCTCTGGCCACTATTTTTGTGAGAATGAGTAAAAATTTTTATATTATATAGATATTATATATACTTACATATACAATTAAGTGCCATGAACTTACGTACCTATTACTCTTATCTTTGCAACCCATGTGTTTACTAGAACTAGCAAAATCCTGACATTCAGGTTACATTCTTGTATGGCATTCATCTCTGCAATTTAACAGGTCTTGATTTTTGTAGGAAAGATAATATACTCGGGAGCTGATATTTCCTGAAGGTTAAATTACGTGCCAAGTCTAATTTTAGGTATCAATGGGGCTCTCACGAATGCAGCTGTCACATACGGGTAACATGTGGTCTATTAGGCAGTTTTCTACTACTGCTAAGTATTTGTTAACTTAAAAAGTTGAACTACATGCAGCCTGAGCAAAGATACATTCATCAATAGCATCTAGGGGACCAGATGGTCTAAAGCAGCTACTGTGTTTCTTTAATTCGTTGATAGTACTTTACAATTTAAAGCGATTTATTTATTTTTTTCCATTATAGAAGAGTAGGTGCTCAAACTTATCAAGTTTAAACTACTCTGAGACATGTGTTTCCCATTCACAGAGTGGATGGCAAACTCTGAATCAGACCAGAGAATAAAGGCACGTGTCTGAGAGGAAATGCTTATCTTAATATTTCTTACATGTAAACAGTGCGATTATATTCTTGTATAAGCAAGATTTTGATGCACAAAATATTCCTGAAAACCTTTATGAGGAGAGATGGCTCACGACTTAAGAGCCCTGATTACTTCTGCACAGGACCCAAGTTCAGTTTCTGGCGTCCCCAGCAGGCAGTTGTGTTGCCTGTAATTCCAGCTCCTGAGATCTGACGCCCTCTTCTGACCTCTCCGAGGAACTGCAATAACAGATTTTTCTCTCAACAGAAACACTCATGCACCTACAGATAAAATGTCAAATAAGCATTGAAATGGGATCATTTCCTCCTGTGAACTATACCTTGCTTTATAGAGGTAGTTCGTCTCATATCCGAGATGAAAGTACTATCATGAAAAATCTTTCTGTTCTTAATTTTCTACTTAAACTCCAGAAGTCTGGGTCTGGACTTCTTATTAGGCATTTACAATTTAACTTTTTGGATGGCTTTTGTTTGTGTGATATCTTTATTAAGTTTAGTGTCAAGTTAATTAACCAGTAGCTGGGCATTTCCCAGGGATTAATAAGGACCAACAGGGAGGACTAGATGGCTCAAGGTATAGCCAAGGGTCATTAACATCTGCCGGCCATTAATTCCAAGGAAAGACCCGGCACTGTAATCATTCTTGGTATTGTGAACTGAAAAGGGAAAAGAAATAGAGGCATATGGATTTTTTAAAGTCAGTGTAATTTTAATTGATATGTATAAAGCATTCATGAAGAACTTAATTCTTGTACACTAACCACTCACATTGCAGGTTTCATCTCTCATGGTTCCATCTGGGTAATAATTAAGTAATAACAATTGTGGGCTTGGCATTTCCTGGGAATTAATGAATGGCTGGGTGGAGTTAATTGCTTAAAGTATAGTCTCAGGCCATTAACTTTAGTTGGCCACTAATCTCAAGGAAATTCTCTAAACTGAGGTAGATTTTTTGTTATAGGAAAAAATAGTATTAGTTAAGACATTATTATTATTATTTTGCATCATAGACAATAATGGGAGCTATCCATGGAGTCTAGACGTTCATTTTAAAGTGTTAGCCTTATTAGATTGTAAACACTCATGAGTAGATGCCATAGTTATGAAATCTGCACACAGTCCATTAGATATAATAGATGTTTTTACATCACGTTGCATCTTAATAAACCTTGAGTATGTGTCATAAGATGCTCTAATTAATGAAAGACAGTAAGAAAAATACTTTCTGTTATTCAAATGACTAGTTTGATTATTAATTGCATAACTGCATCTATGCCTAGATTTTATCGTGGTTGTATAATATAATCTGAATATATTTACTACCAGGCATTCACTAAAGTTGTTAATGCTACAAATAAAATTTAACCAAGAGTTAAAAGAAATTATAAATACCTAAAGTCGCATAATTACATTTGGAAGTATCTATTTCAGGTAGCATTTTTTTAGTTGTAAGTGTAATTATGAGAAATTGGTACGTACTTCTAGAGTTCAATTACTATGCATCACATCGTGTCACATACAAAATACTCAAAGCTTTCTTTGTTCTGTGCCCAAGACATACCTATTGTTTCAGGAAACAGATTTCAGAAGCCTGGGGAAGGAAATGACCGAGGTTCTAAAAGTGTAGGTTAAGTTAGTCAAGGGATTCTTTCTCCAGTCCCAAAGTCTTTATCATGTACATGATGTCACAGTTGGAATGTAACAAATGTTTCCTGTGATCATAGTAAAAAGACGAAAGTTCAATTTAGAGCCCCTTAATGACTAATAGTTATCATTTTAGCATTTATAAATGGAGGAGGAAGGGGATGGGAGGGGGCAGGGTAAAGTGAAAAAATCTCAAATGTAAATACAGAGTATCTAACTTTAAAAAGAGAGAGAAAACTATTGTCATATGATCTTAAATAACCATCTACATATACATTCAGCCTAAATGGTAGAGGTTAGTTATCTTTCTTTAGTATATACAGATAAGTATAAAATGCATGTTAAAGAATTTTTAATTTTCTTTTTTTCTTTAGTTGGATTTGTTTTTACTTACATTTCAAATGTAATCCCCTTTCCTGGCTTTTCCTCTTGAATACCCTACCCCATCCTCCCTTCTTCTGGCTCTATGAGAGTGTTCTCCCACCAACCCATTCCCACATCAATGCCCTGGCATTCCCCTACACTGGGGCATTGAGCATTCACAGGGCCAAGGGCCTTTCCTCCAATTGATGCCTGATAAGGCCATCCTCTGCTACATATGTTGCTGGAGTCGTGGGTTCCTACATGTGTACTCTTTGTTTGCTGGTTTAGTGTCTGGGAGCTCTGGGGGTCTGATTGGTTGATGTTGGTGTGCTTCCTGTGGGGTTGAAAACCCCTTCAGCTCCTTCATTTCAGATCACTTCATTTTTAGTAATCACATATTAGAGCTATGGTAATTTTTGAAATTGTCAAAGAATAAGTATAATTTACTAAAAGTAGTAAAATGTCAATAGCCTGTAGGAGGACAAGCAGTCTCAATTAACCTGGACCCCAAAGATTTCACAGACACTGAACCACCAACCAGGCAGCATACATCAGCTGATATGAGCCCCCCCCACTCATATACAGCAGAGGACTCAGTCTGGGTCTGGGCTCAGTCAGAGAAGATCCACCTAACCCTCAAGAGACTGGAGGCCACAGGGACTTTAGAGGTCTGGTGGGTGGGTAGTGTGGGAATATCCACATGGAGACTGGAGTGGGGGTTGGAGATTGTGGGAGAAGGTATGGGATAGGGAGCAGTTTGGAGGATGGACCAGGACAGGGATAAAATCTGGAGTGTAAAAATAAATAAATAAATAAATAAATAAACAAAAACCCCCAAGTCAATTAATTAAAATTAATCTCTTTTCCCATTTTTCAATCTTTATAGTTTGTAATCCAATCTTATTTCTTCTTAACTGTTTTTAAAATAGAATACATTAGCTTGATGTGGGTGCCGCATTTCAATTATGAAATAGTGGTTTTGAATGCTTTTACCCCCGTTTTTGCTTCTTATTTTCTCTTTAAATATTATATGGTTTTTGTAATAAAGAGACCATATTTGCTTTTTCAAGAGGATTTTTAGGTGGCAAAAGATTTACATTGTCTTTGCTCCCTGCTTATGAATTTTCAGTTTATGTCTCCAGTATCTCTGCTTGTGACGGTAAGCTGTAACTGGCACATTAACTTTTAAAGTCATACTACAAGAATATGCTTGAAAATGTCTTTGTGTGAAACACTTGTATCACACAAAGAGTGTTTGTCATTTGGACAGGGACCCTATTCAGAAGAACAGCTGAATGGACAGTCAGGTCAGGAAACTTATACAATCAACATTTGAAGTGATCTCTGGAAAGTCAATAGTTTTGAATGTTCATATTGCAGGGGTGACAAGAGAAATAAAGCAATATATCCAAGCTTGTTAGTTTGAGGAAATCATACAAGCAGAGGGTTGTGCTTTATAAGCATGATCAATTCTAAATAGAAGAAGTCAAACTACTGCTAGCCTATAATGTCATAGAAAGAAAATTCTAGAAAATGAGTCAATAGGCAATGGAATAGCTATTAACCATTTTAGAAATTGAGCTGATGTAATTAAAAAATGATTAAAGGAACAAGGGTAAAAGAAAGAACAGAAGAAAATGAGCTTACTAAATAAACACTTTTTGGAGACTTTCAAGTGAGTTATGAAAGTTATTATCTATTAGGATAGACCTATTCCAATTACAGTGTTTTTCAGAGTACTCACATAATTAATCTTTAAATTACTGTAAAGTAAGTATCTTTCCTTTTATGGTATCAAAGCGAAAATCAAATACAATGCAATTTCTACATGTCACGTGTGTAAGATAATTCATAAACTTCAAGATGTTGAATAGTCTGAGTCTTGGATATCCAGGGAATCTTCACTATTGTTGTAAAAAGTATGAATACTATATATTGTCTGTCTGCATACACTGAATTCTAAAAATCTTTTATATCTGGAAAGAAACTGATTTATAAATTACATGTCCTGGGACTTTCAAAGCACTTTGAGCTCCTGCCTATTGTTCACAATTATTTGGTTTATCTGATATAGTTAAGAGGACTCTGCTTCAGTTCCATGATAGAGCGCTTTGTCACACCTTCATTCAGAGGTTGAATTTCTTACCTAGATGAAAACATGAGAGTTCCTGAGAGTTAGGGTCAGACAAATAGGGTTAAATAGGCTCAATATCAGTAGAAAGTTGAATCAACTTCAAAAAAGAAACAGTCACTTTAAAGTTAGGTTTCTAACTTTTATTTTAATTGAAATAGAAAGATATAAGAGTCATTAGAATCATTAGAATTAAGAACTTCAGAGTGTAAAAATTACCTTTGACCTAATTCTTTAAAACTGTGAAGTATGTAGGAGCTACTTGAAATTAGTTATTTAAAAAAAATTTTACTGAGAGCTCTTGAATACTGTATTTTAGAGCCTACTGGTATCTTTTCTATTTTAAAACATGATCAAAAATCCAATTCAAATTTTATTTAATATTTTTCAAATTGCGATGAGAATAAAATTGATTTAATCTTGATATTCCCATGGAGCACTAAGACAGGCCATGGGGATATCAAGTCCAATGAATAAGAAAGATGAGAAGCAAAAGGAGGATGGGAGAGATGAATCCAAGAATATTATACCAGTTTGTTCTTACGTATTTGATAGCTCACAATGTGTAAGCAATATACTAGAAGCAGGATTCAGAAACAATAAGCGAATATAGTTCAAGTTATTATGACAAAACTGTAGAATGTCTAGGAGATATGTGCCTTCAGTGTAGCGCTATGATGAGAAAGTTGTGTCTTTCATCTGTGGTCAAGGATGAGAAGTCCTCTTTGGAAAGATATGAAGAGTTAGGCTGTGTTGATGGTATGACTCATTGAGGGTGATTGAGAGAGAGAGCACCTTCATGGAAGCAAGTTGAGGGGGAGGGAAGTGGGGGGGGGGAAACGATATAACATTTGAAATGTAAATACAGAAAATATCAAATAAAATTTAAAAAAAAAAAGAAGAAAGTTGCTTGCCCCTGAAACTGCAGACCTGAGTTTGATTACTGGGGTGCAGACAGTATAAGGAAAGAAATTACTCTGATAGTATGTGCTTGATAAATAAATGTAATGCTTATATTTGAAAGAATTATATATGACTCTCTAGCCAGGATCTTCCCAAATGGCAAGAGATGAAACTAGAAAGTGTTTCATTCTTTGTGTAGCTAGTCATTTCATATTCCTGGAATGTGAAATTATTTGAAACACAGAGGAAAGAAAATGAGGAAGATAAGTCTTGAATGTAGGCCAGAAGGTAGAGTACTAAGGCCAATGGCTCTTACAGTGATCTGGAAGTTGGGCTTTAACTGGCAGGGAAAGGTTTGCCTTGTAACAAACATTCTTAATTTTTTATTTATGGTGTGTGGGGAGGTCTTAGTCATTGTTTTCTTGCTGTGAAGATGCACCACGACTAAGGCTACTGAAAATAGAAAGTGTTTTTTTTTGGGGGGGGGGAGGCGGGGGCTTCCTTACAGTTTGAGAGGGTCAGTCCATTATCATCATGGTGGTACCATGGTGGTAGGCAGATATACATGCGTAGTAACTACTTACTTCTGGTCCATAGGCAGGAAGCAGGGAGAAAGACTTGAAACCTTAAATCTTACTCCCAGTGACATACCTCCTCCATCAAGGTCATACTTTGTAATCCTTCCTAAATAGTCCCTCAACTTGGAACCCAACATTCAAATATATGAGCCTATGAAGGGCCATCCTCATTCAAGACACCACAAAGAGCTAGGGAGAGAACTCAGTTGTTAATGTGATTGTTATATAGTCAAGAGTACCCATGTTTTATCCCCAGAACTACTGGTGGGGGGGCATTTACATTTTCTGATTTAATAGGCTGGAAGAAGAGGATCCAGAAATTTATTGATTTTGCTTTAATCAGGGAAGTCAAAGTAAGAGCTCTGGAAGTGGCCAGAGATTTAGTCAATAGGGTTCCCTTGGTAATGGATGATACAGATTACTTAGGGATGTATTGCATATTGGTTCAACCCTGCCATGTGTGACAGAAAACCAGTGTTATGGCCTTTCAGCAAAGACTGTAATTGTAGGTTGTTAGTTTATGTATCATTAGTCACATCATACATGGGAAAATACATGTGATACTTAGTGTCAGATACACATGTGGGGTATAAAAAGGGAAATACTTCAGATTCTGTTCTATCTTATTCTGGACCCTATTCTCAACACACATTCCTTTACACCTGTAAATGTATTTCATCTTTTTCCCCTTATTTTGGAGAACTTGTGGTATATAGGGAAGGGTATCTTTTTCTTTATTGCTTAAGTGCATAAGTGCCAGAGTTGAGTGAGCCCTATCTCTTTTCATTAACTGTTGAGGTAAATGGTCTGAATGGACTCTCAGATGCTCATGTCTAAGACTATCATTTGTGTCATAGAAATACTTGGGGAGATAAAGTTGAGAGTTTTCAAGGTGTTGGTTCTGAATTCAAGACCTTTAGAACTGGGAAAGTTAAAGTCTGTTCATCAAGGAAGTAGTGTCCTGGGTCAATTGTAAGAAAAGAGTTATTTTTGTGTTTGGAGTTTCAGATTTGCACAGTTACAATTTTGGTACTTTGTATTAGCTCAGTGAATTGGCCAGTAGTATTCCTATTAATTCCCCTCCCCACTTTTTGGTTCATGCCAGGTATTGTTCCATCACTGAGGTAGCCATGATCCTGTTTTAGCTTTTAGTTTTGAAAAAGGCTAGTGCTAAGTAGGCTAGGGTGGCCTTGTCTGTGTACTGTCATTTCTTGAACTCAAAATCTCTTTGCCTTAGGCTTCTGGGTAAGTAGGAATACATGCCCACAACACCAGGTCCAATTCATTCTAACAAATAGTTTAAAGTTTACCAGGGTGTGTTTTTCTTTTGTAACTAAGATAATGATGGTGTAAATTACAACTTGAAATGCACTAGTTATAAATGATTTCTGTTAAAACATAGACAGCTTCAGAGCATAACTAAAGAAACACGCAGGGATCGGCTTACTGACTTAGAAAGCCATCCCCACAAAGAAAAGGATGGCTGTAAGGGCTAAAGTTGGAGGGATGGGTACAATTTTTAAAAAATTGATGAGGTGATAGAGAATGGGGAAAGGAATTCTGGTTGCCATGAGGGTCAGCAGTTCATCTAAATATGTGTGGCCTATGGTAATTACCTCAAAAGGAAAGACGAAGAGGAAGGTGGCAGGTTTCAGGGCATTACTAAGTGTCATCTTTGGGTGACTTTTATGTTGCACACTAAAGAAGATATCCCAGTGGTATAGCAGTAATGCAAGAGCAGCTGAAAGGCGGTGTCTAGCAGCAATGCCATTGCCCATGTCAAAAGACAGGGTTTTGAAGATAGGGGAGGAATTCAAATTGTCAACCATCCAGAAGAATTTCATTGAGAAAATAGCCATAGAGTGTAGAGTATGGGGAATACCGGTGAACTGAGTCTACTGCAGGCAAAATAAGGGTGGAAAACGTTTCTGAGGATGGGCTTGTGTGGTGAGGTGGATGGGGGTACTTGTCATAGGGGTAAAGATGAGCCTTCATTCTGGGTTAACATTTTGGAGATAGGTGGGTTACCCCAACCCTCTACTGGGGAGGTCCTGTCTAACCTCTGGATATGATCTCTACAGGTATTCTTCCCCTTTCTTGGGTATTTCAGCTAATGTCATCCCTGTTGGGTCCTGGAAGCTCTTGCTTTCCTGGCATCTGGGACTTTCTGGTGGCTTTCCCCAGGTCCCCATCCTCTAATGTTATACATCTCGGTTCAATTTCCTGACCTTCTGTATATCTCCTCTGTCTTATCCCTTACCTGATCCTGCCCCCTTTCCCCTTTTCTACTTTTTCTTCCTCCCAAGTCCCTCCCACCATCTACCTCCCATGATTATTTTGTTCCCCCTTCTAATTAGGACTGAAGAAAATAAAGAGATAAAGTGTTGAGCAGAGACTGAAGACCATCCAGAGTCTGCTCTGCCTGTGGATCCATCCCATATGCAGACATCACACCCAGACACTATTGCTGATGACAAGAAGTGCTTGCTGACAGGAGCCTGATATACCTGTCTCCTGAGAGGTTCTGCCAGAGCCTGAGAAATACATAGGCAGATGCTCACAGCCAAACATTAGACTGAGAACTAGGACCCAAATGGAGGAGTTACAAAAAGTTGGAGCTGAAGGAATTTGTAACCCCATAGGAAGAACAACAATATCAGCCAACAACCACCCCCCCCTTCCCTATAGCTCCCAGGGACTAAACCACCAACCAAAGAGTGAACATGGAGGTACCCATGGCTCCAGCTGTATATGTAGCAGAGGATGGCCCTGGTGGGCATCAATGGGAGGAGAGGCCCTTGGTCCTGTGAAGGCTCGATGCCCCAGTGTAGGAAAATGTAAGGGCGGGGAGGTAAGAGGGGGTGGGTGGGTTAGGGAGCACTATCATAGAACCAGGGTGATAGGGGGTGGGATGGGGGTTTGCAGAGGGGAAATCGGTAATGAGGACAACATTCAAAATGTAAATATGTGAAATATAAAATAAATATTATAAAATTAAATAAACAAAGAAGATAAGCCTTCATGCTCTCTGTTACTTAACTGTGAAAATAAGCCACTTACTGGGGACTCAAAGAACAGAATACTCAAGGAAGCTGGGAAATTGTTGACACTGTCATGATTTGATACAAATTAATCTATAAATTAATTTTCTCATCAGAAAATCTGAGATAATAGTAGTCACATCACAGCCAGTCACTTTTGCCCCTTATGTCTTAGACTGTACCTTCTGTGTGCGACTTCTTTATGCAGTCATGGAAACTGGTGTCTCTTCTCTCTCTAGTTCCTACCCCACATCCTAATTGCCTTGATGATATGTGATGTGTCTTAAATGGACACCTCTATCTCTATCTTTTACAACCTTGCTGCCAGATCGTATATCAGTTTTCACATTAAACTACAGCCACATAGTTCTGGAGAGGGGTTCAGTGGTTAAGAGCATTTTCTGCTTTTGCAGAGGACCTGAGTTAGCTTCTAACATCTACCCCAGTGACTCACAACCACCTGTAGCTAGCTCCAGAGGCTCTGAGACCCTTTTCTTACTTCTGTAGACATCTTTGTGCATGTATTTCACATGTGTACATCTAAGAACATTCACATACTCACACACGAACACATACACACAAACACATACACACCCCACACAAACACACACACACAAGCATAGTCTCTTTCTCACACAAACACAAACACACACATATCACACAAGCACACAGACACGCCACACTCGCACTCCCACAACCCCCCCGCAAGCACACACACACACACCATACACACACAAGCACAATCTCTCTCTCTCTCTCTCTCTCCCTCTCTCTCTCTTCCTCCCTCCCTCCCTCCCTCCCTCCCTCCCTCCCTCCCTCCCTCCCTCCCTCCCTCTCTCTCTCTCTCTCTCTCTCTCTCTCTCTCTCTCTCTCTCTCTCTCTCTCACACACACACACACGTTTCCTGATTGGTGAGATAAAGGTAATCATCAGTGTCTTTTTTGTAAAAGTCTTTCTCAGTTCCCAGTTAGAACATTCCTTCTCCTTGCTCTCATCTTCCCATTTAAAGTTTCCTCCTGTAGAAGAAAAGTTTGCCCAATCGAATTATACGTTCTGATAAGGATGTAAAAGTGTTTTTCCCCCATGAGATAAAACATAAAAGTTATTTTCATTTATTTATTCTAACCTTAAGGGAGATAGGAATGGAAGAAGATTTGCTATACAGAAGCATTATAATATATAATTAGGACATGTTTCTATTACTGAAATATGGTTTTAAACAGAATGCTTAATGCTGTTATAATCCCGAGCTTCACTCTCCAATCAAAGCAAAGCAAATATTCTGACATATTACTGTCGTTACCACTGCAGAATCAGAATCACAAGTCACGTCAGAACCTCTCATTTCATAATTGCCTCCAGCCCCATGCTATTTAGAAAGTACTTATGAGAATTTTTGAAACACGAATAATAGCGAGAAATTTAACAGGAAAAAATGTGGAAAATGAAAATGATCCTCTTTTTCCATGGCTGTCTTGACTTCTGTTGTTTTTCAATAAAAAGCATTTTTTTTTAACATAGCACGATTTTAAAAGCTAATTACAAATTCACTATGATGTAGCTCTTTCTAACTATAACATCAAAAATTAAAGTAACATAAAAATAAAAAACAAGCAAACAACGAAAAGAAAAGCCTCATTTGAAGGCAGTAAAGATAAGCATCTACTTTAAATCCTATTGTGGAATACCATGTGACTGTTGGCCTGTCACCATGGCGTTTGTACTCGCAATGACACTCTTCTTCATAGATTCTTCATTTTAACTATGACTAATATTTCCAGCCCTTGGATGCTTCTGATCCATCTGAGCTGCAGAACCTCAGATATTCTGATTTTGTTTGCTTTTAAATCCTCTTTTTATATTGTGATTTTTTTCACCCCACAAAATTATAAGCGCTAAGAACACAATGTCAGTCACCTGGTTAATTTCATGGGGAGATGAGGTTGGAAGCTCAGCAGATACCTTAGCTCTGAGGAGGCGGGGGTTCAACAGTGTTTTGTGGGTACCTGTCTTCTTATTTTAAGCTCACTGAGATCAGGGAAGTGATTGGTCTTTGGCTACTCCCTGGCTTGTAAGGACTTGTGAGGCACAGGGGCATGATGTCATATGCACAAGGCTGGTAACCAGGTGATGCACATTTTAGGGCCTTCAGCTCTTAACCAAATCCTCTGTTAAACACATACCACACACACACACACACACACACACACACACACACACACACACACACACACAGAAGAGAGAGAGAGAGAGAGAGAGAGAGAGAGAGAGAGAGAGAGAGAGACAGAGAGAGACGGAGACAGAGACAGAGAAAGACAGAGACAGAAAAAGACAGAGACAGAGAGACAGACAGACAGAAAGACAGAGAAAGAGACAGAGACACACACACAGAGGCAGAGAGACAGAGACAGACAGAGAGAGAGAGACAGACAGACAGACAGACAGACAGAATAAGTGAGTTTGGTTGAATATTCTCCTGTGGCTAAAAGTGTCTTCTAAGACATATTATATTTTACCTCAACTCCAAAATGTTTCTAAATCCTATGAGTATTGTTTTTTAATTATTGGAATATGATACATTGACAAATTCAGTCAGCAGCTCAGTAGAAATATTTTGTTTGATATTTGGTTTAGTCTGTGTCCAAGCATTTCTGGATGAAAACATCTCACTCACCAACATGTTTCTGAATCAAAGTCTGTAGTGGTCACTGTCAGTATTAGTTGAAATTGCTCTAAATGACCAAATAAACCATACCTGCCTTAATAAATAAATCTCCAGTGGGTGTGTTAAGAAATGTGATGTGTATTATTAACTTAGGGTCACATTTAGTGTTCACAAGCCTCAACTATTGCTTTTTTATCATCACAGTTGAGATATACAAGATTAACAAACCAACAACAGTTCAAGTATCTCTATAGTGCATTAGTGCTGTTTTAGTCACATGAAGTCTCACCCCGACAACAACTGAACACTAATATTTAAGCTTTTCTCAAATACTTTATGTCTGGGCAGCCATTCCCTGAGTGGCTTCAATCTTAGGAAGCATGGCTGTGAGTGGTTCTTCTACGGCATGCTGTAGGAATGATTTCCCAAGAGAGGAAAGAAGGAGAGAGACAATCATTAAACTTCAAAGAGGTGCCAGCTCTTTCCTGCTCTTAACCATTCTTCATGCTCTCTCACAGTTAGAATGCAGTTAAAACGTGTGGAGATGAAAGGGTTAAATTTAGTATTGGCCCCATACATAATAGACGAATTAGAATTTTATTTGTAGGTCAGGGAGTTTTTGTTTTTTTTTTTTTTTTCTCTTCTCACTGGTATAGATAGAAAAGCAAGATTAGGCTGGGATTAAAGAGTAGTCATCTTTCCTTCTGTTTTCTGACAGTTAATCATCTGTATGATATAACTCCTAGAAAATTGCCTTTGCTATTTAATACTGGGAAATTTGTACTTTTTTTAAAAGGTTTTTAATACATTATCTCTCATTCAATCTGCTTTCAAAAATTATATGTATGTAAGCACATGATGCAGTTTACATTTCTTTAAATTTACCTATACATAATATGTATGATATTTATATAACATGTCTGGTTTAGAAATATAAACTATATACATAGATAGTATGTACTATAATAATACAAGTGTGGTATATTTGGCTCTCACAGATATGCATATCACACGCTCTCTATCCACAAAGTCTGAGAACAGATAACTAAAATAACTTTATAGAATATTTTGTTCCAAAATATGCATGTTAAAAGCCTTAAAAAAGTCTAGAGGGCAATTATGTTTATGTTAATTCAAAGGCTGCTTCATGAGACGTAGCTACAAATGTACATTCCTTCCAGCAAGTAGCTCACTGCTAACTGCCTAATCATAACATTAGTAATGTGAAATCTTTCTGTTAGAAAACCTCAGAATACACTTAAAACGATAATCAAATATAGCAATAACCAGCACCGTTTCGAGATACTTAAGGCCTAAGTTGTAACTGTATAGCATCCTAGTGATGCCAACAGCACATATGGCTTGGTACTTCACCTTTCTGTGCTGTTCCCCTGCTGTTAGCAGAAGAAAAGCACATCCCAGTGAATCTGCAGACAGTATCTATATGTGTACTTCACAACCAATGTACTTTGCAATGAGGCACTATTCTTAACAGATTGGAACAAACATTAATTGCTCTTCAGTTCTTAACTCAAAATGTATAAAAAATGTTGACACACCCACTGTAAAGAATTCTACTTCTCTTTAAATGTTACCCAGAGGATTCACCATGAACAAGAAGACACTAAGTGGTGTTGTACCTGCTGAACATTTCTTCTCTCTTGCTGTTCTTTCTTGAATTCCCTTGACCTCCTTGAGGTTCTTCTATGTGCTAAGGTTTTCATACACTACCCCTTCCCAGCAGAGTGCATTTGCAGAAAATTTGTGGATAAGGTTCCATTTCACAGGAACAGAAGCCTTTGTTTTACATAGAAGTTTTTAAATGAAATGACAATTTTTTAATGAAGTGACATTTTATTGAGTAGATGGAATATTACCTTTTCCCAAATCATCAAAATTTACTTTCATTGTTTTATTTTCCTTTGAGATTGTTCACCTGCCTAGAGGTAGATTCAAAGGTCTTCTTTTCCTAGTGGAGATTCATGTCTATACAAGTGCATTGTGAAACTATAACAGTGATATCAGAATATGCATAAATGTAGTGGGATATCTGAATGGGCATAAATATATTCAGAAGCATGTTTCTTTATTTGTAAATGTGACAGAGAGAGAGGGAGAGAGAGAGAGAGAGAAAGAGAGAGAGAGAGAGAGAGAGAGAGAGAGAGAGAGAGAGAGAGAGAGAGAGAGAGAGAGTAGAAATATTCTTGATGCGGGTTTGCCATTCTAATAACATAAGGAATCTATTCTGTAGATCTTCATGTGAGATCAGGACATTGTATGTGGTACCAATGATGGTAAATGATGGTATTATAATGATAAAGCTGTTCAAATGACATAATCAGCATTTCTTTTCATCACTTCTTTCTCTTCCAGTCCAGAATGTGTGTTTTTCATATGTGAGTCCTGGAGAAACTTTCCTCTTTCATCAAAGCAACCAAACAGATGTGGGACTCTAAGTGGTCCTGAGTGGGCATTTATGGTCAGACTATACTAAAAAAAATCATCTTTTATTTGATGCTGAGACAAATTTTTTCATCCCCAAGGCACAGATAGGGGCAAAACTTTCACTATACTGGAGATAAGATGGTTTAATGAGGTAGTGACATTTAAGCATAGCTTTTGACACATAGTCAGTCAGTACTAGATTTTCCTGCTTTCATACGAGTAGCTTTCAAGGGTGAGCACATAGCTAAGTTGTAGAGTTCATATGCAGAAGTTGCTTTGAAAAACTGTATATTCCATGTCTCCCTCTTAATAAGACAAGAACTACTTTTTAGAGCATTGTTTAATCAGATTCTTCACAAGTTACAGAGATACTGTAGATGTCTGGTGCATAGTCTGGGTAATTGTGGTAGGACAAAGAGATAGCTCTAGCTTCAGGGATTAAGGATTTGTTGGAGCATTTGAGAAAAGTGTCATGGATGGAAGCTGGAGCTTACAGAGAAAACATTTTGAAAACATTCTTTATGCTACTTATTTTTGAGGCATTTTACTATTAAAGACCATTGATATAATGCTGATCAATCTTGGTCCAATTTTGATATTTGTTCACAAAGGTATCCTTGGATGTTTGGCACTCTGAGGAGCAGAGATACTTAAGAGGTTGGTAGTCAATTGTAGAGGCAAACTTTATACTGGAAATGGAGAATATAGCAGATGTAAGAAAGAATTCGGAGTCAAAGCTGAAGAGAGATCAAGTTGCCATTCATATGCCAAACAGATCTTTGGGGCTTTGGGGATAGATACAAGATTTGTGATCGTACTTTACAAATTCATCTCTTGAAAACTGGTGACCCAGATCCAGTTGACAATCTGTGGCATCGTTAAAAATGAGACGATGATCCCCAGATAAATCCAAAGCTATGTCATGAAAAATGTCTAGGCTCTGACAGAAAAGGTGTCTTCAGGCTTCAAGGAATCGGGAACATGGACGTTTTAGAAAAATGCAATCCTGGAGCTAATAGAAGCAGTAGACATACTCTGACTGTTTATATGACCCCTACTATCTGTTCTGTTCCCAACCTTTATCCTGCCCTTTCTTCCCCCTTCCTAACACTCTCTATTGCCCCTTTTGTCTTTTCCCTTTTCCTCCTCTTCCTTCTGTTTCCCACACACCTGCTTATATACATTATTTACATGTACACAAACACATACACCACACACACACACACACACACACACACACACACACACACACACACACATTATATATGTTTTTTAGATACATTGGTTCCAAATGCTTACACATGTACACTCTCTCTTAGTTCTTATATTTATATATTTATTTATAGCTTCTATTTGTACTTGATTTGGAACTTACAAGGACTCTTCAAATTCACACCTACTCTTGGGTATAGTCTAAGCACTTGTTGCAGTTCTAATTGCCTTACGTGACCTGAGACAGATGACCGAAGAAAATATACCTGTTATAAGTTCTATAGCTAGTCATATTTTTTAGGTATCAGTTTCCCCTTAATGAATCTAGTTAGTTATATTAAACTCTTTGAAAATATTACATATTTAATTCTCATTGGGTTGGAACATTTTTTTGGCCCATAAAATATGCAGAAAAATTAATCTGCTTGAATGGAGCAGAAGTTAAGTGAGTTTACCGACTTCTTGAATTCTCTATGGAAATTACTAGCCTTGTTGACACTTACTAATACTGATTGTTCTTCAAAGACAAAATGAATGACATAGCCCAGTAGGATTATTCTAAAAATGTACTCTAAAAATAAGTATGTAAACATCTGAGCCCTTGCCCAGGCCTTCCTTTTCATGGATTGCAAGAGAGATGCCAGAGAATCATTATCTCTTTCCTGTCCTCAGAACGGAGCTCACATATTGAATACCTGAGTGACAAGCAATCTGTCCTATCCATATGACCATATTGTTTCCATCCCCTAATTAGCCTGGTCCTCACTGTGCTGACGAGGAAACAGATGCATGGAGCAGCAAATTACCTTCTTCTCGCCTGTGAACAGCGAAAAAAGACACGGCGTTTAATTGTCTCATTTGAACTTGGGCCATTCAAAAGCAATAAAGTGGAAATATTCACGAAGGGAACACTGCTCTTTAAAAACATGTTTTCTTTTCATTTAAAACTCACCACAGAATATTAAATTGAATTACGAGGAATTTTGGCAACTTCAGTTGGAAATGATCATTTCTTATTATGAGACAGAGAGCCATTTGGGTCATTAATTGATGTGTAAATAAATTGAGATGAATGCACAGCGTTTGTGGTCCTGAGGGTGTCCTGCATGCTTACCTTCATGCCTGATTCTCAGTCACATCAATGGTCATGGCTCCTTTTGCATTCTTTACCTGATTGCTTTGGAGGTGTGATTCTATGAAGCTATCAAAGAGGCAAAAGTCGCATCACAAAAACAAGGCTTGAGCTGCCAGGGAGAGCCAATCCGGATGCGTGACAGACACAGCTATCTTTAGTTTTGAATTTTGCCTCCTAGTCAGAACTTTGTAATATTCTCTTATTTTTTTGTTCATGCTCTTGTGATTTGATTTTCAGTTCCTAGCATAGTTCCAAGTATTTGTGTTCAACTGAAACTTACATGATAGATCCCATTTCGCAAAATTTGGCTAGGTGTTTTACATAGATCATTCAAATGAATCTTTATCATCTTACTATGATCGTGCCTCTGTTATGATATCATTTTGTGGTTGAGGTAATTGGAGCCCAAGGAGTTAAAATACCTAGGAGTTAATGTTCCAAAGACAGTTCTAAAAGTACAAATAGAAGGAGAAAGGAACTTAAATGGGGCTATCAAAGATGATGTATATATATATGTATATATATATATATGTGTGTGTGTGTGTGTGTGTGTGTGTGTATGCATGTTGGATGTATATATATATGTTGGATATATATATATATATATGTATATGTTGGATATATATATATATATATATATATATATATATATATATATATATATACACATAATGCCTAAAGGATGGAAGTGGAGATTTGTGCTGTCATTTGTATGTTGCTGTGAGAGTCACTGATTTGTGTTAAAATATATATGACCCAAGAGGCATTTACTCTCTAGAGTGTTGCAAGTCCTTCTGTATCGCTTCCTTTAAGCCACCAGATGCTCAATAGATAATTGAGGAAAAAACTCAGACACTAGCTAACTACTTACCCACTGTGAACTGCACATTTCGAATCTTTGTCAAGAGCAACCATACTTGGAGTTTCATTACATAAACCATGAAAACCCATGAGTGAATATGCAGGCTGCAGAGAGCGGGGCCATTTTCATTGTAGGATATGTATATTTACAAAGTCTTCAAGTTTCCTGTACCACATGTTCACAAAACACCGCTCTTCGGGGGCCTGTGGAATGGTAGAGTGTGAATGGTGCATGCTGAGGGTTTGATTTTGATATGAGATCCACATAAGGGGGAAATGACTCTCATAATTTGTACTGAGACTTCTCCATACCATGGTGTGTGCTCTCCAATTAAATAAGTAAAATTCTAATAATTTTAAAATGATGTTATTCAGTTTAACTTAGTAAATATTTTTTCTAGGGTCATCTGCTGTTTTTTCAGGTCTACTGTTCATATAAGATTAAGAAAACTCAAAACTTTCTATCTCCAGAATAAAAACAAACTTCATTATTATTATTATCACCAGAAAAGAAATCGTAAAAGGAGCTAAGTGTTAAAAAGAGAAAAAAATGCAATGAGATATATTGAAAGACATTAGAAGTATGTGTGTGTGTGTGTGTGTGTGTGTGTGTCTTGTGAGGAAAGGAAATCCTATTTGAACTGGAATCTGTAGAATCTAGAGAAAATGAATGGTTATCGCTGAAGTGTGTAATTTGTGTTGTAAAAGGCCCTTCTGATTTCTCCTGAGAGGATGGAACAGAGAGGGGAAGCTTGAACTTTAAGGAATGAGGCAGAGAAGAAGGTGGATGGATTGAGGAGGCTTCAGAGGGGATGCTAGAGAAAGAAGCCATTTGCATCTGTTTCAAATGTGGTGGTGAAGAAAAGTCAAAGATATTTCCTTTAACTAAAAAGCGAAAGTTGGATTTATTTTGTTCTGTACATACTAACTCATTAGGCCCATGACTGCATGTTTCCCACACATTGTTGTTGGTTGTGAAACAATCCCCACTCCTTTTGTGTTTGTATGCTCAAATGCTATAAGATATGTGAACAAATAATTAGACTAGAGTGTTAAATAATACTGTTAAATAAGCTGTTTGGATGCTTAAGCATAATGTAGCTTAATCATTCCAAGATGCTTTGATATGGATAGTGACTCCAAAGATTAGTATTTAAGGACTTAACCCACAATGCCGACACTTCCCGTGGTAAGAAAATGAAATGATACAAAACTTAATGATTTCATGGTCTATTAAACCCTGTTAGGTTTGAGAAAGTCAAAAGGTCATGAGAGGCTGGACTATGAATGTTTTAAGAAAGTATAAGATAATATGGATCTCATTATGAAAAAATATATTCATAATTTCAATGTAAGTACAGAACAGAAGCATTAAAATCTTGGATGCGCAGTGTTTGATGTGATTATATGGGTTACCCGATAAAGGAAGTAAAAAGAAACTGGCTATGGGGACATGGAGGAGAAGCAAAAATTAAGAGGTTTCCCATGCGGCCAGTTTCAGTGAGTACAATGGCCTTGCCGTCAGTCAAAACGAATGGTAGCAGAGAGAATGGCTGTGTGCAAATGCTCTGGCAGATTCTTTTTAAAGTATTTGTATAATAGTCCTGTTAGGAGGGTCCACCAGCAGTGGACGGAAGGGACAACATTGCATCTGTGGGCCCAGGAGTCGATTCCACGAATACAGGCTCTTGGTGCATTAGTCATGCAACCTGATCTTTGCGAGTCACATGAAAGTGGACAGAGAGGCCTCAGTCTCCACACAAAACGAGGAGAACCAGATGTGTTGAGGGAGAACAGGGCAGGACTAAGCTCTGTGGGTATGAAGATGATGGTTCAAGAGTTAATTAAGTAAATAAAGGCACAAGCAAGATTGGAAAAGGTCCAAGCATAGCCATGTTCCTCAGAGAGCACGCTTCTTCAAATCATATTGCCCTCTGGGTTCAGGATGAGTGGTCATGACACAAGCTGTGCCTTCGATGGTCAAGAGCTGCTAAGAAGGCATGAGCGTATTACTACAAGAGCATTAGTTGAAGCTATGCTAATACAGTACAGAGTTAGCACCAACACAAGACCTTAGTCAATTTAGCAACGTATTCCGTAGCTATCTTTAACCATGTTGCTCTTTCATATGTCCCTTACTGAGCCATGTTTTCATTAGCCAGTAACATTCAGACTATCTTTTGGCAAAGCAATGTAGTTGTAGTTTAACTGAGAAAAATAATTAACTATTTTTGTTTACTTTTCTTTTTTGCTACCATCAGGATGCGCTAGAGATTTCTCTAATTTACTTTCTTGTCTCTTCTGAGAATTAAGTGTAAATAATGTCATTAATAAAATAAGTTCATAGTTTATAATTCTTAGACTGTGTTATATAGAATTTCATTAAAATATAATTTTATGAAGTTTCTATAATTTACATTTAATTGCAGTTTTACAGTGTTTAACAAGGATTCCCTTTTTATACAAAAAATTAGGATTATTGTGAACAGTTTAACAAATATGGGGAAAATCTTATTACATATATTATTTTTATGGTAGTAATAGCCCTCCATAAATTTTAACAGATTAGTATTTTCAATGAAGGAATATATATATATATATATATATATATATATATATGTATATGTATATATATTACTCACACAAACACACACACACACACACACACACATTGCAATTAAACCTAGGGTCGTACACATTCCAAAAAAAAAAAAAAAAAAAAAAAAGCTTGGCTTTGGAATAACAACTTTGTTGTTTTGTCAAGCCTTGATCTTGTGATTTCAGTTTCCTGGGTTTTGGTAATTATAGACCTATCCTACAAGATCAGGATTACTATGAAATCTTACAGACAAACAGAAAAAACAAAACCAAATGCTGAGTACATTAAAATTACAATATCATTAAACTATAGTTACATGTATATGCCAAATTTAATAGGTTCTGTTCTGTTTCTAAAATAAGTGTATTTAATTCTTGAATTAAAGTGCATTTTTCTATCTAATTGGTGTACTCTTTCCAATCACATGTTTCTGGCTACTATACAGTAGTTACATAGGTGTATACTATGTAATTTTCTTTTTTTGTAATAAAGGAATTTTTTTCTAAATGAAGGAAATACATACATACATATATATATATATATATATACACACATATATATATATATATATCCTCAAATACAATTTCCTCATTTGAATAAATTCAGAATCATTTCTTCCACTTTTAAATTATAAAACATGGGTAATCATCATCTTTGTCCCACCTACTGTGGACAGAATTTTACAACTTGTTAGTAACTCTGCAGTAAGACAATAGCTTTATTCTCAATTTATAAAGTACTTGGTAATTATTTAGTGTTACCAATAAACACCGATTCTATCACTACATATGTAGTAATTAGTCTGTTATTAGTAACATTTGAAAAAGAAAATTAATAATTACCATTATGCACAGTATTACAAAAGACTACATATTCAGCTACGTGAAATATTCCTGTTTGCCTTTTGAATTTAATTAACACGTTTTCCTAGAATCATTGCCCAGAAATCATGATGTAAAACAAATTTCACCTTGTCAAAATGCATTTAAGAATCTATTTTGAACTGCTGCCACAGTTTGGAAGATGGTTAGGAGTGGAAACCTGTTTCTTGTGCCAGATTTCATGGAACTAGTAAGGTCTGCATTAGTCATTCTATTTACACATTACCAGTAACTCACTTCCCCCAAGCCTGTCAGAAAGATGAAATGATTTTAATGTCAGAAAAATTATTTTCATCCTCACCATATATTTACCATGGTTATGTTTAATAACAACAACATGTATAAAATCAGGACAAACACAGGTATTATCTGAAGTGAGGGCTTCTGTGCTTTTCTCTGTATTTGTATATTAATCTGGCTCTATTTTATTGCTTTTATATTAATGTACAAATTGTAATTTGTATATTAATCTTACTTTATCCAGAACTTAAATTTCCTTCACATAAAACTCATTTCTTTCATTAAAAAAAAAACTAAGCATGAAAAGTCATCAAAGAAGTAACAATACTTAGCAACAAATTATTCGCAAGGTAGCAATCTTATTTATTTCATAAAAGGTTAATTTATTGTCATAATTGATGATAATATGATGAGAAAATGTAAACTTCCTACTGACTCTGCCTTAATCTCTTGTTCCATAATATTCAAACTGTAGGGCTTCAGGCACATGCCAGTGTTTTATGACCCTAAACAAGTGTTGAGGGGTACCAGCTACTAATGGAGTACCAGTTTGATATGAGATTTTTCACCATGTGCTTAATACTAAGAAAATCATTTAAAAGAAGGGAAGAGACGGGTTCATGGTTATAGTGGTTTCAGTTCAAGGCGTACACCTCTGCTGCTCAGAGTTTGATAGTAAGAATAGTATTAAGATAGTAAAACCCATGGAGGGGAAGAGATTATACAGTTCAGTTCAGTCCATGGTAGTCAGGGAGAGGGTGAAAAGGAGGGAGATAAGAGAGGGTGAGTGGTGTGGAAAGAGAGGAAGAGAATGGTGCAGAAACAGAAGGGGCAGGAAGGATGGGTGAAGGAAGAGGATAAGGAGGAAGTTTTTAATCTTTCTTGTTTTTTTCTCCCTGATGTAATATTGTACGTACATGTGAATTAGTTTGTATCTACATGTATTGTTTGGTAGGTTCCACATGTTAGAGAGAACATGACCTGTTCTATCTTTCTGAGATTGTGTAATATAACTTAATATTATATATATGCTCTAAGCCAGAGAGAACATGTCCTGTTCTATCTTTCTGAGATTGTGTAATATAAATTAATATTATGTGCACACTCTAAGCCAGAGAGACCATGTCCTGTTCTATCTTTCTGAGATTGTGTAATATCACTTAGTATTATCTATACACTCTAATTCCATCGCTCTCCATTCACATTTTAACTTTATTTTTTCTTATAGTGGAATAGGATTCTATTGTATACATACATCTAAATTTTATTATATGATATTAACAAGCATATGTGAAGAAACCTGATGTTACATCTGGAAACAATAGCAGTGGGATTATATTAGAATCTAGAACCATCCTTTATGTGCCAATAATCAAGAGCTTGATCTATTCATTGATTGATAAACTGAAAGGAAAACAATTAAACATGCAATATCAGACTGAATTAATTATAGATACAGTGAGAAGTTGCAGATTTGCTAACAACATGCACAAACCAGTATGTTAGTTCCAAACTAAGTAGTACTTTATAAAACAAAAATAACAAACAAAACAAAATAACCAGACCAGAAAAATAAAAGCAAAGAAAAAAAAAACCCAAATGAAAGAAAAATAACAAACAAAAACAAAACAAAGCAAAACCCCTTCAAATTGTTAGGATCATCTCATGGATGGCTGGAAGAAATTTTGTTTTTTACCTCTGTAATCATTATTGCAGAAAACAGTAGACAGAAAATGAGGGACACTCAGAAGCTTGTACTGTTAAGCAAACTGCTATCCACACATTGTATCTTTTTACAGCTGCTATGCTTTTGATCTGCAAGGGAATCCCATTGCTCTGAAATCACAGTTTCATTCAGAGCAGTGATACTGTATTTGCAATACAGAATGTCATTCGGAGAAACCTATACCACACAGCAAGTGTACAGAAGTGTAGAAATATAACTCCATTTCATTTGGTTCAAAGTGTTTGCCTGTGCCCATTCCACTAACACAACAGTCTTAAAAGAGGGATTTCCAGGGGTGGTGGCAGTGCATGGAACTTTAAGCTGAGGAGGAAATATTGATACACTTTTGACTCTAGACATTCAAAGTGTACTTTTATGCTACATATAAGACATCAGATGGTGAGCCCCTCCCTCTCTCTCTCTCCCTCTTCCTCCCCTCTCTCTCTCCCCCTTCCCACTCCCCTCCCCCTGTCCCTCACCTTTTCCCCTTCTCCTCTCTCTTCCTCTCCCCCTCCCTCTCCTTTCCCCTCCCTCCCTTTCCTTCTCCCCTGCCTCTCCGTCTCCCCTTCTCTCCTTCCCTCTCTCCATTTTATTCCCTTCTTTCTCCCTTTCTTCTTTCTGTCTTGTCTTAGAAATAGTCCATCCATTTTACCTAATCCCAAAAATCACTTTGTAGCATAGGCTAATCTGCAATTCCTGGCTGCAAACCTGCCTTGGACTCTGGGATGTTGGATTTGAGACACCCTGAATGACATGAATGTACAATTTCTGTAGTTTAATATTGTAATACAATTAACATTCTTGAGAAATAAGATGTGATTCAACACTATGGTAATATAGAAGTTATTATTAGCCTGCTGATTTCAGAGTAATACTGTTTTACTTATGAGAAAATTTCTAACTATTGCAAAACTTTCTTAAGAATTAGTAGTATGGAAGTTATATTGATAATTTAACCCAATCATATTCAAATAGCAATGCTGAATCATAAATTTCTTGGATATTTCAAGTTATTATTAAATGATAGTTTTTTTCTTTGCCTAGAAAAATCTTCTTATGTCTCATATGGATAAGGTTGTAAATATTTCAGAAGACCCTCCCCTTCCCCAAAAGAAACCTCTGCTATTAAAAGCATAATGATAGTTTGATTTCTAAGATTCAATAGTCCTTATTTAATCTTAATATTAAATGTGTTTATTTTAAACAGATAAAAATATTGGAACCTCTTAGGGTGATTTATTATTCTTGGTGAGTGAATAAATTGCTGGTTTGGGGGTTTATACGTAATTTCACTTCAAATTTGAAATTTGTTTTTATATCTTTCAGATAAAACATAGGATTGGTTTTATTAATATGGTATACATTATTAGAGGAAAGAAAAAAATGTAGCAAAGCAAGCTAAAAATAGAATCTGTGAAGAGAAATTAGGTAATCAAGTATTTGCCTGAGTTCTTGAGACATATGTCTAAAAAGTGAATAATAGAGACTCTGCACAGAAAACCAACCAACCAACCAACCAACCAACTAACCAACCAACCAACAAATCAACCAACCAACCAACCACCAACCAATGAACCAATGAACCAACCAGCTAAACAAACAAATAAACAACCCCCCCAATCAACAGAGTGAGAAAGTACACGCATTGTAGGGCAAGGAAGAAACATGGCCCACAGTACCAAGAAAAGAGAGCATGGAGATGCTGTTCAGTGACTCCCATACATGGTTGAGAACCAGGGATGCACATCACATGGTTAGCAGGGATGCACATCACATGGTTAGCAGGGATGCACATCACATGGTTAGCAGGGATGCACATCACATGGTTAGCAGGGATGCACATCACATGGTTAGCAGGGATGCACATCACATGGTTAGCTGCTAATGTGTCCTCATCGTTCATGTGCGCTGGTGTTAATAGATATTTGACTTACTAAATTTCAAAGATTTTTGTATGAACCGGTTAAATGCGGTACAGGTACATTTCTGAGGACACAATGTAAATGTCAAGGAGTGTAAAGAATACAGATTAGTATTATCTTGCTATTTCTACTTGCTCATGAAGGCAACAAACAGAATTTTTATGACAATTACTGCTTCTTTGCCCTGTATCCTTTGCTAATTTCAAATTTCAAAAGAAAATAAGAGGCTAACCCCTATTAATTCTGTTTAAAACTTTACTTGGGATCTACTTTTTGAGATTAGAAAGTTCTTGTGATGAGTGTTAAATATTATTTTCTAATTGTCTGCATGTGTGTGCCTTTTAGTGTGTCTCTGTGTTAGTGTGTGTAGGTACAAATGTGTGCAGATGAACATATACAAATATGTGCATGTTTTTACAGTGAAAACACGTATGCACTTACATTGCATCTGATTGAATAACTGGGTGGCATTATTAGTTGATGTTTAAGAGTTTGAACTTTGTAAATAATCTTTACAGTATAAAAAAAAGTAAAAGACTTGAAATTCATTCAGGAATTACCAGACAGGCTCTCTGATACTCCCATATTCAAATGTGGAAGTATTAGTGTTAGAATTGTCTAGGTAAAACTTGCTAATATCTGATCACAGCTATTTAATTTTAATGGTGCAACAACAATAAAAGCTAATTCAAACAATTTAAAATGATGATTACACTGAAACTTCTTAGAAATTTTCAGCTAAGATTGAATCTGTAAAATATATTATTTCAGGTACTATTTTTTTTGAAAATTGAGCAAAGTAAAGACAGTGTATTTCTTAGTCATTCAGTGTTTATAATATATGTATTTATACTTTCTATAAATTCTGCTTAGAGATAGGACACACCAATGGAAAGAAGTCCAGCATGGCAGTCTTCATTTCAGTGAAATAATTACTCTTTTCCATCATTTCTAGCTAAGATGATTGGATTTTAGGAGAACAAAGCATATCGTTACTTTGAGAGTTCCTGGGGTTTCTGATACCCTCTCATGTAAAACTAATCCTTGTTCAATCCTTCGAAATGTGTAAGCAAGGGAGGCCATTTTGCATTCCACACACAGAAGAGCCTGCTGTTGATGGACAAGTGTTCTGTACAGAGTGCATCACTGAGTTAGGGCCAGTGGGAGATTGTTGCCTATTAGGAAAGGTTTGCATGCCAATTACCCTTCCCCATATTTCTCTGTTTAATATTTTGACAAGGTGATTAAGCTCAAAATTTAAATTTCTCAGTTGTTTTTGCATGTATCATAAATGGGATGGTAATTCAGCATTATGAAACACAGGCCAATTAATCACCTTTTGAACTGAGTCATGCAGCTAATTGAATGAAACTATCTAGGGATACATACAAAATAATTAGTTTGGGTCTCTTAGGTTGTCAATATCAGGGTATTTGTTGTAATATTTCATTTTTTCCACATGTGAGTACATTAATGCAGAATAATAGTTTCAGTCTTAAGTCTTTTCTTCCTGAATGCGCGAGTCCATTTGTGTGTGACATTTAACACCTAAATGTAACTTGGATAATCTTCTGGTAGATGAAAGAAATTTATCATCCATAATCAGATGAACACATTAATTTTGAGACTGGTGTATGGGACAATATGTGGTGTCTGTGTGTGTGTGTGTGTGTGTGTGTGTGTGTGTGTGTTTACAATCATTTAACTATTTTAATTATTTAAAGAAGCTGAATTAAGGGATAAAGCATGACAATTGTAACACATGGGAGACTGCAAGATGCACACAGTTTACTTGCCCATCTGCCACCAGTTGAATGCATGTGATGTAGCTGTGCTATATAATGACTTCTGAGATGTGCTAGGGTATTCCTCCTCTTTGAGAAGCTGGGAGGGTAAGGAGAATCTGGGGCTATCGTATAGTCATAGGACCTGGTGAAAAACCTGAGTACCTAGAGGATAGGTTGTTAGCTTGTTGGTACATTGTATATAAAAATATATTATTGTTAAACTTGAGTGATAAAGTTGCACAATAATATCAGAGAGTTTTAAGGGAAAGTGAACATACTGAATGAAAAAGTTTCTAACACTTAAGAACAAAAATGTGCTTATTATTTGGGTTGCTAATTAAAAGTTTTAGAATTTTGAAATAATTCTGTTTGCATTTTACTTATCTATCTAGTTCTCATCTATACTCCTCACTGTTGAAACGTCTTAGTTCAAAAAGTTCCAGTGAATAATAAAAAAATTTAAGGAGAAAACTGAGTGGTCTAAAAGCTGTTGAATGAATTTTAATGTGGTTCTTAAAAATAAAGGTTTTAGAAATGATTAAACCAAATTATGCTAATAAAATGTGAGGTAATAATTTAATGGTATTAATCCTGAGAATGGCATAAGACATTCAGCAGAGAAACTGTTAAAATGAAATAGAACTGCCCCTGTGTACCACTTGGGATATCCTTTTCTGCAAGAGAGAGAGAGAGAGAGAGAGAGAGAGAGAGAGAGAGAGAGAGAGAGAGAGAGAGAGAGAGAGAGAGAGAGAGGGAGAGAGAGAATTCCAGAATGGTGGAGTTACAATAGCCTAAAATGATATGTGGTCAGTTATTCAGAGAAGGATTAAACTGTACATATTCAGGTGTGAGAAAATGAGACAAAACATGTGGAGTGTGATTATCCCTCTTCTTGGAATATCCCTCTTCTGTAGATTGAAAATATTTGTATATATTCACTACCATAAATGAAGAAAATAGCAACAGGATACCTTGTCTTTTCTTACACTAAGATAGTAAATACATTTAGGGATGACTTAAACTCATGTCTGAAAATATTTATTTTAGGGTGAGTCATTAGAGGTTACTTGGATATTTTCACTGCACGTTTTCTATTTCCCTACCCAAATATGACATAATGGAATTTATTATCTGTCCCTGTAGTAGGTCATTTGGAGTACATGTGAACTGTAAGTATTATGGTAGATGATGTGGGCATACATTGTAGTACGGAAAGCTTAGCTTACAAATAATAAACAAGAAAAATATAGAATAGTTGGTTTCAGGAGGAAAAGGGCTAATATCTCTTTTATGTGTCTAATAGGAAAAAATAAAATTTTAATTTTCTTTTAGTGCACATGCTATGGAATCCACTACTGATAGCTATTTTTAGGAATGCTATTTATTCACACATTTTGACAAATTGTAAATGAAAACTTTCTCTTTCTACAAGCTCTGAAAAATACCAGTATCCTAAATATGAAGGATGCTGTGGTTTTCGTTATTTTAATTATGAGTTAGTTTTGTATTAAAAAAAATCTTGTAGCAGAATATTTGTTTCTTAACCTTCATGATTAATCAGGCCAATTTTTAAATGAGAAGATAAATAATGAGAGGAGGACTGCGATATTTATAAACAGCAGACTCAGTCCTTTTATACTTAAGAACAATCAGATGAGTGTGCAGTTCAGTAACAATTAATCAGTGCACACTGATATTTCTTCTCTCTGTATTTCATCTTATACTTTATTTATTTATTTCACCCTCGCCTTACTTTTATTTCTCCACAAATGCCTTACATTCATTTATTGCTGCCTTGGTGGACAGCTATAAGGCTGTCTGCTTATAGCAATTTTTAAAAGTCATGTATAGAGGTTTCTCTCTCTCTCTCTCTCTCTCTCTCTCTCTCTCTCTCTCTCTCTCTGTGTGTGTGTGTGTGTATTATTGTGATTCTTTATCACATTTCATCCTGCACTAAGTACTTAGGGGAATTCTTCTGAAGCCATTCTTGAAGGTACATTTTTCTTTCATTGCAAAAATGATGCTCTGTAAAACATTTTAATTTAAATAATGTCTTAGAGAAAGGAATACTACACTCCACTTGATAAACCATTACAGATCTAGATAGTTCTACTTCTACTTGTTGAGTATGAAGTATCTTCCTTATCTTTTTAAATTACTTTTGCTTGAAAGTTGATTTTATTCAAAATTAGAATGGCTACTTCAGCTTGTTTCTTGGGACCATTTGCTTGGAATTTTTTTCCTAGCCTTTTACTCTGTAGTAGTGTCTGTCTTTGTTACTGAAGTGTGTTTCCTGTATGCACCAAATGCTGGGCCCTCTTTACAAATCCAGTCTGTTAGTCTGTGTCTTTTTTTGGGGGAATTTAGTCTAGTGATATTAAGAGATATTAAGGAAAAGTGATTGCTGCTTCCTGTTATTTCTGTTGTTCAGGTGGAATTATATTTGAGTGGGTGTCTTGGTTTTGTTCAAAGATTAATTTCTTGCTTTTCCTAGGGTGTAATTTCCCTCATGTTGGAGTTTTCCATTTCTTATTCTTTGTAGGGCTCGATTTGTAGAAAGATATTGTGTAAATGTGGTTTTGTCACGGAATATCTTGGTTTCTCCATCTATGGTAATTAAGAATTTTTCTGGGTATACGAGCCTACACTGGCATTTGTGTTCTCTTATGGTCTTTATGACATTGAGAATTTTGCTGGGTATTGTAGCCTGGGCTGGCATTTGTGCTCTCTTAGGTTCTGTATGACATCTGCTTTGGATCTTCTGGCTTTTAGAGTCTCTGTTGAGAATTCTGGCGTAATTCTGATAGTTCTATGTTTATTTGTTCCTTGAGCTTTTTATATTAATGCTTTTGACATTCTTTCTTTGTTTTATGCATTTGGTGTTCTTATTATTATGTGATGGGAGGAATTTCTTTTCTGGCCCAGTCTATTTTTAGTTCTGTAAGCTTTTTTGTATTTTCATAGGCATCTCTCTCTCTCTCTCTCTCTCTCTCTCTCTCTCTCTCTCTCTCTCTCTCTTTTTTTTTTTTTTTTTTTTTTTTTTTTTTTTTTTTTTTTTTTTTTTTAAGGCTAGGAAAGTTTTCTTCTACAATTTTGTTGAAGATATTTACTGACCCTTTAAGTTGGGAATCTTCACTCTCTTCTATGTCTATTATCTTTGTTATCCTTAAGTTTGATCTTCTCATTGTTTCTTGGATTTCCTTGATGTTCTGGGTTAGGAGCTTTATGCATTTTGTATTTTCTTTATTGTGTCAATGATTTCTATAGTATCTTCCTTCTTCTTCTTCTTCTTCTTCTTCTTCTTCTTCTTCTTCTTCTTCTTCTTCTTCTTCTTCTTCTTCTTCTTCTTCTTCCTCTTCTTCTCTTTCTTTCTTTCTTTCTGTCTTTTTTTCTTTCTTTCTTTTTCTTTCAATGCTCATTCAAGAATGGCATAATCTTGAGTTTAAAAGAACAGATAAAGGTGACTTAGGAAACATATTAAATATAGATGAACCCAGCATTGATGCTTCCTATTTATCTTTTTAGACCTGGTACCTACAGTGGTTCCTCACCATCTGATATGGCCAATAAACATTTGGTAAATACAGGAATAAAGAAGCATTATATATTTCACGGTACATTGTTTTAAACTAGGTTTTTTCTTATATGAAAAAATGAAAAATTTACTCTCTGCTGCTTTATAATTTTGCTTTCTAAAATCACTACATTACCTGTCCACTTTTAAGCTGAAAAATAAAAATGTAAATTCATGCCTTATCTAAAATATGACTTTTTTCTCTCTGCTGTGGTATAATCCTTATTCATAGTTTATCTTTCTCTCTTCTCTCTTTGTTAGTGATATTGGTAGTTAATTAGTAAATAGCATTTTTATTTTTTGGTGAATAGATTGAAAAGGACAAAACTGAATGTTTGCATTCTCATTTAGTTTTTTACTTATCTGCAGTTCACACACTCAACTATTATGAACTGGCGATAACCACAGTTGACAATGGTGTGCAAAATGTTTTCATCATTGCCCAAAGTCCTCTTGGTGGTTCAGGATTTGAGACTTTTCCCTTCTATGAAAACTGAGAAAATGAGAGTATAGGTAATATAAAAAGAAAGATAACATGTTTTCATCAGGAATTTGCTATGCATAGCAATATCCATGCAAATACATTGGCTAATGATGTAAGAGTAATTTATAGACAGGAACAGCACTTGGTATAATTTGGGAATTTGGTGATTGATTTTGGAATGATCAGAACATGAGTGGTAGCAAAAATCTAAAGGTCGCATAAAATCACCTAATAAGATCTGAATGACCAAAACAACACATCTTTGGTATCAATTTTTGCTGGAGAGAAACACATTGAAGATCACTGAACTTTTGAAGAGGTTAAATAGAAATGATAGTATATTCTTATTCACATAAGCACAACATAGTCACAACATGGTCACAATGTCAGACATGGCAGCATCTACCATTACGCTATGATTTTGCCTGATATTATGAGTGATCAAGAATTGTCCTAGTCTATTTTACTTGAATCAGATTCACCCATGCAAAGGGTAGTACACTTTGTTGACTTAATATTGCATTTTTCATAGTTTTTACAATGTGCATTACATGTTTTTTTTTTTTTTCCTTTCTACAATGAATGCTGAGAAAATGATCCAGTTCCTGGAGATTTGTAATGTAAAAACAAGAGTAAGTCAGAGAGCTGCAACTCAAAGCAGATCTTAAGAATTGAGCTTGACTGCTTTATTTGTTGACATGGAAACAGACCTGGAGAATGGAGTGACTTGCTAAGGACAGACAGTATGCTTTTCACGGTAGCTGATTATGTTGCTGCCCCATTCTCTCCTCTATGACTAATGCAGGAAACACGGATCTTAACACATTGTCTTTATTTCTATTAGAAGTGAGAGTTTAATTAATGAAGATTGTTCATGAAATGCTCATGAGATCATTACACTATTTTATTAAGAGATAAAATATTATTTACTGTGGACAATTTTCAATTCCTCACAGAAACTTACTGATCAAATGTTTTTTATATTTATATGCATTCTAACAGTGCCCGTGGTTTATCTATAAATTTTTTGAAATCTATTAGTGTAGAGGGGAAAATCCTCAGATAATAAGTGGCTATTCACATTGACACCTTCTCACTAAGTATTCATAGGATTACTCAGTCTGACAGCTTATTTGGGGTTGTGTGAAAGACAAACTGTCTTAAATTTTTCTGTCACCTCAGTAGAAAAGAAAAGAAACTGTTCCCTTCTGATTCTCACCACAGTAAAACCATAGAAGTTTAGGAATCCAACTATTGAATCTAAGGACAAACAGAGGGTTTGACTTCATTTTATGTGTCTTTGGATAGAAAGTAAAAAAAAATGGTTTTCTGAATACTTTGCCTCAATTTGGTAAAATAAGCTTAAATGTCCTAAACATTTAAAAAATATTCATAACCCTAAATTTATATTCTTTGATTGCTTCAAGCAATGTGTATATGTATCTCTTTGATATGTATATTTTATTCATTGAAATAACCCCAACAGCATCAGTGATACAATAGCTGTAAGGAAGTACAAAAATCTAGTTCAAGCTTGCCTCTTCTGGAAATGACAAATTAATTATCAGAAAGCTCACAAAAAACCCTAAAAATAAATATAGCTAATTGTGCAGTGAAGTCTAGTTCTAGACTTGAGGTGTCAGGATAGCGAGATATCTAGGGGGCCCTCACATGTTCAGAGGCAGAGAAAGAAAAGGAGAGGAGTGTGGGAAAGGGACAGTGAACTGGATGCAAAGTGAATAAGAAAAAAATTATATATATTATATAAATATATATAATTGTTTAGTTGGGACACCAATGACATTCTTCTAAAAATATTTCATTAATTCTCTGGGCATTTCATACATTGTGTATTGATCATAATCTCCACTCTCTGGCAACTTCTACCTAACTCAACACTGTTTTTCATAAACCAAAACACACCAACACCATTTCAGTCCAATTTATGCCATGTTTGGCCCTTCATTGGAACATGTTCAATCTACCAGGGGCCTCACCATTAAAGGAAACTGATCCTTTATTTCCCAGAAGCTGTGAATGGGACTTCATGTCCAACTTCCTCCACCAAGATGGAATTTTGTCTGGGTTAAGATTGTGCGTGTCTTTTTTTATAACAAATTTTCAGAGTTGGCATCTTTGTGAGGAAAAGTAACAGAGAAAGATATAGGAAATAACAGCTGTAGAGCTGCAAACTTGATATTTTAATATCAATGGTCTTTTCATAGTACCATGACCTTCACAGCAGATCTAGTCCTCTAGTCAGATTCTTTTTATTATCTGTCAGTCTTTGTCTGTCTGTCTGTCTGCCTGTATCCACACATTTACCCATTTCTATATCTAGTTTTGCAGAGTAAGGGATGGATCCCAGGGCGTTGTACATGCTTGCCAATCACAGAATCATATTACTGGCCCATAATTTCTATTATCTATATGGGAATACTTTTCTCTGATTATTTGAATGATCTACAGTGAAACTGAGAGTATGAACATGTGTTTTCTTTTATCATCTTAGACTGTCATGTTTTTGCCAATAATTAAATCTATAATTTAGAAATGTTTTCTATCAGAAATGATATTGTATTACAAAATATATTTGTATCGATACCTGATATATTTTCTTGGATAAGATGAATTAGTATTTGTCCTAAAAATAAGAGCTGATATCGTTAAAAACCTATGTCTATTGTTTGATTATATTAAGTACTTGGATGAGTATACAGAGAATATTTGATACAGCAAATTATTGTAAACCTAGGACATGTTTCAAACTGTAATATATGTATATATACATATAATATATGTATATAACATTATAAATAATTTTAAATGAGCCATTAAAATACACTATAATGTCATCAAATTCTTATCTTTAATTAAACATTCATATTTAAGTTTTCCATAGCATCCTACCATGAATTCCTATAATGACATCCTAAAGTATTGTTAAATTTCACCAAATGACATAGCAAATGAGAACAGTTACTTTGTTTTTGGATTTAGCTCACATTCACTCACAACGTATATGTAATACTTCATAAATCATTTGTCATCTTCAAACCTCAGTTAAGTTTTCTTCTTCCCTGTACAAAGACATCAGAGGCAGACCCAATATTGTTGTTCATTTTAATCTTCGAGGCTCATGGATATTTTACTTTATTCTTTGCAGAAGGCGGTGTATGTGCGAACGAATGCAAGGTCATTGAGATGAATGAATGATTCAAGCACCTTCCTGAGTTATTTCTTCCATCACCCACCCCCTCATTCCACACATAGTTTCCTACCCGAGTCCTGACATCGCTCCCCACCACTATCAAAAGAGTGATAGTAACTGCCCAGACAGACATCTGAAAAAGAAGTGGCTACACACAGCCCATGCAGTGTAGGAGAGAGGTGCCACACACAATCCCCCCTTGTTCTGCTCTATTGTGCTCAATGCTTTCTCTTGGGATGCAACCTTCATTTCAACCCAGTCTCCCCTCACATGGAAATCCAGCAGGCTTTGTAGGTATGAATAGCTGTACCCTGTAGCAACTAGATGGAAATGAAAGGAATGCGTGCCTAAGTCCCAAGTACAGCATTCTGCTACATGGTTGAGGCTTAGCTGTGCTTAATTGTTGGAAAATAGTGGGACATTATCTCAGACATTGAAGTTAATAAGTTTTTAATTTTGTAAAGTTCCTTAAATAAGTGATCTCTGGTTATACTTTAACTTCTTTTTGGAGCACGGTTGGGTTATTAAAACACCGTAGGAGATAATCCAGGCTTGTGTTGATTTTAATACTAAGTTAAACTTTATTAACTGAGGAAAGAGCAAAAAGACTGGGCTGCTATATTCTCATACCCAGCTTTCTATGCAAATGCAGTACAGACTACACGGAAGCTTTAATAAATGTAGACGATCAAATGGCAGGTTAAAACACTGACAACATTGTGAAACTTATTAAAATGTGATTAGGGAAATATAAAATCAATTGTAATTTAAATTTATACTATGATCATATCACAGCAGAAAGTTCTCTAAGTAAATACAACCTTATTTTTTTGTAAGAAAAAGTTGAATTAGATTGAATTTTCTTCTAAATATATTTTACATCTTATAGTGTATGTTTTTGTCATAAATTACCTGGTGACTAGATTACTTGAAATTTTGACTCTTTCATCAGAATTTCAGATGTCAGGTGACATCTACCATTTCTGGCAACAAAATTTTGCTAGCTGCATTTGGTTGAGTAATATATGTTAAATTGCATAGCAAATTACATTTCTAAGACGAAATTAACTGGCATGCAAGTCTCTGTCAAGAAATAGACAGTGGCCACACCGTGTACTTTGCCACAGTAAAGAGGCAATGACCATTTCAAATGAAATCTGCATATGGGAATGAGTCCCAGGAAAACAGGGTAAGGTACTTTCAAAAATCCTTCTAGCTTCAGTAACAATACTAACCTTAAACAGAAATAAACAAAACATTACCTCAAATGCATTCACTGGGAAAAACTATTTTAGGCCACAGAGCTAAACTTGGAAGAGGAAAAGCCAGTGTAGCCTCTGTGACTACAGGGCTCCAAATCTAACTAGAATGAGGAACTGGGAGCATCAGGGGGTTAATGTTTCAGACAGCCAACAAAGAGCCAAATAATACTTGGAATAATGACCAGATTCCAGCGTGCATAAATGAGAGCGCACAGGGAAAGGGAAACATGATAGTGCCGTGTCAGAGATGTTTTAATAGCACTTTACACGTAATTGAATCAGGCACACAGACTTCTGAGGTTTGAAACCCATTAGTTTGGTTGCCTGGATTCTCCTAGGTTGCAGGATTGAATCTCCTTGCCTGTTGTTTATGTACAAACAGAAGCTGTTTTCTCTCTTTTCTGTATTTTTTTTAAAGCAAAAGTTAATACCTTTTATATGTTACAGACTGGAGAAAGAAACAGCCACATTCCCACTGTGGTGCAATGTACTGGGAACAACCATGGGTGGATTATACACATGGCTGGGTACAGTCTATCCATTCTTTCTTGTGCTTTACAATGAACAAACAGCAATGTTTTCTAACACTGTGAGCGATTAACAGAAGTGAGGTCAAACTTAATCTTTTCACTGTTGTTTATGAGTAGTTTAATTTTCTTAATTATATTGACATTTCTTTGGAATACATCCTGAAATCTCACTCGAATGCCTGTACAATACACCCCTCCCACCTTGGAAATTATCTCGGCTCAGCATGCAAAATAACCCAGCAAAATGAAGAATTAAAGTTAAAACACACAGTAAAATGTCTCTTATGCTTGTATCCATTAAACTTGGGCCTGTAACTGGGACAGCTGGATATGAGCCCTTGAGACCACGGAGGAAAGCATCATCCTTTAATTGTACCTTTTTATAAGAACATTCTATGAATAATTCAATTCCAAAATGAAGCCTTAGGTTTGAATTTGAAACAAGTCAGTTTAACATAAAATTCTCCATTGCACTGATTTATACTTCATGAAGAGTGATATTTGTAATTCAGCTTGTCAATAATCGTATATTCTGAAGAGCTGATCTTTTCCTTAGAAGATCTGGTATAATCTGATAACAGTACATAAGAAATTGAGAATAAAGAGTTTGGCAGCTTGAACGCCATTGGATATTGGCTAGTACCACAGTGTTTAACTTTTCATAAGTTTAATGAATTTCCCTGCATAGATTTTCTAATGTTTTAATGATAACTTCAGTCGCTCAAATGTCATGTTGCTCCAGTAACATCCCAATGCCAAATTATGATTCTTTTTTTTTAATTGAAAATAGATACTTTTTTTTCTCATACATTACATCCTGACTACAATTCTCCCATGCTGCACCTCCTAGCTGCCCCCCACCTGTCCTCTTTTTCAGATCCATTCCCTCTCCATCTCCTCTTCAGAAGAGAGCTAGCCCTAGAGACAAGAGGCAATCAGGACAAAACAATAGGTCAAGGACAAGGACCTCCTATCGAGATTGGATAAGGCAACACAACCGGACAAATCATGTCCCAAAAGCAGGCAAAAGCATGAAAGATACACTGACTCCTACTCTTTGGAATCCCATAAAAACTTCAAGCTACCAAGCAGAGGACCTAGTGCAGACCCCTGCAGGCCTGGTGTTTACCACTTAAGTGTGTGAGCCCATGAGAGCCCTTCTTAGTTGATTCTGTTGGCTCTGTTCTCTTGGGCACACCAGACAGAGAATTCTAATTGAGACTTTCCCTCTGCATGTCTAGCTGTTGGTTCCTGTTCTTGCTTCCACCAGCTGCAGAGGGAAACATGCAACTGGTGTATGTGATTAGCAGAATATCAACAGAAATAATTTCATTGAAAATATTTATTTATTGTGTGTGTTGGCTGGTTCTGATTCTGCCTGCAAGTTAATTTACTGTGTAGGTTTACAAGAAGTGAGTGCTTAGAGTGTTAAGTCCTTAGTATTTGGACATTTCTTTTTAGTGCTTAGAGTGTTAAGTCCTTAGTATTTGGACATTTCTTTTTTTCACCTCTATTTATTCAATAAAGGTTACAGATTAAATTGTAAACATTTTTTTTATTTTGTTCATTTGTCTTTTGGGTGGGAAGTTGTCTTTGGATGTATTTCCTAGCTTATTTTGACACTGGAAACCTGTTGATTTCTGCGCCTTTGTCTTATTCCTTTCAAACAGTGAGAAATTTGACTAGCCTCTCTGGAGTTTTTTTTTTTTTTTTTTATATTTACATAATCACAACATTCAAATATTGACTTTGTTTATTTATAACCAATAGTCATTTAGACTCCCTTTGGTAATCAATTAAATTAAAGACTTATTTGTTATAATGAAGTATTTTCTAACTTCCAGGATTGTGGCTATTATTGCTATGAATCCCGGTAAACACCTGATAATCACGAGGAATCTTCTGCTCTTCTCTCCTTGTCCCTGTCCCTCCCACCCCTCTCTCTCTCTCTCTCTTCCTTCCTCGCTCCCTCTCCCTCCCTCCCTCCCTCCCACCCCTCTCTCTCTCTCTCTCTCTCTCTCTCTCTCTCTCTCTCTCTCTCTCTCTTCCTCCCTCCCTCCCTCTCCCTCCCTCCCTCCCTCCCTCTCTCTCTCTCTCTCTCTCTCTCTCTCTCTCTCTCTCTCTCACACACACACACACACACACACACATACACAGACACATACACGCACTGATAAAATAATTTTTGAAGGAGCAATTAAAAGTATAACCAGAAAATTTGTGTGGGATGTACTTTTTGTCTTTTGAAAAGTCAGTGGACTCTTTATTCTAGCTCTATGTATTAACTAATGTCATTTAAGGAAGTTAAGATTATAGTAATTATTTATTCTCAATGCAATACTATATGTGACTTATGATGTTGTTAGATATGTTAAATTTAGGCAAATGTTTGCATAGTTTATATTTGAAGATTCACTATTCCTTAATTAAAAAAAATCAGAATAGCAAAAACTGTTCTCAATAGTAAAAAAAAAAAAAAAAAAAAAAAAAAAAAAAAAAAAAAAAAAAACTTCTGGGGAATCACCATTTCAGACCTCAAGCTGTATTACAGATCAATTGTGATAAAAACTGCATATTGCATGGTACAGAGATAGGCAGGTATATCAATGGAATAGAATTGAAGACCCAGAAATGAACCCACACATCTATGGTCACTTGAGCTTTGACAAAGGAGCTAAAAACATTCAATAGAAAAAGGACAGCCTCTTCAACAAATGGTGCTGGTTGAACTGGCAGTCAGCATGCAGAAGAATGCAAATCGATCTTTTCTTATCTACTTGTACAAAGCTCAAGTCTAAGTGGATCAAAGACCTCCACATGAAACCAGGTACATGGAAACTAATAGAACAGAAAGTTGGGGAAGAGCTTAGAACACATAAGCACAGGGGAAACTTTCTGAACAGAACACCAATGGCCTATACTCTAAGATCAAGAATGGACAAATGAGACCTTATGAAATTGCAAGGCTTCTGTAAGGCAAAGGACACTGTCCAAAAGACAAAATGGCAACCAATGGATTGGAAAAGATCTTTACTAATCCTACATCTGATAGAGGGCTAGTATTCAATACATACAAAGAACTCAAGAGGTTAGACTCTAGACAATCAAATAATCCTAATAAAATTGGGGTACAGAGCTAAACAAAGAATTCTCAACTGAAGCATATTGAAGGGCTGAGAAGCACCTCAAGAAATGTTGAACATCTTAGCCATCAGGGAAATGCAAATCGAAACCCTGAGATTCCACCTCTCACCATTCAGAATGGCTAAGATCAAAAAACACAGGTGACAGCAGATGCTGGCACAGATATAGAGAAAGAGGAACACTCCTCGACTGTTGGTGGGATTGTAAACTAGTATCACCACTCTGAAAATCAGTCTGGCAGTTCCTCAGAAAATTGGATGTAGTACCTCCTGAGAACCCAGCTATAACACTCCCGGGCATATGCCCAAAAGAAGCTCCAACATCTAAAAAGGACACATGATCCACTATGTTCATATCTGCCTTATTTTTAACAGCTAGAACTTGGAAAGAACCTAGATGTCCTTTAACAGAGGAATGGATACAGAAATCATGGTACATTTACACAATGATTAAATGAAATTCCTAGGCAAATGACTGAAACTTGAAGCTATCATCCTGAGTGAGTTATCCCAGTCACACACACACACACACACACACACACACACACACACACAAACCTCATGGTATGTACTCACTGATAAGTGGATACTAGTCCCAAAAGCTCTGAATACCCAGAAAACAATTCAGAGAAATTATGAAGCTCAAAGCAAAGGAAGGCCAGAAGGTGGGTGTCTTAGTTCTTCTTAGAAGGGAAAACAAAACACACATGGGAAGAAATAATGGGATAAATAGAGGAGCAGGGATTGGAGAAAAGATTATTCAGAGACTGCCTCACCTGGGAATTTATCCCATATGCAGCCACCAAACCCAAGCACTATTGCTGATGCCAAGTAGCGCTTACTGGCAGGAATCTGATATGGATGCCTCCACAGAGGCTCTGCCAGAGACATACTGATACAGAGGAGGATGCTTGCAACTAACCTTGGGAGTGAACATGGGACCCGAATGAAGAAGCTAGAGAAATGACTGAAGGAGCTGAAAGGATGAAGCAGAGGATATCATTCTCTGGCATCAATGATAGGAGAGGACTTTGGTACACCAGAGGATTGTTTTCCCAATGTAGGGGAATGCCAAGGTGGGAGAGGGTTGTTGGGAGAGGGAGCACCTTCATGGATGAAATGGGAGGGGGAGAGGGAGGGGGAGGACATTGGTGCAAAGGGGATAACATCTGAAATGTAAATACAGAGAATATTCAATAATAAGCAAAAGAAAGAAGGAAAAAAAAGATTCACTAGTCTTTAAGATTTTCTTAATAATATTCCATAAGGAATTGGTTGTATACTCCCAATTTGTTGTTGTTTAACTGTGTTTTAAATGAACACATGTGACTAAAACCATTCTAGAGTGGTGATAAATAATCCTTGCTAATGTGACACTTGCCTATGCTAACCCAGGTTCCCAAAACAACAGGAAACTGTACAGGTAAAAGTGCACTGAAGAAAGGAAAGCACTGAGTCACCATTCTTTTAAATGGCTACCTGCACTGAAGGCTAGATTTGTTTGTCCTTTGTGACCAGAAGTCTCATAGTTAGCAGTTTCTGAGATCCACCGCATCATTGCTTCCTAAATATTTACTAATGAGAAACCGAGGAAATAAACTTGATACATAACCTTAGTGAAATATACAGTTTAAGATGAAAAACATATCCTGAGGGAAACATGGAAAATATATAGAGCTAATGTGAAAACTACATTAAGAACACAAAATGCACATAATATCCAATGAAAAACGGAGAACATGAATGGTAATATCCACACTATGATAAAACGATATGTGTGTGTGCACGCAGAGTGGGAAGAGGAATGTTTATTAAATTGTTGAGACTATAGGTGATATTTTACAGAACACTTTTAAATAAACAGATTAATCTCTACATTTATTCTCTAGTGGTCCTCGGGCTTTCTGGTTTGGGCATAGATGATAAAGTTTATTTGGTCAGAACTATTAAAACAGGATAGAATATCAGGATGCAGGCATTCTACTTTAGAAAACATTAAGAAATGTTGTGGGCTTTTCATTCTTTTCAAGTATCTTGTGATTAATTTTTCTCAAAATTGTATAACATTTTATTTTATCCTGCACTGTGTCATGTTATTTTAAGAAGATTATAGCAACTTAACACATTACTTGCATAACCACATATGTTTTTTTTTTTTAAATCAACCACTGGGTAGACACAAATTTCCCATCTAATTTTGTATGTCTTTTTCATAGAAGATATTTAAACAAACACAGGAAACTTGGGACATTGTCCTCAACCTTGGGCTTTCAGTCAAAGGCTGATTCTGCCCATTGCTAGTAGGAATTTCAGTAGGGAAATAGTTACCAACTTACCAAAGGTTACATAGCGATTGAGTAGTGTAAAAATTGATAGGGTCGAGCTGGTTGTCCCCTTGGTTTTAAGGGATGCTAATAAGTAGTTTCTGTGGCACTCGACTATTAGAAAACCTTGCAAAACATAGCAAAACCTCACAAAATGAGATGGTGCGCAGACTTAAACTTATGCTCCGGACATCATTAAAGAAAATGAGTAAAAGAATAAGTCCCCTAAAGAATTCAAAACTGACTATAAAATGTCAGATTGGCTTGCACAAGGGGTTGTGGTTTTAGGCAAGTCTCCAGGACCCCATTACCTAATCGTGTAAAGAAAGGAAGGTACATGCCAATTCAAAAACCACTGGAGAAAGACACATGGGGGCAAGAAACATAATTTCAAAATTGTGGTAGATGCAGTGAAGTGTTTCCAAGAGAGCAAGTCAAAAAATCCTTAGAGAAGAAAACATAATACATTGACATTCACTTGACTATGAGGTGTCCTGTGCAATTAGCAAGGACAACTAAAGAAAGGCTGTACTTTGAGTCAGAGGTCACCCAGAGTGTTGTGTAAGAGAATGTGTAAGGTAGGACAGAAAGCACAATGGTTTTCTCCTAAAGACTTGTACAGCTAAGTATAAGTACTCTTCTAAGTGTTTGGAAGTATATTAGAGACAATTTAAATTCAACCTCGTAGGAAGAACAACAGTATTAACCAACCAAACCCTCCAGAGCTCCCAGGGACTAAGTCACCAACCAAAGAGTCAACATGGAGGGACCCATGGCTCCAGCTGCATATGTATCAAAGAATGGCCCCATCAGGCATCAATGGGAGCAGAGGCCCTTGGTCTTGTGAAGGCTCAGTGCCCCAGTGTAAGGGAATGTCAGGACAGGGAGGCAGGAGGGAATAGTTAGGTAGGTGGGGGGATCGAGTACCTCATAGAGGCAGGGGGACTAGGGGATGGGATGGGATAGGGAAATTCTGAAGGGGGAACCAGCAAAGAGGATAACATTTGAAATGTAAATAAAAAAGTATCTACAAAAAATAAAATGAAGTGTGGATCATTTCTATTGTGTTTAATCAGATAAAAAACAACAACAACAACAGCAGCAACAACAACAACAGCCAGACTTGTACTTAGTGTAATTATTAGACACAGTCTCTTCCATACAAGCTACCATGTGATTTTCTACCAGTTCTTGTCCCAGCTGATATCATTACCTTTGGTATGCTGTTGTGGAGGCGGAGAACACCTAAGACTAAGTGCACATGACCCGTGGAGTGGAATAACTTCCAGTAGACTTCTGTGTGTGCTGATTTACCTGTGTCCTCTCTCTAGGATTGGGCTTCTTCAAGAACTGTTCTTAGGGCAGGTAAGTGGAGAATTAAAACCACCAAGGAGGGGTCGCCATGCAAGCTCTCTCTTGATTTGTTCTTTGCTCTGTTTCTGTGGAATCCCCTTTTGACATTTTCCCCTCTGAAGTCCTGTGGTTAGGTGAGTAACCAGACTCTAATGTTTGTGTACACTTGAAATCTCTAGCCTGACTTTAGACCTTATAGTGTATATAAAGATGCTTTTCTCCCCGGCGTTCAAAACATTTCTTTCTGTTGTTGGCTTTACTTTAGTGTTTACATGTTTTCTCGGTTCTTTACCTACTGTGTTCTTAATTATATTCTTCCAACCTCTATATTTTGCCAGCTGCCATTAATAGTAAAACACTCAACATTTCTAAACTACATATGTTAGAGCTTCCTTTGTCTGAGATAGGTCTGACCACTCCAATTCTGCTGGTGGAATTGCTGACTGGTATTCTACAGACAAAAGTGATTTGAATGTTACTGTGTAAACTTAGCTGCTGTTCTTAGCTGAAAATGTATGTAATTCCCTTATGAATTTTCTCTCTATAAGTCTGGAATGGCAAACTGGTTTTACATAACACTTTATTATGTAGAAGTTGCAAAACATTTAGAGAATAGGGCTGCAGGAAGAAGAGATGAATTCTTGGCGAGGCAAACACAATCACGAAGATAAGAAATGACTTTTTCATAGTATTAGAGGTGTAATATTTAGAATCTAAAACTTGGAAGACAGGAAAGAGCCATGGGCTGATGTCCTATATGTAGACCTTTGATAAATGATAATTTTATAACTGTTTTTTATTTAAAAATACTGATATTTATCTTAAGCATCAAGATAAAACCAGAAAATATTTCATTTGGAGCCTGAAATTTATATGTGCTCAATAATAACTTTTACCAGTAGCATTATGCAGGTGATTCCAACAAATGCAGACTTGCTGAAACTTTGATCTTTGTTCTATTTTCTACTGGTAGAGAGAATAATAACAATTCATGCTAATTACTTTATAGTTAACAGGGAGGAGTCTTTTGAGATCAACAATTTAGCACTTCAGTAAGTACTACATTGTGGTTACAGAATAAGCACATGTTCACAGGGCGGCTTCTTATTTATTTATTTATTTATTATATTATTTATTTGTCTGTTTTTGTTTTCTTTCTTCTATAAGTGCTGCCCAGGATTTATTGTAGTAACAAAACTGGACACGGAGGCATAGTGCTTAAGAACTTGGAGGCTACTGAAAGCAATGACAATTGCTCTAATGTTCCCTTACTTAGGGAAACAGTATTTGGAGGCTGTATCTGGGATAACTGGGCTAGAAGCGGTTGTCATGGTAGAGGATGAGAACAGGTGGGGCCTGTTGAGACATGAGCATCACCTGTCATCATTTTGCCTGCTCCTATTTTCATTTTCTCTTCTAAACTTGTAGCAAAATTATGTTACTGTGAGAATAAATGTTCTGTTCTAATAAGAAAATGGATAAATAAATAGTAAACCATTCTAATGAGATAGTAAGATTTGAATTAAAAATGTTTCAAGTATACTTTAGATGAGAGAAATGGGGACTTTTTGACGTTTTTAAGGAGTTACTTTTTAGTTTATGTGTGTTTGTGAAAGGTGTGTGTGTGTGTGTGTGTGTGTGTGTGTGTGTGTGTGTGTGTGTGTGTGCCTGTGGCTGCTGGAGGCAGCTAAAAGAATCTCTGAAATCCTCTGGAACTGGAGTAACTGGTGTTTGTGAGCTGCCAGATATGGGTGCTGAGATCTGAACTCAGTCCTCTAGAAGATCAGTAAGTGCTGGTAACCATGGTTTCCTGGTACCAAAGGATAGATAATAGCACATTACAGGAGACTGCAGAACTTTTTTTCTTAAGTGGATTGTGTCTATATATGCATATAAATGCTTGGGATCATCTCATGAGTCTAAGCCATAGTTTAAACTATTCAAATTTTTTTTTGTTTTAATGATTCCCCCATCAATATTTCTAAGTCATTTGAGATTATGTGTCTGGGGATATAGAATATTCGTTAAAGTTTTCTAAGTAAGTTATGGGAAAATATTTCCATTTGACAGTGTTTCAGGCTTCTTAAAACCTTTGAATTAGGCAGAACTAGTCATGTGAAATCACTTCTGTACTTGTGAGAATTATGAATTCAAAATTTTTGAATACTTCACCTTGGTTCCTAGAAATAAAAGGAAACCGACCTAACCAGCCATGAAGCCACATCATGAACTCTTATCATGAGATGGTTATTCTCCTGCAAAAGGTCAAAATATTTTAAAATATTATTTTCAAGAACCTATACAGCAAAAGAACAAAAAGTGACTTGATTGTGTTGCCTTGCTTAATTTAATATTTATAAAATATTGGTTTCCTGAAAGATAGTTTAACTGCTGAGCAGAGGGAACTCATTCTGGTGTTGTGTCTTTTAAGATATCCCTTGTCATTTTAACACAGCTAGACTGCATGACAAACCCATTCTTATCCTCAGACCGAGAGTCTAGAACACACAGGCCACTGATGAAGTCACTCACTTATCCCCACACACCTTACAGACTTCAAAGTGCTTGGTTTGTTATTTTCAACCTTCCCACATCTTTCTACTTACTGTACAAGAAATATAAAATAGGTAATGTTTCCAGACACATACTTTTTTTTTTTTTACTACCAAGTATCTATCTGTAAACACATCAAAATGCTGGAGAGTTGACAAACTATACTTTTGTAAAGAATCTACTTTTTTTTCCTGTTGTTTTTGTTATTTGTCCCCTGTAGGTTGATGTCAAGGCCATAGGTGATAGGACAGTAGAGAGTGGTGCTGGGACAAAGGTTTTGTAAGGCAGGAGAGAAGGAGAAGGAGGGACAATCAACATGGAGCAGGAGAAAAAGGATTTGGACCCAGGTGGTCTTAATTGGCAATACGTAGATATGATTCTTTCCAAGAGTTTCTATGGGTCAATTTTTGTTTTATCTAGGTGAGCGGTTTACATCTTTTTCAAATAGTTGTAAGCTTGTTGTGCGGATATATTGCGGATTGAGAATTTAACAGATAAACCTGATTGATAAATTATTGATTATTGACACATGATTTTACCAGGCTGTGGGCAATATGAGCTAAGTTCCAGGATGTCAGGGAGACAGCTAGTAGAGGGTAGCTTGCAGTCTGCCTGGGTATGAGAATACATGGAGGCAGCGTGGAGCCACTGAGATGAAGATACCCCGCAGTGCCATGTGGCCCTCCTGGTGCCAGCACTAGCTCAGGATAAAAAGTTACCACATTTTAATTTTTACCACAATAGTCCTCTCCCCCCTAGTTAAGTCTTTCTTACTGAGGATTCAGTGTATTGATGAGGACTGTAAAGTTTTTAGGTGGTTTAATAAAAACCTTTTGGAAAATTTTGTAATATGTCAATGTCTTAATATTAATATTTTCATCTGTAAAAGCAGAGGGTTCTACCCGGTTGCTTTTCCTGAAATCATGTTTAATTTCTAGTGCTAAAAAAGTTTAAAAACTAGTTGAGGATTTTCTCATTTTAGTAACTTTAGTCTTTGTAAAACTAAACTTTTTAACTAATAGGAGACAGCATTTTTCTTTAAACAGCAACTAGGTAAAAATTTCAGCACCACAATGGATAAGAACTAGTAATGGGTAATCTCTATTATAAAAATTAGTATTGTTGGAAGCTATAATTTCTACTTTCTCAGTAAATGCTACTCCACCTACCAATGAAAGACAGCATTGTGGTGGCTCCTTGTTAACCTACAGTTGCTTTTATCCTGAGCTTGTTAGTCACTACTCGATTCACACCTGTATCAGCATCTCTCATTTAACCATTCAATTAGCTAACAAGAAACAACTGAAGGCAGGGAATTATTTTGGCTTACAGTTTGGAGAATGCAGTCCAGAATGGCAAGCACAGCATTGAGCAGCGTGAAGGTAGCAAGGATGGGAGCATACGAATCTACTGCTTAATATTTGGGGAGATCAGAGAGCATGGATGGGTTTTTAAGTTGTGTCAGACTGCCTTAGAGTGGTCCACTTCCTTCATCTGGGTCCCAACCTCTCATGATAGCAACATGATCTGGCATTCAAACACATGGACCTGTATTGGACGACAAGGGGATTAAAATCAAAATGCTGAAAGGCGTCTGCATTTGCGTGTTGGTGGTAGCACTAGTCACAATAGCCAGGACAGAGAAGGAACAACAGATGTGTAAATGAACGGTGGCTATAATAAAGTGTGAAATCCTGTAATTGGGTTAACATGGTTGGACCTCGAAAGTAGTATATTAAAGAGAATTAATCAGGCAAAGAAAGACAACTTTCAGGAGAGCTCAGTCCAATGTGGAGTATAAAAAGATTTGATCTCATAGAAAGCACAGTAGTTAGTGGTTTCTAGGAGCTGGGAAGAATAGGACCAGACAACACAGGAATCAATGAACAGGTACAATGTTAGTGACCAGAAATTCTAAGTTAGGAGTTATGTGGCCCAGCAGAATAGAGGTATATAACAGTAGTGCAATCAACCCTATTTTTGTCACACAGAAGAAAGGAATGTGAATGAACTTAGGCTAAAGAAAAGATTACAGAAGTTTAAGGGATGGCAATTCCAACCAATTAACTGGCTGATTACTTCTCAGTGTGCACATCTAAGCATCATGTTTTACCATGGTACTATACAGGAATACTGTGCATCAATCAAAGTATGTAAAAAATCAACACACAAAGCAATATACAACATGTGACTTCCACTGTTAGGATGTTATATATAATGAGTAATTGTCTGCCCCAAATCAAAGCTTCATAACTAGAGGATAGCTCTGTATTGTGAGACTTTGAGATGGCCTGAGATGTGAGCAGCTGTGGTTATTCTCACTGTCTCTCTGGGGAACTTGTGAAGAAAAGGAGCAAGTTAATTATAAGAGTGATTCCTGAGTGAAGAGGGAAACCAGAATTAGGTCTCTCAGAGGTCATTCTTTAAAAAAAAAATAAAAAAATAAAAATAAGTTAAATAAAAGTCTGTCCTTCACAGCTTCTGTGCATTAATGATACAAAATGTGTTTCCTGAAAGTAGAGCTCTATAATTTGTGATGCTGATTTAAAACCTAATTTGATTCTTATCAATTAATTCTTGATGTGCTAATGTAACTGGTAATTACTGCTATGGGTGGTTTTATAGACATGTTGAAGTCTGACATTGCCTAGTAATAATAATAATAATAATAATAATAATAATAATAATAATAATAATAATAACAGCTATATTTACAGAAGTTCTCTTTAACTCTTAGCAGATTCCTGGTCCAGTAGCATCATGTATGGACAAAGTGCTCATTCTTCTTTCAGCAACAGATTAGTGTAATCAGTTGCAGTAGTAATTTGGATACTTAATAATTAATTTGAATAAAAGTAATTTCAAAACAATTTGCACCCAGTAGTGCATTTCACAAAAACATAAAAATGTTAAAGTTTACCTACAAAGGAAATCATTTACAATTATTATCCAGAATAGAATCTACTAATTATTAATTTTATTTACCCTTCATAATACCTATAAGCATTTGGTGTTTTATTGCAGCCATCTGAGCTTTTATTCCTCCTATGTTCAGGGAGGGGGATACAGAGAGGGAGACAGTTATATAAATCCAGACAGACAGAAACAAAGTGAAACTACAAAAAGACAATGGGTTTGCCTTTCTATGACTGTCAGCACATGTCCTCATCTACTGAGAATGTCATATACTAAGCAATTTGAAAGCCTGTGACTTGGTAAAGTTTTTATTGTCTGAAAAGTCACCTACGAGAATAAAACATATGGAACAATAGATGACAAAGATTATATTGATTACCTTTGTTTTTTTTTTTTTTTTTTTTTTTCAGTTGCTATGAAAATATATTTCAGAAAAGTGGTTAATGAGCAAGGATGTATTTTGGCTCACAGTTTAAGGGTACAGCCCAGATTGAAAACATGACAGCAGGGGCATAAAGTAGGTGGGCATCAAATTTGCATCTAGGAAGTTAAAAGAGGAATAAAAAGATATAGCCTATGGCATCCTCCTGCCCTTATCTAGGTCATCACTCCTAGATTGAAACAATCTAGACAATCTTGCAAAAATAATTGGTAGGAGAAGAACACCAACTGACCAACAAAACCTTCAATCCAAAATTTGTCCTGCCTCCTAGATGTGCAGGGATACAAATGGACAGAGATCGAAGGGATGACCAATGAATGATTGGCCTAATTTGAGTTCCACCCCACGGCAGCAAGCCAGTCCGTGTTTCTATTAATGATACTCTGTTATGCTTCCAGACCCAAGCCTTGCACAACTCTCTCCTGAGAGTCTTTATCCATCAACTGACTGAAACAGATGCAGAAACCAACATCCAAACATTAGGCAAGCTCAGGGAGTCTTGGAGAATGGGGTGGGGTGGGAGGAGAGAACTGAGGGACCAGAAGAGGTCAAAAACACCACAAGAAGGCTTACAGAGTTAATTAATCTGGGCTTATGGGGGCCCACAAAGACTGAATGAACCATAAGGCAAAGAGCATGCATAGGGCTGAAACTAGACCCCTACACATCTGTGGCAGATGTGCAGCATGCTCTTAATGTGGGTCTCCTAACAATTGGAGCACAGACTCACTGTGACTCTGTTGCCTCCCTTTGGATCCTTTTCTTTCTATCTCAGCTTCCTTGTCTGGCTTCAGTGGGTGAGGATTCACATAGTCCTGCTGTGAATTGATGTGCTAGGGCAGGTTGGTACCCATGTGGGGACCAATGGATGGCTTCTCAGGGGAAAAGAACTTGGGTTCTTGTGCTGTGATTGTGGTTGTAAAGTGGATAAACAAATTTTTTATGAAAGAAAATGTAATTTAAAAATAACCAATACAAGAAGTGTGGAGTATACCAAATAACAAAGGAAATTAGTGTTGAGAAATTGCTGTTTTATATGGGGTATCTCCTGTGTGTGCATGGCTTGTGAAGATGGAAAATTTCACTATGTCCTCAGGAATCCTTGATTTCTCTTTCAGTTGATTGGAAGTGATCTATGTGACCAATTGACTCCTGTTCTTTGTGGTCTTGTTGATCTTGTTCTTTGATCTATTTATCTATTTGGGAAGCAGAAAACAGAGTGAGAAAGAAAAGTGAGGTTGAGCATGTGTTCTCCTGGTTTCTGCTCTGTGCAATATTCTTGGTCTGTACACTGCACTGAAGGTTACCATCACACACACACACACACACACACACACACACACACATTTCTCACTCTACCAGGCTTTCCATGTTCTCTAACTTCTATCTTTCTGTCTTTAGTTTTATGTAGCCTCCTGCTAATGCTATGAGCTGCTCTAGTTTCTACTCCGTCCTTTGTGGTTTTCATAGGCACATCTTTAAATTTAATAACTCTTATAATAATCTCCTATGTGGTATTCCAATTTGAATGTCTCATAGGTTGCTTACTGGAAGACAAACTAATGTCTGAGAGAATAAACAACCCTTTTGGCCAATCATGCCATTTCCTACACTGCTGTCAGGACTGGACCTGTTTCTTTTATATGAAATGTCTGTAGACCTCTTCACCTGTCCCGGGTTTAACTACTGTGCCCCCTTTCCTCTGTTCTGGACACTAATGTATAGAAATATTTACCTGCGCACACCCCTTAATTTAAACTCACACTGGGTTCATGATTTTATTTGACTTATTTATTTGATCTCAATTTAAACTTAAGGCACACACACACACACACACACACACACACACACACACACACACAAACTGGGTACAGGTTCTTAACATAATTATTGCATACGAGATAATACTGCTGACTGTAGATGTGATGTTGTAGAACAGTCTAGCACCGTGAAATGGCCCGTTTGCATGTCACTCTTGATTCCACATCTTGCAATAAAAAGTAACAACAAACAAGATTTCATGTATGTCAGTTGCTGTCAGTTTCAAAAATGTGGCTCCATAGGCTAAGTATATGCCATTCTGTCTCCTAAGCACTTTTCTAACATGTAGGTATTTCTTTTCTCTTTGGTTCTGTATTTCTCTCCCACATTTTTACTTAGATCTGCTGGAGTGGAAAAAAGTTTCCATTCTGACTCTGCCCCTCAATGTCCCCCCTCCCGAGAGGTGTCACCCTGGCCTTTGTTCCTATATCACTAGGTAGACACTGGCCTGGAGCTAATATACTCAAGTGCCTTCCATGCTCCAGTCCCTGAAAACTCAACAACAACAAAACAAGAAGAAAAGGCAGGGCAATTTTTTTTAGCATGTTCAATGGTTGACAATAAAGCCCTCTAATCCTTCCCCACACCTCGGGTGGTCAAATCATTGCCTGTTTCTCTGTTTGAGAGAATGAGATATATTTTCAGGAAAGGCAAGTGAATTCTATGAATAATGATGATATTTTTTATTTTATAATAGAAAATGATATTTTCCCAAGACAATACAAACCACAAGCTTGTTCATAATTATTTCCAGTTTCTTTTGTACAAATTGGGAAACTCAAAATGAGCTTGAAAGTGTCTTTTAGGTTTCCAGAGGAGGGAAAATATAGCAGAGGACAGGGGCAACTGGTGAATCATTTGGCTCTTGGCTTTATTAACTCCAAGCACCAGTAGTGACAATATGATGAACTGTCATCTCTACCTTAAACTCTCACCCTTGCCTTTCATTTGCAAATGAGCAAGCAAGTGGCCTGTTTTGAACACATGGGCCATTAACTGTCTCCTTCTATTTGCATAGCAATGATAGTGAAGCTGGTGATTTACTGCCCAGCCCAGTATCATAAATAACAGATCATTTACGCTGCTAATTGCACTCATTTCCATATCAATAATGCATTCTGGGCTGGGTTGGACTATGGCTTCTGAATGGAATAGAATGACAAATTGATTTCCTACTAAAATGCAGTGAAACAGGTATTTATTGCAAGAGTATACTATTAAGTAATGTGGATAAGCGCCAAATACATTTTTATACCTAATCCTGTTGATTGAATCAGAAAAAGTATATGTTTACTGAAAAAATATTTATCCCTTGGGTAAGCACAAGTGTGTAAATCTGTTGGTATCTGTCAGTGTTGGTTGGCTACAATATGGCATCTATGCCTCTGACTCACAATTGTTTTGTGGGTGGGCCAGTCAGCTTTTGCTTCTATTATGTTGGTCCTGACTGTGCCTGCAATTTGTAATAGTTAATGTTAAAATGCCAAAAGAGATGATTGCATTTAAGCTCAGATACTCAACGTGAACAACATTACTAGAGCAAAACCAACAAAGATCCATACATGGCTACACACATGCACACACACACACACACACACACACACACACACACACATTCCCTACACACGCAAGCATTTGTGATGATCTTTATCACTTGAAACCGACTTTCCAATTATTAGCTCTTTTATAATAATTGTTCAGATTCTTTTGTTCTTCTCACAGCATTTCCTCACTGGCAGATATTCACCATTTGGAATTTGAATTTTATTGTGTATGAGTTTATTTCTTATATCTCTGTCCGCTAATAAAAAGAAATCAAATTGTAGAGAGAATACAAGTTACTTAATAATGTGACTTATTGATGTCACAAATTATCTACAATGCTAAATTATTTTTCTGAATCAATATTTATATTTTGAACTTCTTGTGTTCAGAAATATCTTAGACATTAAAAATCATAATCAAAATTTTCATTTCCTTTCTCATTTACATACCATCCAAATTCTTTATAAACTCTAAAACTATGAAAACATGTTCTCTGTACAGCTGTACATTTCTGCTCTTCTTTTACCTCCTCAGGATGTGTTAGCCTGTGTGCATGTCTGTGCACCTGTGTTTTCTGTGCCCTGACTCGGAGTTGGAGCTGGGTAAATAATATATATTTGATTTAGAATGAATCACACTTTTCTGAGCGTATTTCTAAGTACATTGCCTACTTGAGATTATTCTGCTAGGCTGTAGTTTAATTTTGTCTTGGAGCTATATACTGGACAAAAGTTTATGCTTTCAAAAATAGAGCCACAAAGAAACCTTCCACATTTACACTTTCAATGTCTTCTAATTCTCACAACTAAGCTCTGGCTTACTTTCTACAGTCATCTTTTTCGACTTGGTGGCTCTTAAAAAATTCTTGAAAAACATTAATTTTCAACTTACAGTGTAAAATACTGAACAGTGTATAATTCCTCAGTCTCTAGAACAATGTCTCAAAGCGACAGTCCAGAAAGAAAGTTTTCTTTTTTTTTTTCTTTTTTCTTTTTGCATATAATGAAGAGACTATTTTTTTTACCATTGGGCATGTTAATTATAAAACTTGAATTGGATTTATGTAATTATTGGCTAAATGCATTAAAGTAGTTTATTAGTGTGAGGAGATTTTACATAAATATTTGCAACTCTTGTTGTTTCTCATCGATTTTAGATGGTGGAAGAGAGATCAACAATTTTACACTTCATTCTTCAAACATAAAATCCTATATAGCATTAATTGTCCAATTAAAATCATTATATATTATAGGAAAGACTTGTTTTGTAAGGAGCATTTTAATGTGTAGACACAATTTTTACTAAATTTCCTTCAAATAAACTTTTAAAGAACATTTGGGTAGTGAATTTTGTTGAGGTTATTAAAATATTTGCCTTTCTGACTACAAAGCACAAATGTCTTTCTTATGAATCACACATAAATATGACTAATTATATGAGTCTCCTTTATAGCTTTTTAAAAAATACTCTTTAGGTGTTCATACCCCATTGATATATTTTCAATTTTAAGAATCAACAACTCACAGACTATATGAAGTTCAAGAAAAAAAAAAAAAAAAAAAAAAAAAAAAAAAAGAAAAAACCATTATGCTTAATTTTTACACACCAAGAAAACTTTGACTAATTCCGGGCTACATCCTGTTTTACATGTACTTTCTGCTCATTGTAGCTAGTAAGATCTTAACGCACACTATCAAAGCTTTAAAAAAAATAAGCACTGACAAAAATATATTCATCTACTTTTATGCAAAAATGCTTAAAATTTGTACATTCATTTTTGTTTTTTAAAATAAAGTTGTTAAAAAATGAATCAAGTAGATCTCTAAGGTTAAAAAAAAAAAGCCTTATCAGTTCAAGAATTGTATTGCTTTCATTCATTTGTCTGATTTTTCAATATACTTTTACTATTTATTGAAACATATATCACTGTGAAATGTGATTAGAATAGGGGATGCCCTGCCCCCATAATCCCTGCAGGAAGAGCCACTGATAGGCAGAGAGGAGACCATGTATGTCCCTGAGTGCTTTGGCACCAGCTCCTTCTTACACCTGAAGTGTGATGTGCTAGGAGACTGACGAACTGGACGGTATCTTTCAACACATTGCAGAAAGGGCCCTAAGTAAGAGGAAAAGCTTACTTTGAAGATACCAAGATCCTGAAGAAGAACGAGTCCCCTATGGCTGCCTCAGCCTTTGAATTAACTTATTTTATTGACTTGAAAAACGGTGGGACTGAGTCCATGTCACCAGATTTAAAAACTCCCCGAGCACACTGTAGAAGAGGCAGGGGACAGCTATAACACTGCAAACTGACCTCCCCCACTGCAGACGTATGTCAGGAAATGTAGAATGCTGCTCTAGATACCCAGTGCTCTAGTTCTCAGAGTTAGACAGACAAATATGGTTTGACACTACTTTTCAGAGCAGGGTTTAGGAATCTATTAACATACAAGTAGGCATGATTATGTTTTCAGAATCATTTTGAATGGGATTTGTAACATTTATGAAATTTAGATTTAGGTGTGAATAAAAAGATGAAAATGTGACACGCTGACCTATTTCTGTATCAAGGAAAGGCACGCGTGTCTGATAGACTCAGAATTCTTTTCTGTACTTAACAGATGTTTCAAGTTCCATTATGTACTCAGAAATATGATTTTATAACTGCACTGAGAATGAATTCATTTTAGTGCAGCACAAATTATTTAAAAAATGCATTAGTAAAATACTGTAAATAAGTATTCTGTTTTATAATGCAAAATGCAACAAAGCTTTTCTACCAGAAGAAGTAATGCAGTTTGAATACAAAGAATAAAAATAAATGCCATCTGGTTAGAACACTTTAGAATATATTAACTATAGAATAGTATATAAATTCAGTTTTTAGGTGTAGATAGATTGTCTAAGACATTCAATCAAGTACATTAGATATCAAATAGCTAACAACCCATAGCGGTAACAAGGTCTTTTATTCCTTTGATGTAATTGTCATTTCTGAGGCTTACTGCCTCTGTGTGATAACCTAGGCATAGTCCTGGAAGCTTTTAGTCTCCATACAGTATGACCTAGGCTGAGAATGTTTTCTGCATCTAAGACTTACTGATGGATAAGCTGACCCCTCCCTAATTCTTTCTGAACTCTAACTGGCTGATTCCACTTAGCTATTTTGTCTTAAACTCCTCACCGAACTGACTGACTCAGTTTGGCACCTCCCTCCCTCCCTCCCTCCCTCCCTCCCTCCCTCCCTCCCTCCCTCCCTCCCTCCTTCCCTCCCTCTCTCCCTCCCTCCCTCCCTACCTCCCTCCCTCCCTCCCTTCCTCCCTCCCTCCCTCCTCCTCTCTTTCTGCCTCTCCAGAATTGCTCTGCTTGGCCTCATATTAACTTTGGCAATCTGTTCTAATCTCCTGGCTCCTTCTTATTCTTTGGATCATTCTGTCTTCGCCTTTGTCTAGTTTGTCCTCTACTGCATCCTGTCTCCGTACAGATGCCCCAGCAAACTACCCCCTCTCCCTTTCTCTCTGCACTGATCTCTTCAGTAGCCTTCCATTCTTCTCCTAAGAGTCCGGCATATCCTATTCTGTCAAACGCTTTGCCTGCCAATCATTAGACATCACTTCCAAACTTGAGTGCTTCTTTCTAGAAACTAACTACCTTCATCCCCTGGGGTTAAAGGTGTGCCCAAGGGCCAAACTACACCACAGCTAGAAACAGTTTTCTTCTTTAGGAAATAACACAATCTCGGGGTTCACAGTATGATGAAATATGCTGTAACTTGTAACAAATAGTGAGTTCTCAAAAATTACTAAATGAAATATTGGAATAAAGTAAATAAGATTAATTGATACATGAATTAGTTTATAGCTGACATACGCAGTCTCTCTCACACACACTCACATATATATGATGCTCAATAAACTTACCCCTCTATATCACTATATATGTGTGTGTGTGTGTGTGTGTGTGTGTGTGTTTGTGTGTGTATGTGTGTGTTTTATGTATCAAAGATGCACAGGTCATATGGCTTGCATAAGATGAAGAATTTTTCAAAAATCAAGCCAATTTTAAAGGCTTTTTAAATGTTTAGACAGACTGAAGAAACATTCATTGGGCTGGAGACATTATCTACTTAATGAGCCTTAGTCTGGTTTTCTTAAACACATGCCGAGTTCATTTCAACTCTTGTCTCTTCTCTCCTACTCCCATCCTGATATCTATCACAAGACTTTACATAATGGCATCCCAGATAGTCACAGAGTGACTGGAACCCCTCATTCTGTGTCTGCTCTGAACAACACAGCACCTTCAGTATTTCCCTTCAGTCATGCTTTTATATTAATCTGGCGTAGACACAGTGAACTTTGAATTCTCCTCAACTAAGAGGTTTTAAAACAATGAGAAAGCTACTGTATGGAACACAGAAATCACACGTTTGAATAACACAATATATGACATCTCTCTCCTCTTTTTGAAGATATGAAATGTATTTGGTATGTGAAACATATTTGATGCTTTCCTATTATATTCAAAATTTGAATTTATTAAACTTAATAGTTGCAAAATAAACTTTGTAGGACAACAATTCAAAGATAATTAAAGGTTAGTACACTTTAGAAACATTAGATTTTCATGTAATTATTCCCTTACATTAGGATATTCTAATTGGTTTGTTGCTATGAAGTTTTCACAGTAAGAAAGCCACATGCTTTAAAGAAACAACCATTTCCAGCGAGGACTCAGCTAGAAATATGACGGGTGCACAGTGCATCCTAATAAGCATATTTTGAAAAAAAAAGAAAAAAAATTGTGTATTCATCATATATTATATAAAAAAATTTTGTCAACTATAATAATATTTTATAAAATAAATAAATATAAAAAAACATTCCAAGAAAGAGAAAATAAAAAGAAGCATATTTTGAGTTTCTAGTTTAGAATTTTCAAAAAGAATATTTTTTCTCTTTATTTCTTGTGTTTTTTTCAATTCATTAGTAAATGTAAAGGATGATAGCTTTTCAATGTTACTTACCTCCACAACACACATAGGACTATCAATAAAGGAGGTCATAAATGACTAGTATGAAAAATTAGACTCTTTAATAGGGAGCAAATGCGTACCTATAGTACACAATACTGTCGAAAGTACTTTAACTTTAGGTATGTTACTGTAATTACTATCGAGTGCAGCTGAAATTTTAATTCAGTGAAATAAAATAGAAGTGACTAGAAGCTACCTTTTTGCAAGCTAAGAGTGCACACAAGATTCATGTTTATATTCAACACTGAGATGTTAGGGATTTGTCAGCTTTTTTTTCCTCAGGCTTTTTCAGAGATATACTGCAGGGTCCTCTCGGGATGCTGTGATTAAAATAATGTAGAGTGACCAAGGTAACAATTTCAGCTCATCATTATGAAGGCTGGAAATGTCCGAGGTTGAAGTGATTCTGTAGATTCAATGCATTGTGCGGGTCTTCTATTTGGCTTGCCTGAGACTGGCTCATCCCGTAAGAGGTTAATTTTGGCATTTCTCTGTCTCCACAGAAAGCCACTTATCTATCATTCAAACAGCACTGTCATGACTCCATTCAACTCTGCTTCTGCCCTAAAACACCATCTCCTGTATGGACACAAGGAAGTTGAACCTTCTGTGAAATTCTGGAAAAAAATAAAACTGAACATCTGGTTCAATAGAGCTCCGACCTACATGAAAATATATCATATTACTATTTCTTTAAGATGAATTTCCTAGCTAGGAGCCTGTATCTTAAATTGGTACTCATTAGTGAATACGTTAAACTGTTTAGTGATCAGATTTGAGATATATATGCATATATATGTATATACATGGAAATATACTTTTCATTGAAAAATTAAACATCAAATAGTACTTGTTCTGCTTGCTTTGGGTAATTGTTATTAGAAGACTCTCCAGGTTGTCCATTCCAACGCTTGTTTTGTGTATTTAAGGAATTTCAGTGTGTGAAAATGAGTGGTCTTGATATTTTCTTTTTTTTTTCTTTTTTAAAAAGAAAGGTTTTAGTAGCTGATCCCAAGAAGTACTTACTGGCCAGAACCAAATAGAGATGCCTCCTCAGGGGCTATGTTAAAGTCATAATGATACAGCTGAGCATGCTTGCAGCTAACAATCGGGCTGAACTCAGGGACCCCAATGAGGGTGCTAAAGAAAGGACCTAAGGAGCTGGAAGGGGTTGCAACCTCATGGGAAGAACAAAATCATCAACCAAACAAACCCTTCAAAACTCCCAGGGACTAAAACACCAACCTTTGTGCACACACTGAGAGACCTATTGATCCACTTGGATATGTAGCTGAAGATAGCAGTGTCTGGCGTCAATGTGAGAAGAGGTTTTTGGTCCAGGGAGGGCATGTTTTCCCAATATAGGGGAATGCCTAGGCAATGGGGTAGAGGGGGTGATTAGGAGGGAGAGCACCTTTGTGAAGGCAAATGGAGGGGGAGGGCAGGGGAGCAGGGAAGGGTAAAGGGATAACATCTCAAATGTAAATACAGAGTATTTAATAAAACAAAAGCTTTTAAAATAAGGTTAGTACAGACACAGATTTAAAGAAACCTATTTACTGAATGTGCTGCTAATACTACTAAAAGAAATAAAATAATTTAATGTTTGTTTCAACTGGACATGCTGCCTGCAAACCTCAAATGAGCTTGCAAATTAGACTGCTCATATCTAACTCAAAAAATGAAGATAAAATCCCTTTCTTGATCTGTCTGGCATCCTAAACTTTGAAAACCACTTTTAAGGTATAAATCTCTTCTCTTCTCTCTTAGCTCGTGTATTTTTCCTGAGGTGAGCAGTACTCTTTGTAAGGAAACACTTTGTGATATGATCTTATCATGTGGGCTTGGATGAAAGGCAATAGAAATTAGTCTCATTTACCAAATTAAGTTGAATGTACAGAAATTAATGATTTAAATATGCTGATCTTATCTTGTGGATTAGTTAAGCTTTGAACCACTACAGAAGTAGAGAGAATACAACTTCAATAAATGGAAGGTAAGTTAATTACTGCTCTTATGGTGGGCTTATACGCCACACCGAGACTATGTTTTCTTGTCCAGTTTTTGTGCCAAACAAAAGCTACATGATGCAGATGAATAGGTGTGGGTAGACACTGGGGGACTGTAATTGTCTATGGATTGAATCGAGACGAATAATGCCTTACTAAGTATGGCTCCTGCTTTGTCCTTTCGGTTAGCAACACGTATGTGGGTCAATAGACAGCTTGGCTGATATCCCAGGCATACTTGTCTTCAGGGTTCTGTAGTCTGTGTAGCTACAAAGTATCCTATACTTTGAAAGGTCCTGTGCTAGGTTATCATTTTGAAGCTTTTTCATTTGTCATAGGATCTACTCATTCCATAGCTTGCCTCAGATTGTTTCATTGGTGTTGTTATAATTTAAATAGAAAGAAACTCTGCCGCTATTGAGATGTTTTTCCTAGGAAGATGACAGAATACTTTTGCAAAAAAAAAAAAAAAAAAAAAAAAAAAAAAACCAAAACCCTAACTTGTTTTTTATTTTTGAGAAGTAGAGAAATCATTGTTATTTAAGTAGATGCCATAGACATTTTCAGTAGTCTCTCATTTTAGTGTTTATTTTCATGGGGATCGTAGTATGTAATTGCTACTTAAATACATAAACATGTTGTTTACTAGATATTATTTTCCAGTCTGCAAGGAATTTGTAAAGCTCACCTATTCAGCATATTATCCACACAGACAATTGTGTGTTTTGTGTTTTCTATACTATTTTCCAAAAAATTTCTAGACACTGTTTTCTTCATCTCTGTATGATGAGAGATCTACAAGTGTGAACATGTACAATCCTAGAGGAATAACACAGAGCTAACTAGAAACCTATGGAGAGTATTCTTACTTATACCCTTTATTTTCTCTGCTTTTTAAATACTAACACAGTAAGGGATGCCTAATTTCAGAAAAGGAACGATCTGTAACTTATTAGTAAAGTAGGGAATTAGTAAGTTAAATATGCAACTAGAACTCACAACAAAGCCAGTCTTAATCCTTGGAACACTCTTGGTCCTTCTTAGTCCTTGGAACACCCCTTGCAACTCTGAGATACCAAAGTGGGTAAATAACTTTGATAGCAAGATTCACTTCTAGACTCCTTACACGGCTGTCATGATCTCGTCAGCCTTGTTCCTGGAATTGCTGTCCAGTCATGTCTGTTTCATAGATCCTGTTTCAAAGATTTATTTGTTGTTAAACAAAAAACATGTTACTTGTAGTTGAATTAGCATCAGGTTGGCACCGTTGAAGGCAACTTTGGCCTCACTGCTGTTTGGATTCATTGCTCTGAATGTTTATTTCAAGCCAAATGTCTAACCAGACAGAAATCTGTGCATGTAGCTATTTATTGCGACAACAAATACTTCATTAGACAAACCAGTCTGGTCTCAGATTATGTGTTAGCCCCCATGTCTTTAGCCAGATTCCTTCTGTGGGTTCCAATTTAAATTATTTCAATATGCTTTCTAGGAGAGAGGCAGACGAAATAGATACAATGCTAAAAATTTTAAATAGAAAATGAAAAAGGAGAAAAAAAAAGAAGAAAAAGAGGCAAAAGAATTCTGGGAACTTTTAATGTTGTCAGATTTGTGTTTTTACCAGGATCAGATTAAATTGCATTAATAATCTTATTTTTTTCAGTTTTTCTTAAATTAGTAAGATTTTAGTTTTTAAAATATTTTTTTGTATTTTACATTTTAACATAAAGAACATTGAATTTTCTTTAAACTTATTTTTAATATTGGAAAGGAACTGATCTCATTTTGGAATGAAGCATTTCAGAGTCATATAAAGTTATTGCAGTAATTCAGAATTCTTAAGGAAAGATCACCTTCCAAATAGTAGATGAACATCCGGCGCGTTAGATAACTCTCGCTGTACCTCTAAGGGCATTTGCCATGCTAAACTGCATGCATTAAATCATTTTTAGTTTTTAAAGTTCTTATTTAAAAGAATATAGAATTAAAGTATAAACTTTATAGCCTTTACTAATAAGGCAGTAAATCTGCCATTTGAGAAACTCTGCCGAGTATGAGTATTTCTCCATGAGAGGCACAGGAAGGGGGCTCTTTAGTGATGGAAGTCACATTGCTGTGGGAATTTAAATGTTTTCTGATTGTATAGAATTTTTTTAGAGATGAGTATCTATGGAATCCACGAAGTGGCTTCTGAAATTCTATATTCATATTTAAAAGTATCATTTTAGGAAAAAATGGTGTGCTTGTTTTACTTACAGGATATCATGAGGAGGATTTTTACCTATATTAAGTCATGGGACCCCAACATATAACAACAGCAAAGAATCAGAGGATTAATTCAATTCACATGGTTGCTAAGGTTATAGATTCCTAAGATATTCTCTATTTTTATCATTTTAATGCTTCCCTGCCTGAACAGACTCTCAATATAATCAGGAAAGAATAGTGTTTCTATAAGCATTCTGGAAACTGAGTCACTTGTCTACATCTTCACAGAAGTGTGAGTAGGTCCACACTGGGAATGTGACTCGGGGGTTAAAGCTTTTACCCTCAAACATGACTGAAGTCTTGGCCCCAGGACCCTTATAAGTACCAGGAAAGACCTGTAATTATAACCTGGGGAGGCTGAGACAGAGAAACCCTTTAGCCCCATCAGCAAACTATGGATTTGATTAACAAATCTTTTCCATAAAGAACAAGATGAAGAGTCACCAAAGAAAATTATCAATCTGGGATTGGCACAAGCACATACACATGTATACATGTTCACATATGCAAACCCCTATGTGACTTCATGCTGGGAAAAATGAACAAAGTAAAATGAATAGTTAGGTTTTTTTATTGACTAACACAGTATGTGACTGATTAAATAATTTGCAGTTGTATATTCGGTTAATTTCATACATAGTTTACCATATTAATTATAATATCATAATCGGGACCTGTATGTGCAAAATTCTCACAATTAAAATTAATGTGTCCCTGCAAAAATGAAAGAGGACATTTACCGTTTTCAGAAATATTACGGACAAATGTATGAGAATCAAGTGCATAACTGCCTTCCCTATTGGTGTGAGCTAGGCAAGTGTGCCTCATGCTCACTGAAGTACATTTCATCAAGTACAACATGGAAACATTCAAGAGCCCAGCCACTGAATCCACAGATGAAACAAACTTAATATAACGATGCACTTTTCCAACGAAAGAATGAAATTCTGTTATTTTGAAATGTATAGGAAACTAAAAGCCATCATGAATAGTGAAAAGAGGTTTAAGACATACTTCATAAGAAGTTGCCTAAAGAATCGTACTCCACTCTGTAATATGTAAATGGAACCTAAAGACATTGTCCCTCTAGGAGTACCACAGAGGGAAAAGAAGAGAGGCAAAGGATGTATGGAAAAGGGTTCATCAATTATTCCACGTAGCTATTAGCCAGAAAGTCTTTTGTGAGTACAGACAATGGGAATGTACTCAATATCTTCAAAAGGGATTTAAAAATTTGAAGAAATAAAGGCTTAAAGGGATATATCAATCAAATTTACATTTTTCAAAACAATATCTATAGGTAGAGAAAAATCACATATACCACAGGGACATTTATGTTTTGTGCATCTGTAAAATATAATAAAGATATTTAAAAGAAAAACATGGAAACATATATGTTCATCCATGTACATGTTCCACTTTTTAGTTTAATGTTACTCTCACAAGTATTGATGATGATTAGTAATGCTATGAAAATAGAAATACATCATGCTGTCTAGTGGGATATGGTTTTTGTTATGTTTGGTCGTACAGCTGTATTGTATGTTTTAATACTGATCAATAATCAACAGATAAAAGAAAATTATGGTAATGATATATTTCTAATTAAGATTCATTCCAATATGTTATTTGATGATTATATAGACATATGTAGTTATTTCTCTTAATTTTAATGATTATATCCGTAGACATTAAAATCTAGATTACAGAAAAGCTTATATATTTTAAAGGTTTGTTTTTTGGATTTATTGGATATTTTATTTATTTAGATTTTTAAATATTATCCCCTTCCCAGTTTCCCATCAAGTAAAACCCTGCTCCCCTGATTCTATGAGGGTGCTTCCCCACCCACCCACTCCCACTCCACCCCCCCTGGACATCCAGCCTTCACAAGACCAAAGGCTTCTCCTCCCAATGATGTCAACAAGGCCATCCTCTGCTACATATGAGGCTGGAACCATGAGTCCCTCCACGTGTACTCTTTGGATGGTGGTTTAGCCTCTGGGAGGTCTGGAAGGTCTGGGAGGTCTGGATTGTTCATGTTGTTCTTCCTATGGGATAGCAAACCCCTTCAGCTCCTTCTGTTTTTTTAAAAATTCCTCCATTGAGGACCTGTGCTCAGTCCAATGGTTGGCTGCAAGCATCTGCCTCTGTATTTTTCAGGCTCTGCCAGAGCCTCTTAGGAGACAGCTATATCAGGCTTCTTCCAGCTATCACTTCTTGGCATCCACAAATTTGTTTGGGTTTAGTGTCTGCAGATGGGATGAATCCCACGTGGGGCAGTCTCTAAATGATCTTTTCTTCAGTCTCTACTCCATATTTTATCCCAGTATTTCCACAAATTCTGGATTAAAAATTTGGAGATGAATGCGTGGATTCATTCGCCAACCAAGGGCCTTGCCTAACCTCTGGATATGGTTTCTAGAGGTTCACCTCCCCTTTGTTGGGCATTTCAGCTAATCTCATCCTCCTTGAGTCCCAGGAGACACTTGCTTTCCTGACATGTGAGAATTGGTGGCTATCCCCAGTTCTCCGTCTCCCATTGCTACACAGATCTGTTCAAATTCCTGACCCTCTGTATATCATCCACTTTTCCTCCTATACCTGATCTTGGCCTGCTTTCCTCCTCTCTCTCCCTCCATTCTTCCTTCCAATTCCCTCCCACCCTCTGCCTCCCACATTTTGTTCCCCTTACTAAGAAGGACCGAAGCATCTACACTTTGATTGTCCTTCGTGAACTTGTGGTGTGTGAATTGTATTTTGGGTATTCAAAGCTTTTGGGCTAATATCCACTTATCACTGAGTTAATATCATGTGTGTTCTTTTGAGACTGGGTTACTTCACTTAGGATGGTATTTTTTAGCTTTAACCATTTGTGTAAGAATTTCATGAAGTCATTGTTTTTAATAGCTGAGTAGTACTCCATTGTGTAAATGTATGCCACTTTATCTATCTCTCTGTTGAAGGACATCTAGGTTCTTTCCAGCTTCTGTCTATTATAAATAAAGATGGCTATAAACATGGTGGTGTATGTGTCCTTCTTATATGTTAGAGCATCATTTGGGTGTATGCCTAGGAATGGTATAGCTGGGTCCTCAGGTAGTATTATGTCCAATTTTCTGAGGAACTGACAGACTGATTTTCAGAATGGTTGTATCAGCTTGCAATCCCACCAACAATGGAGGAGTCTTCCCTTTTCTCCCCATCCTTGCCAGCATCTGCTGTCACCTGAGTTTTTGATCTTAGCCATTCTGATTGGTGTGAGGTAGAATTTCAGGTTTCTTTTGCTTTATATTTTCCTGATGACTAAGAATGTTGAATATTTCTTTAGTTGCTTTTAGGCCATTAAGATCTTTCCCAATACTACATTGGTCAGAAGGCTAATATCTAATATATACAAAGAAATCAAGAAGTTAGTCTCCAGAGAACCAAATATTCTGTTAAAAAATGTGGCACAGAGCTAAACAAAGAATTCTCAACGAGGAATATCAAATGGCTAAGAAGCACCTAAAGTTTTTTTAACTACACAATGGATCACATTTTTTTTCTATAGATGAAGCCTAGATTTATTTCAGTGTTTATGTCAATAACTAAATATATGAAATGAAATTTCGAGTGATTTGCCACTTAGTCTAAACAATCATTTCACAGTGAAATTTGTGTTTCAGGTGCTGCTTTGGGAGATACAGATTTAGTTGTCCATTTGTTACTGATCTGTAATGATATACATTTTCATTGTATCATTCCCGATTTAATAACGTGTTGGAGGCTGGTGAATGTGATTCATCGTGTCAGCAAAATGGAGCCAACAACTCAGTCTACAAATGTAATGGTGAAAATGCTTAATGAATTCTCAGCAGGAGAGTGTGTTTAGCAAAACTCTTTGGCCATCCTTTATTGTAGATGAGGCATTGCTGCTTCTCCTGGGATAAACTTTTTTTTTGCTCGCTAAAAGTACAGTTGTTTAGTACATACTGATTTGTCTTAATCTAGCAAATGCATTTAGTTCTGTGTTGTATAATTTCTTAAATAAACATCAATGTCTATCTATATAGATACATAAATCCATGCATATATATTTTATTAAGAGTTTGTATTATGTCATTAAATAACTTGCAAATCTCAAGGACATTAAAATGTCAAAGATTTACTTTTCTGGTGTAACGTGTCCATCGTCCATTGATGGATGCATAAATACTGTGTTTGGCATTGCCATCCTGCTGTGATGTCTAGGTTGGTAAAGTGGTCACATCTAAAGCCTAGTAAATATGGCATTTGGAAATAGAAATGTGGCACTTTTCTACTGCCCCTCTTGACATTCTCACTTATATTTCATTTAGGCTGCTTCAGGTGGCCATGTGAGAGTTTTTGGGAGCAAGAAAAATAAAGTCCTAGCAATGTCTGGAGGATGAGAGAAAAAAATCTTTCTGAATAATTCCACTTAACATTAAAGATAGAAAATGTACATGGATCCAGCTTCAGGGCAAATGTGATTAGCAACACTTTGTGTGTCCTGTGTTACACACTCCAAATCACTGCTTACATGGATACATTTCGACATGCATAGCACATGGTGGGTAGGATAAGGAACCAGATACTTAGGACATCTAGAAAATCAGAAGCTTTTAAAGGAGACTAGGGAGAGGCTGCCCAGATATGAATATTTTTGAAAGGTCTCCAGGTGATGCCAGAACATGACACTTAGAGAGGATGTTATAGAAAATATTGCATGTATTAGAAGCTTGTACATTGAAAAATATATCACAGAAACAAGTTTAAGATATGTTAATTACTTTGTTTTTTGCTAATAACGCTAATCATTCAATTAATTATATACACACATGCATATTTTACAGATATAATCCCATGAATATTTTTCACCTTAATTTTCTATTGCTTTTAGTAGACTTAACCTGTTACATAATGATAATTGTATATTTCCAATACAAAAATTTGATGTTTATAACCAGGGCACTTAGTGTAGTGATGGGAAATGATCATCTACAGGTTGTGAAATGTTTTGGTGTGAAAACTTTAACTTCACTACAAGTAACTTTGCTGCTTAAAGTTTATCTTTAAAGGCCAATCTCTTTATGTATATGTATAAACACACATATGTAACACCTATGTAAATATGTATACATGTATTTATTCATATATATATGTATATACACATCTAAAATGCATTTCAGTACAATGTAATTATATTACAATGTTGAAAGATGTGTATATAACTCTGGCTTTCTCACTTACTAGCTTAATTTACTAAATAATTTATTTAAACATTTCATGCCTAAGTTTCATCATTTGATGGGAAAGTGGGAATAAAATATATTATTTGTTAGATTTCTATGAATATTAAATATATGAAAACATGTTCGGTAGCCTGAGAGCTAATAAGCTCTCAATAAATGCTGTTCATAGTTACTGCAGTTTTATATTCAGGTATTTTGTTTCAATTATTTTCAGGCATGAATTGTCTATTTTCCATAGCCGTTTTATTCTAACAAAAGATAAGCCATCGTTTCCCACGGTGTGATAAGCTCAAGCATTCTTACAGTTTGAAAGGGACGTTGTCTAGCATGGGAGGATGGGCAGTGGAACTCAGAGAATGTCCCAAATACAGATAACACCAACTATTTTAGGGGAAATTTCCCTGTTGTAAAATGAGGGAGGATAAGGAGTGTAGGGAGAAGAGCTCACTCATGTTAAGTGACTGGAATAAGTGCTGACAGCCAGGCATGCTCAGGAAACTAAGATAGCTGGGAATGGGCAGAGAAAAGAGCCTTATCTCCTGGACATGTCTGCGTCTCATCCTCGGGAGCCTGCAATTTTATTTTCCTGAATGGGAACAGAGAACCCCTGAAAACCAGATAAATGCAAGTATTGGTATTTTTGGAACCAATAATCAATGCACATCAAATACATTATTCCAAATGGCAAGCAAAGTTAGTTACAGTCCAAGATGAGTATTTGAAAGGTTTTTTAACAGTAGCAACAAAGGTAAATGCTTCATTAATGGACCTGTCCTGTACTCTACATTCAGACTGGCTCTTCTATAATCTTAAATCATTTAGTCCTTATAATGAAAACTAGATAACTCTAATATGTATAATCATCTTTTATCTGCAATTTGTAACAGCGTGTAAGTACTAGTAATTTGCTCTCTAATACAGCTTTTAGCCATATGTTCAGCTCTTATTTTCACCAAAAAATTGGTCATTTCATCTTCTCAGAGTGAGTGGGCATGCTCATTCCAGATCTGTGGTCACATTTTCCATCTAAAGAGAACCTATTTTTGTAGTTTCCTTTGGACTTACGGAGAGTCCTTCTTTGTACATTGAATTACTAGGACATAGATATTACTTCTAACATGTTTTTGAAGGCAAAAATATCCCAAATGTCTTCTACAGTTAAAGACACACATGAGAGGTTGGAATCAAATTTCAGAGGCTCCTATTATGTAGCTCCAACAATTAGATAGGATATCCTACAGAACAAAATGCTAAACTTAAGATAGCAAACGGAATTGGGAAAAATGTTGAACAATCTAGTGTGTTTAATTGTTAGTTCTTCATTTTGTGACAATAAAGATTTCTGGTATTCATCAGTTCACACTATGTAGTGTTGGGTTTTCCCCTTGAAAGGTCTTAGAATTTGTTTTTTTCTTCTTTACTGTTTTTCTTTTAATAATTTACATCAATTGAAAATAGTTTTTTATGTCACATGTTTTGATTATGGATTTCCTTTTGCCAACTTCTCCCTATACCTCCCCACTTCCATACCAATCAAAATCTGCACCCATTTTCTTACTCTTATTAGAACACAATAAGACATCTACTGCTGCCTATACTAAGACTGTTACCACTACTCCTCAAACTATTACTACTAATTCTTTACCCGTACTTCGGCTGTGTTGAGCTGGATACAGTGTTTGACAAAGTCTGCCACTATTGTAAGCAGATGTTAAGCAATGATACTGTAAGAAGTTTTAACAGTAATACTGGTTGGTGTAATATGGTACATAAACTCAACAGTCTTCTGAAAAAGAAAGTGCACTTGAAAAAGCAATTGTTGAGGTGAATGCCAGGGTGGTGAGGCGAGGGTAGGTGGGTGGGTGGGTGGATGGATGGGGGAGCACCCTCATTGGGGTAGGGGAGGCAGTGGAATGGGGTGTGTTGGAGGGGAAAACATAAAGGGGATAGCATTTAAAATGCAAATAAACGAAATAACCGATTAAAAAAGAAAATTAGCTTATCATTCACAATGTAACTACTACACTCCCTCTGTATTGCATGTCTCCATTATTGGCATGAAGAAAAGATATTTAAAGTGTGTTTGTTAGTCATTTTTCAAACTCTAAAACTACAATGGAAAGTAGATTTTACACAAAACTATTGAAAAAATAGCCCCACCTTCTCAGACATTTAGGTTTTCTACCATGCATTAGGCATAAATGAAAACTACAACTTTAATATTATGTTATTAAATTATAGTCCACACTAATTACCTAATTTGTTTTGTAAATACTATATCTCTTGTGCTATGTATATGTACGTGTATATTACTTAAAATTGTTTGCAAATTATTTTCACTCCAGTTCTTTTATCTCCATAGAGACACATTTAAAGCACCATGTATTGGGTAGAGATTTGTTTTCTGTGTATGACTCTGTACATTAGATATACTATTTTTGCCCCAAAATATTTGCTGAATAAGAAATTAATTGATAATTGGATGAATCAATAATTATGTGAGAAAGGAGCAAAGAAATATGCTAACTTTTTATGTGATAGAGGCAGGATTTCTTAATATTTCTTACATAATATCATTAATCTTTGATTAGTAGTTTTCAGATATATTTGTAGAGGTGAAACCTTTGTTCCTGTAGTAGATATTATTCAGGATGTCTTGCACATGTTGCCATGTTAACTCAACGCCTCCAGCAATGTACTGTCAACATGCTGACCTCAGTAATAACCATTGCTGTCTTCCTGTTTCATACAGTTTTTTATTAACACAAATATATGTGTATACATGTGTGTGAATGTGTATGCTTTTATGCTTGCCCGTGTACTTTGTGTGTATCTGTGAGTATGCGAGATAGAGAGAGAAAGCAAGAGAGACACACAGAGACCTAAGTCACTAGAGTATGTTTTTGTCCACCGTCCTTCACGGGATTTTTCTTCTGAGAATGTTTCTTCCATCCCAAGGATCTACTGAGTTCTTCCTAACTATGTTCGTCCACTCTTCCCCAAAGTTTACCTCAATCGATTCCCTTCAATTCTGAGATCTGTCCTTTCAGAACCTATTGTGTAAATAGATTCATAAACCTGCAGCCTCTGATACGTTTTCATCTTCTCATTCATTGTGTCTTTCTGCAGTTTTATTAGGTAGTATATTTAACAATGCCCTTTCTTTTGAATGGGATGTATTGAAGACTATGAAGTTTTCATGGTTAAACCATTAACCTGTTAAAGGCATAGCTAGGAGGATTTTAATTTCTAGTATACATAAAATTTCATGATCTTAATATGGGGGATTTTACATGAACCTGTTTTCATAGGTCTCGGATAATTGACCAAGATTACCAGTATGGGAATGCATGTCACACATGTCATTTTATGAAGCTACAAATGATTTTACTTCACAGGTAGCATTGTGAGAGTCAGTCTCCTTCCAGCGTTGGATCTCTAACTATTCTCTAACTTTCACCCTCTATCCCTTTACATTCCTTCCATCCCAGAAACCCTAGCAAATCTTTTGTTTTCAGGTTGTTCTTCATGTTTTTATTTTGTACACCTAACCCTGAGTTTACCCAGGGCTGTTTGTGTGCTTATGGGTTGGAATTCTCCCTCAGAACCCACTATAGACAGTATTTCAGCAGGGATAGGTAGGGTTATAAGCCCCTTTCACATTCATAAATGATTTTTGATGGGTTCAGTTTTGTATAGACTTAGTTCATGATCATGGTAGCTATGCCATTCCCTCAAGATACAATGTCACAGGCCTTTTTGTTATGTTTTGTCTCCTAAATCCTTTTTTTTTTTTGTTTATGATTCTGCAACATTTATTAGAGGAAATGCTGTAAATGTCATTTCAGTGCTGAACACTCAGCCATTCCTTTTTCTCAATACCATGAGGAGCAAAGAATATGCTTTCTCTGCCATTCATTGCACAAAATGTGTGTGGATTAAGAGAGATGGTTTCTTTCTTTTTTATTTTTATTTTTTTTCAGGGAGGAGGGGTAGTGTACCAACTGGGGCTTAGATTTATTATTTTTTTTCCTTTTTTATTGGCTATTCTCTAAATTTACATTTCAGATGTTATCCCCATACCTCCAATCCCATCCTTCCTCCCCCTCCCATTACTTCCAAGAAGGTGCTTCCTCTCCCAACCAACTGTTTTCTCCTCAGCGCCATTGCAGTCCCCTACACTGGGAAAATGAGTCTGCATAGGACAAAAGGCCTTTTCTCCAATTGATGCCAGAAAATGATATTCTCTGCTGCATATGCACCTGGAGCCATGAGTTTCTCTATGGGAACTTGGTGGTTGGTGTGGTGGGTTTGGTTAGTTGATCACTTTGTTCTTCCCATGGGGTTGCAAACCATTTCAACTCCTTCAGTCCTTTCTCTAGCTCCTTCATTGAGGTCTTCATGTTTAATGCAATGGTTAGCTGCAAGCATCCTTCTTTGTATCAGTTTGGGTCTGGCAGAGCATGTGAGGAGGCATCCATATCAGATTACTGCCAGTAAGGACTACTTGGCATCAGCAATAGTGTGTGGGTTTAATGACTGCATATGGGATAGATTCACAGGTGTGGAAGTTTTGGATGCTCTTTCCTCCAATCTTTGCATGAGTATTTTGTTCTCCTTTCTAGAAAGGACTAAGGCATCCACCTTCTGCCCTTCTTCTTTTTGAGCTTCATAATTTTTGTGGATTGTGAATTCCTTGCTTTCTGGGCTAGTATCCTACCATCAATGAGCACATACCATATGTGTTCTTTTGTGACTGGGTTACCTCACTCAGGATGATAGTTTCTACTTCCATCCATTTGTGTAAGAATCTCATGAGATCATGTTTTTAATGGCTGAGTAGAACTCCACTGTATAAATGTACCACGATTTCTGTATCCATTCTTCTGTTAAAAGACATCTGTGTTCTTTCCAGCTTCTGGCTATTATAAATAAGCTGCTATGAACAGAGCGGAACATGTGTTCTTGTTAGATGTTGGAGCTTCTTTTGGATATATGCCCAAGAGTGATATCATTGGGTCTCTGAGCTACCATCAGACTTATTTCCAGAGTGGTTGTACCAACTTACAACCCCACCAACAGTTGAGGAGTGTTCTTCTTTCTCCATATCCATCTGCTGTCACCTGAGTTTTTGATCTTAGTCATTATGACTGGTGTGAGGTGAAATCTCAGGGTTATTTTGATTTGCATTTCTCTGATGACTAGAATGTTGAGCATTTTTTAAGATGCTTCTCAGCCATTTGATATTCCTCAGTTGAAAATTCTTTGTTTAGCTCTGTACCCCATTTTTAATAGTCTTATTTGATTCTCTAGAGTCTAACTTCTTGAGTTCTTTGTATATATTGGATACTAGCTCTCTATCAAATGTCGGATTGTTAAACATCTTTTCCTAGTCTATTGGTTGCCATTTTGTCTTTTTGACAGTGTTCTTTGCCTTACAGAAGCTATGCAATTTCATGAGGTCCAATTTCTTGATTCTTACTCTTAGAGTATAATCCACTGGTGTTCTGCTCAGGAAAATTTCCCCTGTGTCTATGTGTTCTAAGCTCTTCCCTACTTTCTGTTCTATTAGTTTTAGTGTACCTGGTTTTATGTGGAGGTCTTTGATCCACTTGGACTTGAGCTTTGTAAACGGAGATAAGACAGGATCGATTTGCATTTTTCTCTATGTTGACTGCCTGTTGAACCAGCACAATTTGTTGAAGAGGCTGTCCTTTTGCCATTGAATGTTTTTAGCTCCTTTACCAAAGATCAAATGATTATAGGTGTGTAGGTTCATTGCTGGGTCTTCAATTTTATTCCATTGATCTACCTGTCTATCTCTGTACCAATATCATGCAGTTTTTATCACAATTGATCTGTAATACAGCTTGAGCTCTGGGATGGTGATTTCCCTGGAAGTTTTTTTTTTTATTGTTGAGAATAGTTTTTTTTATATCCTGTGTAAAAGCAATATATAGCAAACCAGTAGCCAACATCAATCTAAATGGTAAGAAACTTGAAGGAATTCCACTAAAATTAGGAAGTAGACAAGATTTCCCCCTCTCCCTCTACCTATCCAATATAGTACTGGAAGTCTTAGCCAGAACAATTAAACAGCAAAAGGAAGTCAAATAGATACAAACCAGAAAGGAAGAAGTCAAAATACCACTATTTACAGAATATATGATAGTATAACTTCCATGATCATGGACTGGAAGGATTAACATAGTAAAAATGGCCATCTTACCTAAAGCAATCTACAGATTCAATGCAATCCCCATCAACATTCCAACTTAATTCTTTATATAGTTAGAAAGAACAATTTGCAGTTTCATTTGGCATAATATAAAACCTAGTATAGCAAAAACTGTTCTCAACAAATAAATAACTTCCCTGGGGGAATCACCATCTCTGACCTCAAGCTGTATTACAGATCAATTGTGATAAAAACTGCATGGTATTGGTAGAGAGACAAACAGGTAGATCAATGAAATAAAAAAGAGGGATGATTTCTACAGGTATAAACAAAGATGATTAGGAAACATTTGGACATATTTTATTTAGCTAAAAATCACTAAGCACCTCCTTATTTCAGTCTATCCCCCTTTCACCCTTTTTAAATTTACACTACTGTCTTGGAGACTGGTCCTTGAATCTAATCACAGAAATTTGGTTACACCTATAATAATTATCCCACTATAGTACAAGTGGGCAACATCTTGCCAGGTAAGTTGGTATTGTAGTTAGTAGAAATCAGAACTGAGTTAGGCTATTGATACCTTTTCTACTTAAACAGCGTCTGTTTCACCCTCTAACATGCAAGCAAGCCTGAAAGATAGAAACTCCCAGCTCCATCTGAGCTGCTTTATCTGTAACTTGTCACCAAGGCTTATGGAGTTTTCTGCAGAACAGTTTTATCATCTCAACATGTGTAGCAACTGAGGAATGTAAAGGATTGTTTAGGTGGTTTTTTTGGGCCTCCTTTACCAGAAGCTCTTCATGAGGTAACATAGGACAGGCATTAGAATGTGTTTAGGAATCCATGACTTGATCATATTTCTCTATGGAGAGTGGTTAGGAGAGAAGCCCTGAGGGTCAGCAAAATGAATGTAAATCTCAAACCTTGGGGAGTGGGAGGTGAGCAGACTCCCTAGAGAGTACCAGACACCAGGGAAGTAAGCAACTCTAATTATTCAAAGAGAGGGACCTTAGATAAAATGTCCAAAGGTAGGGAGAGAGAACTCATTGTGTCCACCTGTAATAGAAAGACAGGACATCAAGTGAAAATATGAGATTACCATCCCACAGTGAAAGTTTTTGACCCAGAATTTTTTTTTTTGTCTAAAAGAACTAAAGGGACAAAAATGGAGAAGAGATAGACAGAAAGGTGGTTCATTACTGATGCTATGGTGTGCTTAAAGTGAGGAGCCTTTCATGGCTGCCCTCCAAGAGGCCCAGCGAGCAGCTGACTGAAACGGAAGCAGATACTGACACTCAACCAGTAGACTGAAGTTGGGGACCGCTGTGGCTAAATTAGGGAAAGGCTGGAAGAAGCTGAGGAAGAGGGTGACTCCATAAGAAGACCAACAGCTTTAACTAACTAGGACTTTGAGATTTCTCAGATACAGATCCACCAATCAGGCAGTATGTACTAGCTGGTCTGAGGACCTGACACATTTACAGCAGAGGACTGCCTGATCTGGCCTCAGTGAAAGAAGAGGTGCCTAACCCTCTAGTGACTTGAGGCCACAGAAATTAGGTAGTCCTAGAAGTAAGACATACTCTTGGAGAATAGAGGCAGAAGGAGTGGATTGAAGTACTGTGGAAGGACATATTTGAAAGGGTACAATGACTGTACTGTAAAATATAACATTAATAATAACAATAATGATAATAGTAATAATAAACAACCCATGGCTTCTATAAGCAGCACTAATGAATCAAGTAATATATCTTCTTTCTGATGCTAACCTTTTGTTATTTTTTTAAAATTAACTTACAGAATAGCAAGTATCATTTGTCTTTTTCAGACTCAGTTGCTTTAGTTTAACCCTAACTCCTCATCCACGCATTGCTCTGTGCTCATCTGTCCCTGCTTACACTTTACCTTATACTGCCTTAGTTATTGTTTGATTGCTGTTAAAAGATACCATGGTCACAACAACTCTTATAAAACAAAGTATCTGGGGTATTGCACAAAGCCTTTCAATGTTAGTCCATGGTCATTATGGCAGTCATGTGACAGATATACCACTGGATCAGTGGAAGAGAGCTTTACACTGTGATCCATAGTCATCAGGCAGAGAGGAGGCACTGGGTCTGCTGTGGGCTTTAGAAACCTTAAAACTTATTCCCAGTGACACAGCTTCTCTAACAAAGCCATACCTTCTGATCCTTCCCAAGCAGTTCCACTACCTGGAAATCAAGCGTTCAAACATCTGAGCATATGGAGGCCATTTTCATTCAATTCACCGCACTCCCAGTATTTTCTTCTCATCATTTATGTCTCCTCACCTAAAAGCATCCAGAGAACAATGGCATTTGTCTAGTTTCATGGCTTCTATAGGTACTTGAAATTAAGCACACCGATCTAAAGATTTGAATTGTTTTGACTTTTCATATTGTTTGTTTTTATAATGTTATCTGAACATGTTGACTTCTTTCTTTGATTTTCTTCTCTTCTTTTGGTGTGTGTGTATGTTTGTGTCTACTGTGAAATTCTAACCTACCTCTAGTTGGATAAGGGAAGGAACTATATAGCTAGAGCTAAGCTTGGGACAGATAATACTGCAATACTGAGCTACTTGATTTAAGCTAGGCTGAAAGTGTGGAACTTTTGTTAGGGTGTTGGAGTAGGGGCACTTATATCCTGTTTCTAACCAATAGTCTTCTAGTTGTACATAAGGCCTGGTCAACAGGAGGGAATTCATGCTGAATAAAATTCCATTTTGTTTAAATACCGCATTTTCACTACCCACTCATCTAATGGTGGACCTACTTCATTTTCTAGGTAGTAGGCAAAGAGCAACAATGCATATTGATAAGGAAGATGTAGCTCTTTAGAATAATGTAGAGTCCTTTGGTTATGAACTTAGAATTGATATAGATAAGTTAGAAATTTGCGCCTTTTACCAATATAAATAATTCATAATTTATGCTTTTTTTCACTTTGATATTTATGGCCATCCATTTCTTCAGCAGCTTACAATAATATGTTCTTGTATTATTTATGTGGGCAGATATATTTTAATGACCAAAGAAGATAACTAGAAAATTTTATAAAGCATTCATACTTTAAACCTGTTTTTGCAGAAAATGCAGAGCTAATAAAAATACTTATTTAGCAGCAAATCCAGAAGTAAGCTGTATTATTGGATTTTTATCTTTTCATACGTGTATTATTTTTCCTGATCCAAGCAGTAACTCTATGGGGACGTCATAGTATTTTGCAAATGAAAAAAAATTGTTGCTAAATTACAGTGGAAGTCTTATCTGTGATTTCACATCTAATGATGCTAGAATGGTGAAGAGCATTCGTATCGAATCTCAAGACCCTCTGTCTAGTGAGGGTGAGCACCCCGTTGCCTGGTGAAAATAAACAGAACGCTTATTTTTTAAGATTAATCCTCACTGTGACACTCTCATATATCAGTTTTCAAATTGAGATTAAATGGCATACCTTCAAAATCCAAACAGCAGCCTCTACATTACAGATGAGTTATTTTAAATTTAGTTGTCATTTGTTGATATCAAGTAAGAAAGGTAGTTTCTTTCACGTTGTTCTAGGCACGTGTAAATATGAATTATTTTTTAGCAAATTAATTTTTAGTACTTTTGTTACCTACCCATCCTAAAATGCTAATAACCAAAACAATCAATTAATAGCTTATCTTCTAAAATTTATATTTGGTAGTTATTGGAGCTAAAGTACAGTATATACATATTAATTGTTTATTTAATGGTTGCTCAAAATGTCTTATATGTAGTTCAATACTCAGGAAAGAAGATCTATAAAATTATTGCTTTATATGTTCAATATTGCTGTGATTTGAGCTACAGATACCTAATCACAAATAGCTTTCAAATTTCAATAAAATATATGATCAATGAGAAATTGGCATAATCTATGTAAATTGTATTTATAACCCAAAAGTAAAATATGCATAACTGCTTATTAAGACAGTCATTTTAGCTACTTTGTAATATTTTATTGATGATTGATAGTAAATCGTGCTTACATCTTTAAAATTTGTCTCTTAAATCTTCTATCATTATTGCTAGTGATCCTTTCATTCAGTGTTTCCCAAAGTCTACCATGTATCCAGGGTCTTTACCTTCTCTGTATGTAGCTACCATGTGATTTCAGTAGAACCAAGTTAGATGGCAAGTTCTTTTCCCAGTCTTCTTCAATAATGGTGTGGGAGCTTGCATAAGGACTGGAGGAGCAGAGGGGTATTGCAGCCTCATAGGAAAAACAACATCAACTTGCGGGACTACCCAGTGCTCCCAGGGACTAGACCACCAACCAAGGATTGTACATGGATGGATCCATGGTGCCAGATACATAGACAGCAGAGGATTGCCTTGTCTGACATCAACAGAAGGGGAGGCCTCTTGTCCTGTGGAAGTTTGATGCCCCAGCAAAGGGAGGTGCTGGAGGGGTGGGGTGGGAAAGGGTGGGTGGTTGGGGGAGCACCCTTATGGACACAAAGTGAAGGGAGGAGATGAAAGCTGTGGGACAGGGGGCTTGTGGATGGGTAATGGGGAAGTGGGATATTAGTTGAGAAGTAAACGAATAGAGTGATCTTAATAATAATTAAAAGTGGCCATTAGGATATAGCATGTAAATGGGCTCACATTACTGCCCTCCTCTCAGTATTTCACAATGTTGCCATTACTTTTTAAATAAAGCATCCTCCCCTTTTAGAGGGAAGGGTTTCCCACTGTTGTAGAGCAGCTTGTTGCTTTTACCCTTAGTGTCCAGTACTATATCTAAGCAGCTTCTTTCAACTCCTCTCAGGATGGCCTGCTCTGCCTGGGTCTACAGCCTGTTCCTCTGTTATCTGTTTTACTTCTGACCAAGTGTCTCTGAGGCCCTTCAAGGCACTGTTAACTACTATTATGGTCTTGACAATGTGTGTTATACCCTGTCAGAACAAGTTGCTTTTTTGCTCTTCAGTCCTACAAGAGACCCAGGAAAAAACCTGCTCGGTTTATTCTTTCACATGCTACTGTGGCTAGAGCATAACCAGTGCTCAATAAATCCCCCCTTAGTGAATAATAGAGTGATTAAGTTATTCATATAGATAACTATTTCTCTTTACTATAAGTATGAAGAGATGACAAGAGTTCTGTTTAACACCCCTTACATTGATAAAATTCTCACTGCTAACCATCACACTCTTTATTGTCCCCAAATGCTAATAAAATTTTTTAGACTTCTCTTTCATTTAGACTTAATGATAAATAATAATTGAACTATAAACTCTTATTCAGGTTTATTTTGTTCCATATGTAATATTTAGCAATATAATATATATTCCATACAGAAAGTATAGATAGAACAAGATGTAGAGATAAAAATAGAAATGATTTCCTTGTATCATATGCAAATTTGATATTATTTAGTTTACTTTTTAAACCTTGACAAATTAGTTTTTAAAAATTTTAACTAAGTAAATTTTAGCATATTTAAAAACATGCAAGTGCCATTTTTCTAGATATTAGATAATATATTTCTGTATAGGAATCAATGGATCTTTGAAACTACTTGTTTTTTTTATGTGAATTCCATAATTTATGCTTCTATTAAACAATTATCAGGCAATTTTAAGGCCATATAACATCTTTCTTTCAATATGTCTTCTTTAAAGAATATTATATTTTTAATGACAAAATTTTGTAAGTGTAATTTAATTAATTGTGTCTTAAAGAAAATTGTGCAATAAAACAATGTTATTGGTTTAATATTATAAGGAGCTCACAGTGATAAGAACACTCCTTCTATGTCTTTTTTTGCCTGGAGAGTTGTTAATTATTCTAAAATTGGGACATTTTATAGAAACTTATTGTATATACCAATGTTATTAAATAAAAATTTAAGTGTATATTTTTATTTGGTTATGTCCTAGTATAATTTAAGTCATTACTTTTCCCCCATTTTCTCTAAATATCATACTCATCAAAACAAAGGAAATGTCTGTTTTTGAAGCTTTTCTTGTCTTGAAGATAAATAAAAGTTACTTTTTGGTAATCATTCATCCTAAATCATGAACTTCATACACATAACTTTTGCAACTATTCTATAATGTATATTTCTTAAATAGCTTTATTTAGAATTCTGGCATATTGTAGCACTCACAGATTCATAATGATTGGCTTACTTTGAGTTTAAACACAGTAGTCTAACTTAAAAATCTGTAAACTGTGTAAGAGTTTATTTAAAAAGAACATGAAAGAAAGAATAAAAGAGACACACACAATACAAATACACACACAGGCAGAGAATGAGAGAGAGAGAGAGACAGAGAAAGAGAGAACACCTCTCAGAAATTTAAATAACCCTAGAGAATTATTCTTGGGGCTATTGTGATTTTTCGATTGACAGGTTTCCAATAATCTCCCAAAAAGTATAAAATTGTCTCTAACCTCATAAGTCACCTGTGGAATGCATCAGAGCAGTTAAAGGATTATATTGATGACATATTCTTTGCTTTCAGATTTTCTAGACACATGCTTTTTTCATTTATTCTTCTCCACACTTTAAATATTAGGATTTTGGCAGGATATTTTAAAGTTCTAAATCCCACAAGAGACATGAAAGTAGCCAAAAACAATAAGACACCAATGCCATTCCTGTTTAAGGCTGTTTCTTACTACTTGTGAAAACTTCAAAGGTACAACTCTTCACATGTGCGACAATGTATAACATTTATTATTTTGGGCAACTCATGAGCATTCCCAGGGAAGAACAAGAACTAATAAAATCATTCATAGAGAACTATGGTAATTCATCCTCTATTTTGGTTTTACATTTGTTCTTTTTCCCCCTTTGCTTAAAAGAAAAGAGTTAAATCTGTTGAACAGTGAAGAGATGCTTGGTATCACTGGTCATTTTATTCAGAAACAATGAGACCAGTATAACTTTAATATGTTAAGGACTCAGTTTTTCCAAGCAATTAAATAGTGCTTTGATCTTTGAGAATTTAATAATAGAGATTCCTCTCAGTACCTCCACAGGAGGATACACAAATCCTGGGTAAACAATTTGGGCAACTCAGCCTATTTTTACGCCATGGCTCATTCCCATGTGTATTGAATTGTGGCTGAACACTTACCTCACCCAAGCCAGAAGCCACATTTTGAAGATTTTACTTACTAGTTTTTGTATCCTTGGGAACAATTGACTTCTGTTCCTTTAGTGTCCTATATAAATACAAGGTGAGTAGCAGTCTCCATAGGTGTAGTCTTCTTTTCTCTATTAACATCACATTTGCTCTAAACTCTATGACATTAAAAAAATACTTTCCCACACATAAACATATAGAGAAATTGTACTGGGTTCATTTTGTGTTGCTCATGTGCACATCTGATTAGGGATGCCTACTTGAGGCTGGATAACTTACCAGCAAGCTTGTTCCTAAAGAAAACAGACGTTTCCCCTCTCAGTAACCATTTTTGGCCTTCGCTCTTCTTGCAGGTTCTTTGGTTTTGCTTTCATAATTATAGTTCCGTGTGGTAACTGTTACTCTTCCCAAAATATGTTCATCATTTGTTATATGGCATCATTTAGTCATGGGTTTCATTAGAATTTTTAAAAACCAAATATGCTAGAGCAAATGTTAAACTATTTACTTTTAGTCATGGCTGATAGTAAATATGAATGAGAACTGTTGTTCCAGTCTGAAGAGACTCAGTGTTTCCTATTAATCAGTTATGAAGTTACACGGAAGTGAAGCCACATAAATGATTCTATAATTTACTTTCATCTGAGGCCTCTTTGAATTATTCCACTTTTATCTGTGCTTACTACCCTCATATTTTCCTTGATGCATCAAATCTAATATTCATGCCTGTAACAATGTCTTTTATGCCCCCATCCCAGGATTTTTACCCCACTTTATGACCCACCATTGATTTAAATCATGATTCAAACCAGTGAGAATCAGCCACAATGTTATTAAAGGATTGAACCTTCATGTTTTGCTCTAATGAAAGTTCTTCTTATTTCCTATGTATCTCTCTATTTTGTTTATTTAGTATTATCCCTCAAGTCCTAGCCAGTATGAAGTACACACACACACACACACACACACACACACACACACACACACATGAATGAATAGATACTCTTGAAGGTCAGGCTTGTTTAAATAAGTAAATAAAAAGAATAGCATTTCTTAGTAAAACAACATTTGATGGTCATAGACATTGACCAGAATGTAATTTGAGAGTAAATCACACTCAATATGAAGACTACGTGATTATTCCACAGCAAAGGTTGACACGGAAGAACAAACGTTTCATGATGTGAGCACTTGATCTGATGCTTTGGGGTTAGTAAGCATCTCCCTCTGGGTTCTACTTGAGTCTATTTCAAAGCAAATGGAATTCTTACTACTTCAATAACATGATCTGCGCTAATTTGTGCTGTACTGTGAGTTCTGTGGATCCTTAGGAACTCAGTAGGAATTACCAATTTATAAAAGGTTCCTTTGCAGAGGTATTAGTCCACAATTATTTTGAATAAGGAAAGACATACATAATTTTTTTCCTTTTCTATATCCTGGATTTTATTTTTTTTCCTCACAACTTTATTTTAAAAAGAGAGATACATGTACAGATTTTTAACAGCATTTTGGCACAAAACTATATGAATATATTTTTGTCAGTACTTGATTCTTTTACAGTTTTGATAGTATGCATTGAAATCTTATTTAATTTCTTCCATGATTTTATATCTTCCTTCTTTTTCTCTCTTTCTTTTTGGATTTGGGGTTCAGGAATTTCGGCACAAATTCTCCTTTAGTATTTTTCCACAGGTTCGTTTAGTTTTATGTAATAGAAAACATTATTTTCAGTTATTGTTGGTTCTTCTGGGGCATGACCGAATAAGTTAAGTGTCTGTGGTTTCTGAGAGGAACCTACGACACTAGTGTGCAAGATTCACTCATCCTGGGGATTAGCAAGAACAGGCTTGCCTTTTCCTTTTTATTATTGACATATACTTTATAGGCACTCTTAAAAGCCCTCTCATTTTTATAGTTATCTGCCTTTAGTAACTAATAAAATTTACCATTGAAAGCTGTAAAAATGATGAACATTTCACGTTCCATTCAATCATTATAATTAGGTAAAACATGGATAATTTGCCTACTGTGATACTTAACTTTAAAAACTCATGTAGCTTACTAGATCAATTTTTATCCTTTGGAGAGTATTTACACATATGAAATTGGACAGAGGCAACCAAATGTAAATATATTATACTAATATGTATCACATATGCATTTTATGAAAGCATCAAATATAGTATTATATGGCAAGCCGTATTCTGAGCATCCCTTTTATAAAGGAGGGAACTTGATAAACCTGTAGGTTGACAGGGTAGTTTGTTAGTGAACAAACAGTTACAGTATGTATAAATTAAAATTTTCTAATCAAGGGTGAAAATTTATTTTGAAATTGATGAGATTTAATTAAGCCTTTGTGAACTAACAAATGTTTTATACATCAGTCATAAATCAAGAGTCATAGCAGGTCTTGTGAGTAAAAGCTGTATAAATAAACCTTAACCTTTAATACACAGTTTATTATAAATACTTGTTCTCCTAATCATATAACACTCTGAAATTTTTATATCATGTAATATTGATCCACTTGTTGCATTCATGTTTTCCTGGAGCTTTCACAGGTATTCCTAAATGAATAAATATTATGATATTTTATAATTTCTGTTACCTATGGTCAAACAGAAGATTCTGGTTGTTTGGGTACTTTCTTCACAAAACAATAATGAATTGTATGTGTATGTATAGTATGTGTATGTCATTCCGTGGATAATGGTGTTCACTGAGTGTTAGACTTCACCAAAAAAAGATCTAAAGGAATTTAAAATATCTTAGTTACACACATGTTAAGTATCTCAGCAAAGGGCCAATTTTATGACTGAAATGAAATGAGCATTAAGAATGAGTTATAAAGTGATACAATAATTATTTTTATTTAATCCCCTATTCATAAGTTACTGACATTACAACTCTGCTATGTATAAAGAGAAACTGTTTAAAACAAGAAATTATTGCATTTTAAGTCTCACTGTGTTTTTCTTTCCTTTGTATCTGATAGCCTATGTTTAAATAGAATATCCTGTGGAAGACATCCAGTACCAGCAAATAAATTAAGAAAATGCAACATCTCTCAAGCACTGTGCTAGACAAAGTGTTCACAAATCCATTTGAAGAAAAATGCATATGTATAAGATATTCTAATCTTCCATTTCGCTGAATTACATTCTGTAATCCTTCATGATATGTTGAAGGACACAGCTTAGCTTTTCTTTTTAGAATTTAGGTCAGCTGTAGTATTTAAGCAATGTAAATGAATCAGAGAATGAATGAGTAGACATTCAGGCCATAGTTTTCATAGTTGTTATTTAGAAAATATTTTATACGTAGCTTTTCTTCTTTTATTTAGTATGGTCAAATTGCCTAGGAATAAAAAATAAGAAATACTTAGTTTTAAGGAAAATTAAATTAAATAACCTGAAATTTTGAATATTTTAAAAATATTTTTACATGTATTTTGTTTTACAATCTTGAACAGTTAAAATTAATTAATGTGGTTTTTGGCCTCTCAGGTACTTAATATGCGCCATAACAGGGTAAATTCCTTTTTCAGAATGACTCCATGTGAAATATGTTTTCAATGAAAATTCCTGAGATGTTACAATATAACTTATTGATGGGTTATAACTTACAGCTTATCTTAACAGCTCTTCCTCATTTTAGGAAACACATTTCTATAAAACCTCTTTCCCCCTGGTTGTTTCTTTTCTAAGGAGTGAAATTTCCAACCCTCCAACCCGGTGTCTCTTTTAGGTAACTAGGGTCATTCCTTTTAATAAAGAAATAGGTAGACTAACAGAATCAATAGCCTAGTTTTAGAGTAAGACAAATCCAAGTTTCACTCTTCACAATGACAACTAGACCATTTACTTACACTAGCTGAAATTCAATTTTCTCCTTTATATACGACTGGGTTGAATATTCTTCAAGGTTAGGATGTACCAAGATTAGGAGGTGAGACACTTTTAGGACTCATTGGAGCTGACCTTAGTAAAAATGCCCAATATTGGGAAAAGGGAATTCAAGGAGTCCACCTCCAGTAGATAGACAGGGCCTTAAGTAGACGGGCAGGGTTACTAACCCACAGTCAAAATCTGGAACCAGAATTGTTGCTGTCTAAAACAACTCCAGGGACAAAAATGGAGAAGAGACTGAAGGAAAGGAAGTGTAACAACTTTCCCAACTTGGGATTTATCTCTTGGGGGAAGGCACACCAAGGAGGTGCAGAGGTCTCCCTGGTCTGGCCTTAGTGAAAGAAATGCACTTAATACTAGAGACATTTGAGGCCATGGAAAGATTGAGCACTAGTGTGGAGGGGGAGCACCCTTTTGTAGGCAAGTGTAGGGGAGGAAGAATGGGATGAAGAACTGTGTGAAGGGGGTCTGAAGGGGAGAAATGACTGGAATATAAGTAAATAAAATAAATTAAATAAATAAAAAAGAAGTATATTATTTGATAATCTGGGTCCCATTTCTAGGTGTGTCCATTTGCAAGTCAGATTCTGAATTGGTGACTGTGGGTGATTATTTTGAGTTACTACACTTTGGTACTTGGAGTATTTGGTACTTGGAGTAGAGGGTATATCTCTACCTATATACGCAAGGAGATAATATTTTCAAGATGGAAAGTAAGAAAAGTATCTCATAAAATGTGAAGGTTTATTCTGATTTGAGGCTCAGTCCATTGCTGGGAACTGGCTTTGTCCATTGCTGTTAACTTCTGAAGGCTTGTGCTCCTCTCTGCATATGCTAGGCATTCTGTCTGTGTGTTCTCTGAGGTGAATACTATCGTAAAAGATCGTAGACAGCACATGTTTGAGCCTCCTTTCAAGATCCTATTAACTACCCTTAGGTTTGAGATATATTTGAAGGATCTGTTTTGTTTTATTTTGACAACTCCAAATACAATGTTATAAAATGGAAGACTATTTCTGACATGTGCTTAATCTGTTTTTGCACAGTAAAACCAGCTAACTGTTAAGTATTTCTGAATTCCAGCTAGTTCTTTGTGACTAATAAAATCAGCTGCTTCTGTCCGTTTTCCTAAATTCACTGCAACTTTTTTCTAAAAGTCTAGTCAGTGCATTCAAATAAGTCATATGCTTACCAACTGCAGCTCAGCTAAATATGTAACAGGCTCATTATATATCAAGGCAAATGGATTTGAGCGTTATCCTTTTTCTAAGATATATCCAAGGTAGTGTTTGCTTACAATCATTGTAACTCATGAGAGTATTCCAATACTGGTATTATTTTTTGGCAAGGGTCTTACAAGACTAGAGGACTACATTTTATGTTTAGTTTTTTATGTCTTGTTAATTTTCCAGTGCTCTGAACATACTAGGTATGCAGCCCATGCTTGCTAGAAATCATGCTTCTTGCTGTGTTGCTCACATAAACTACAAGTCCACTCTTGAGAAATCAGTGTGTGTACAGAGGGATATTAAACTTAAGTCTCTAATACAAATTTTAGGATAAATTTCAGTGCATATGTTAAAGATTGTAATGTTCTGCAACTACAGTAGGCAAGTTTATTAAATTGAAACTACAGTAATTATGAAAAACACAAAATCCTAGTTAGGATACACATGTTTGCTAAGCTATAGAAAGAATCCCATTGGATTTGTTTGTATTTACATTTCTAAGGGTATAAATTTTGTTTTAATTTGTCCATATGGCCATGTTATGAATCTTATTAATAGTTAAATATTATAGACTGGCAGAGCTACTTAGGGAGAACTGATAATTTACTTTGTACATTGGTACATAAGAGACAGTACATTATGTGAAATAAATAGATGAAAAAGTTTCAAAATATTCATGGTTTCATCAATATTTTGAATTATAAGAACTACATTGCCAAGAGTTTTAAAAAGAAAATTGTATATTTTTGATTCATTTGGTTTGCCCTCTTGCACTTTGAAATAGTTGCTAACAATACTTCAATTCTACCAGAAATCTAAGGGCTTAGTTGGAATTAGTTTCATGATGAAAGTAGAGATACTATCTTTTACCATTCCTCCTACCAAACAGGCAGAAGTTACAGTTTTTTTTTCTCAGTATGGGTCCTGTGGTTTCATTATCACTGCACATGGGACGCAGAGGCAGAGTGGGAGATTTGATCCATCATGGGGAACATATGAGGCCTCCTACCAAATGTGAATAGTGTTCTTAGACATTAATATAAATGATATATAAAATAACTGAAGTTTAAAAATATCAATAATATATAAAGGAAAAATATAAACATTACTTTAGAGATGAATATACATAGCCTATACTTTCTGAAGCGTGCCAAGCTTAATAAATTCCACAATTTGATCTTTTGCACATATAAGAAGCAATTGATATATACATAAGGCCACTGGTATTATTAAAAGTTATTGAAAGGTCCTAATATCGCCTTGTATCCAATTTCTACTTAGAACAAAAAAAGTAGAATTTTTTACAGTATTAATCTAATCTTGCTATCATTTATTTCAAATGTTAATTTTTAAAAAAATCTTTATTATTATTTTTATTGGATAATTTATGCATTTAAATTTCAAATGTTATCCCCTTTCCTGGTTCCCCCCTCCTTCCATGAGGATGCTACCCCTTTCACCCACATAAAAAGAATGACAATATCAACCAACCAGAGAGCTCCAGAGATTCCAGGGACTAAACTACAAACCCTTGCGGGGCGTGTTCCATGGCTCCAGCCACATATATAGCAGAGGGTGGTATTGTTTGGTCTCAGTGGGAGGAGAGGCCCTTGGTACTGTGAAGACTGGATACTCCAGTGTAGGGAAATGCCAGGGCATGGATGTGGGAGTGAGTGGGTGGGTCAGGGAGCAGCCTCATAGAAGCAGGGGGAGGAAGGATGAGATAGGGGCTTTCCAGAGGGTAAACCAGGAAAGGGGATAACATTTCAAATGTAAATAAATAAAATATCTAATTAAATTTCACTCATCTGGCTCAAGGTTTTGGTCCATCGTGGATTAAAAGACAGAGTTAAGTTCGTGGCAGCGTGAGCATATGGTAGAGGCTTCTCACCGTGCTGAGCAGAGAACATAATCGGGACTGGTAGGCGTGACTGTAGCGGCCATAGCACGCACAGTGACCTACATATATCAGGAGATTCTTCATATTAAGGCATCCAAAGGATCTAAATGCAGTTCCCACAAATGGGGGTTGTTTCTGATTAAGGACCTAATAGTAATTGTGGTACCCTACCCCAAACCTAAAAAAACAGATTCTGATAGTATTTCTTTTTCCTCTGAGACATTGACACAGATTATAAATATGCAGTGACCCTTGAACTCAAGAAGAAAAATTGACCAAATACAGAAGTTTGTTTGTAAGTTAATAACCCCTAAAAATGAACTGGCAGATGATAGTTGCATGTGTGTTGAAAGTGTGATCTGAGATGGTTGGGAGAAAACAGAGTCTCAGGACAGAAAAACGGTTACCCACTGTCTACCTGTCTCTCTCTGCCTTGGCAGTCAGCGGAAGCATCTGTACCAGGTGAAAAGCTGATCTTTGTTTTTTAAATATTTTATTTATTTGTGGCTCTCTATTGTTAAGCTTAGGGTGTAGAGCAATATAAAAGTCAAATTTTTCAACATGTCAATTTTATCTGTTATTTTTTTTCTGATAGTGAATTATTTTATCCTCCAATGTAGAATATCTGCTTTTCATTTTCTTTAAATTTGGCAAATTTACTTTTATGCTAATATTGTAGACTACTCTGGAGGAGGAGAAATAAGACCATGCAATAACTACTTCCCTTGTGACTCATTATATTTATTAGCTCTACTATAAATGACACCCAAACTATAAAAATAAATGAGGTTTCCAATGTTCAGAATTATATCAGGAGGATAAAACTGAAGCTGCATCTTTCCTCTTGGTTTGTATGTATCAATAAGGGATCTGTATAACTTACAGAAATAATGACAGCCATGTGTGGGCTTATTGAAATATTTATATCAACACTGGCTCATAGAAGGTAAACAAGTAGAATTTTTTAGTTACTTTAGAAATAAAAATTCACCTTGTTCTTGCATAAGGGAAGCCTTCATTGCAGAGCCAGGGACTGAACCAAGTTTCTTGAACATAGTGTGCAGCTGCTTTTTATCCCTGAGCTACATGCAAGCCACAGAACAATATAGTACCACTTCTTGTCTCTTTCTTCCCATGGACAATTTAATAAATAATACAATATATCTGAGTATGACACCTCTAAGACTTACTTTAAACAGCAAATAAGCCAAATCTATAATGCACTTAGATATGTTGGAGTAAATATTTCGAACCTGCATTTATCCTGCGTCTACCTTCGGTTTTTAATCTGCAAGTCTGTAGACCCATCACTACTTATTAGGGGTCTTTATATTTTCCTCACATTAAAGTGCAGTCTCCTTGTTAGTTTATAAATATTGTTGTATTTTTCATTCTGACATCAGCATGAAAATTGCAGCCACACAAGCAATTCTCCCTTTAATTGTCCTTTAAAAGAACAATATGTTATAGAATATTTAGAGAAATGTTGTCTCTTAGCTCTATAAAGATGAGTTTTAGGAACAATTCTATGCAACCTTTGCATTTACGGCAGTCTCCCCTTCTGAAATTCACTGCTGAAATTTAATTACCAGATGTTTTCTTTGGAATATCCATATTGGCTTCTCTTTCCTAGAGAAAACTGACTGAAGGTGGAACTCAGTAAGGGAACATGAATGGTGCAGCCACCTGATTACAGCAGCATAAATTATTGTCATTTAGGCCTAACTATGCTTTATTTTCTGACATAAAATTCACCCTGTTGGAGTGATTACAAAATTAAAATATTGCTGTAAAATTGCTTCTACCTGACAGGAGAAAATCAAGGGAAGACTTTGGACATGACCTTTTTGTGAGTTTCTCTGCTAATGTCATGTCAGATTGAATCTTTCAGGAACCTTGCCTCTGTGAAGGAAGCAAGTATGGAAGATGTCATAGCCCTTTGCCTCCATGCCCTAAGCGGTCAGGACCACCTTCCCTTACATACACTCTCAGTTACCACAAAGAGAAAAATCAGTGGGGTTAACTGAAAAGGGTCATTTGCTGTGCTGGGTAAGTTGTTGGAAGTGGTCCCAGAAGTCACAAGCTGCTCCACTTGTGTAAAGTCACTGCTGAAAACTGGACAAGAATTTTGATGAGGTGTTGCAATAACACTGTAACTCAGTGTGTCCTTAAAGCAGTCCCATAAAACCCCACAGATAGGGTCACAATTGCTGTCACTTTCTTTTTATGTTATTTCCCTTGGAAGAAGCAAACGTAGACTGTCTATGTTAAAAGCTGGAAGCCCCTGGGGCTAGAAAGTTAGGGCCTCTCATAAATACAAGGGCATTGTAATGCCAAGATACACCCAAGTGATGGAGGTAAATGAGAGTCTGCAATAGTTAAGGAAGCAAGTATGTAAAATCTAAAGTCACTTAACTGAACCAGTGATCCGTAATTGGTGGTGGTGGACAAATCACTGGGCTCAGGGTACTTCAGAGCACTGATAATGCATAACCATGGCTCTAACATTGAACTGTAATCCCAAGGTACACAAAGAGCTGTGTACCTTGTTAGTTAATGTTTGTTTGTCGAAAGCATCTCTCACTATGAGGAGGTGCATGTAATTTACACCATGCAGAATGTAGTAATGGAGGATTTGAGTTCCATCTTTTGTTCTGATGGCAGCTAGGAGAAGACTGATTTCCAGGCAGCTAGGATGAGGGTCTTAAAGCCCACACTTGCAGTGACATACTTCTCCAACAAGGAAGGCCACTCCTACTACAAGGCCACACCTCCAAATAGTAGCATTCCCTGGGACAAACATGATCAAGGCATCATAATCTCCAACCCCCAAACCTTTATCATATTTTCATTGTAAAGTACCATGCCAAGGAAATCCATAGGAGACAAGGCAACATCCAAAAATAAATAAATGTATTTGTTATTAAAATAAAACTATTACATATTATATACATATTAATCATCTTTAATTAACCTACTTATAATGGAAAAATTGATGAGCACCCAAAAATTTGGCAAACTTTAAAGAATATAAGAACAAATATAACTGCAAACTTCATGCTTTCCTATTACAAGAAAATATATGTTTAAGTTTTTGTATATATTTACTGGTAATATCTCTTAGTTTAGAATCTGTAGTAATGTATATGCATATATGTATGTATATAATACAAATGTATATGTTCCTATTTCAATATATATATATATATATATATATATATATATATATATATATGTAATTTTATGTCTCCTATATATTTAAGCTTTGCTAAGTGAGGGGTCTGATTTAGTAGGCCTGGAAAGAGATATGGATTGTTCTTTATTTATGACAATCTAACAAATAATGCTTTTGGTCCATGAATCATGAATTGCAATGTGTCAGTTAATAGAACATCACATGTTCACAGTACTCCAACAGGAGACATTACTTTGAATTTTAAGTGAGAAAAGCAAAGGATGACATATAAAATATTCCTATGCTGGACAAATTTAATGCAGATTTCTCTAAGTAATGGAACGTATATATTGTACAGTGTCAGAGGATCACCGTGAGCATTGACTTTGTAAAAATCTTATCTATGACAGTATGTAATATATTCATGAATATGTATATTTTTATGGCATCACATTTAGGCTATTCATAGACTGTTCAACTGATTTTTTTTATTGGGTTTCTGTTTTTTTTATTGTAATGACATTCTATCATGAATTATTCTAATGAGGAAACTGGAACATGACTGATTATTTGGCTGCAAGCCTGAAGTTAACTCAAGATGGTTGATTCGGAGTCATTTGCTACAACCTGGAAGAATTAAGATTAAGATATACTATTTTATAGTACAACCTGGAAGATTTAAGATATACTATTTCATAGGTAGTAAGAGAGCACAGAGGAAAATCATTGTCTTTCTCATATTGAAATGCACACATAAACAGAGACATGCATACACAATGTCAATGTTTTGTTTAGATTAACAAGAAGCATACTAGAATGTACCACATAAAGCATGCTTATACGTATACAATAGGAAAGGCTGCAGCTATATGACATCTTGTGGCCTTTGCCAGTGTAACTGAAAAAGAACTCTTTGGACATGGTTAATATGTGGTTTACATCAGGCACAAATGCTTTTAAATACACATATATTATTATAACATTTTCCTTCTTCGTTTTTCATTAACAAATTCTTTGTGTCCTCTACTTGTAATCTTTTCCAATACCTTTTTTCAACCTTTCTCATAATCCCTCTTACTCTGAAATCATAGAAAAAAATGTATATTCATACAATGCTGCTGATATGTTCATGCATTCAGAACCAACACAGCCACGTTTTTTTGAACAACTTTATTTTAAAAAGCAAAGACAAATGTACAAATTTTAAGCATTTTTGCATAAAAGTATATGAATACATTTTTGTCATTGCTTGGCTTTTTTATTTCAAAGGTTTGATAGTGTGCATTAAGGTCTTACAAGTTACAATGAGCACAAAGTACATGTAAAACAGATGTGACCCAGAATTAGTCAAAGTTTTTTTGGTGTGTAAGGATTGAGCATAATGGGTTTTTCTTTTCTTTTTTTTTTTTTTTTCTTCTTGAACTTCACATAGTCAGTGAGTTGTTTCTTGGGTGTTCAGAGATTTCTGGGGTTAGTATCCCATTATCAGTGACTGCATATTATGTCTGTTCTTTTGTGACTGGGTTATCTCACTCAGGATGATATTCTCTAGATGCATCCATTTTTTTAAGAATTGGGTTAAGTCATTGTTTCTGATAGCTGAGTAGTACCACTTTTGAAGAAGTTTTTGGTTTTGGTTTTGGTCTTTTTTTGCTTCTTTTTTACTAACTTTTTACTGAAGATTATTTAGCATTTTGGAAAGACATCTTTTTGATATTTTACTATTCAGAGAAGTTAACTTTTTCATGTAAATATGAACAATTATTTAACCCTTTCTGATTTTAAAAGTATAAGTTGGTAATCTTTCAATTGGTATGAAAACATTTGTTTATATTTGGCACACTATTGAAAATTGAGATTATTAAATGATTGGATACAATTATTTGGTTAAAAGAAACAAACAAAAGCAGAATATTTTTTCTCGTGAGCTCTTTACATAATATTTATTTTAAAAATAATGTGATTTAATTTTGAAAATTCCAGATATATATTTGTTTTATGAAAGGAAGATTAGATATATTTAATTTTAAAAGCATTATTCATGCATCCTTTAGATAAATTTGTACAATATTTAATTTATCCTTTGTTACCTGGTATCAATTAATGTTAAAATTTATGCCAGGTTTTAACAATTACTTAAATTCTTCAGGGTAATAATTATAGCTAGGAATAACTTTTACATTTTTAAAGTATGTAACCTGCTTCCAAATAAAACTTTGGGTAGTTAATTTCAATAAAATATATTTAATAAGTAAATACATTAAAGATGCATGAAACAAGTTAATGTATTTTTAATTATTATGAAATATCCTTTTTTAAAGTTAGTGAGCTCTATTTTGGTGGCAGTTTTTTTGTCAAGTAATAAATTTCAAAATGTTCTTTAGAAATAAAAATATACATGTATGTAGTTATGTGTGTTCCTGTAAGACCTATATTATTTATATCTATAAAGTTGCTTAGCAAACTTCAAACATAATATGACTATTTCTAGGTTGCAGTCTTTACTCTTTACTCTTACTACCTGAATTAATGGCATTTATTATATGAACTTCACTTTAATTTACTTAGAATTTATTACAGTTTGAATTTGTAATAGTCCTTTAGATGATCAAAGAAAACAATTTGCCAAAATGATTTAGCAATTATTTGAAAGCTTCAATTGTGAATTAATGAAATTCATTTTCTTTAATACACAGATTGGGAAATGAAATTGAAATATCTTTGTAACTAGCACGAATATAATCTAAATTCTGACCATACCCCAAATACAAAAGACTCTTAGGATATAATTTAGGATTCTATCCTATACATTTTAGATAGAAGAAAATCTTAAGTTAAAATACCTAATTATATATTTAAGAAACATTAATAAATGGCAATGTTCATTATTTCTTCTCTTTGCCGAACTTTACAAACTGTTCGCAAGACTATCGATATAGGTATAGGTTAGTTTAATATTAAATCTTTGCTTATTTACATTGCTAACAAAGCAACATAGTTTATTTTTTTAACACTGCTATCATTTTAGAGAAATTTCAAGCCTAAAACGATACAGAAAAAAAAAAAAAAAAAAAAAAAAAAAAAAAAAAAAACGAAGAAGATCAGAGGGAAATGTTCACATAAGTGCATTTGACCAAGGGAGGAGATACAATGACAAGGTACAGTAAGTGCTTAAATAGTTGAAGGCAACTTTCTCAAGGCTGTGATCATACAATACAGTAGTCTGCTGTTTGTCCTATAGAAACTTGTGAATAGACAATTGAAGTCAGGCACAATGAAACCTCTCTCGCATATTTTGAACATGCTGATGTTTTTGGTGAATGTAGGATGTTTCTGTCCCTAAGATAAGCTGGTCAGAGGCTTTAGTAGTCATTTCAGGGCTGTTTCCTTAGTAACATGAACAGAGAGAGGATTTTCATGGTCCTGAGCTATTAGGGGCTTTGTCCATTTTATTATAGTCCCCTGTTCAAAATCTCTATTTATTTCATGTCTCACACTATTTCTACTCTGATAGCAAGGAGCATTTATATTTTAAAGAACTCCAGTACTTCCGGTATCACCAGAATGACTTTATAATCTCATTACTGGACACCTGAGTTGTAAGATCGAAACAATGTCAACAAAAGAGAATCTACATACAGGAAGTTAGATTAGAAGATACAGTGGAGTTTTGAGCTGTTTTGAAAATGCCTAGTCAAGTTTGAAGATGTTTTCCACAGTTTTTTTAAAAAAATATCAGTGCACTTTATTCTGATACTTTCACTCCTCATCTCCCTCCTCTATGGTTTCAGATAGCCTTGTACTTGCCTTAGGTGATGACTGTGGTTAAAGGTTTATTCCATATATCATTATATTATATGAACACATATGATGACCTGTTGATGTGGAAAGTATTATGAACAAGGGTCAGGACCAACTGCCTTTGTTGGGTGCCAGGCATCTTAGTGTAGCAGCCCAAGAAATCTTGGGTCCTTGTGGTGGTCAATGTCAGTATTAGGTACTCGGTACTTTTGCTTAGCAGATGTATGCTTCTAATGTACTAAAAGTCCTTCGATTTCCATATTTTACTCTGTGGTGAAGTAAGTCATGTAATTGAGGTAGACATCTGCTTATACAATTAAATTTTATTGAGAGTCAAGGATATTAAGTAAAAGAGGACACACACACACACACACACACACACACACACACACACATATATATATATATATTCAACCTAATGTATTCTCTATGATATTGGAAAAGCAGGTGAGATTTAGGATTCACTGGTGGAAGATTCAGTCCAAACTTGGAGGACTGCCATCAAGGCTCTTCAATATGGTTAAGGAGCAGATCCTTTATGCATGCCAGTATGATTTTAAGTGTTGCACTTAAATATATATATTCCCAAACCATGGCATAGCATTGCCATACTCAATGAACACAATATTAACTGTAAAGTAAACTTGGCTGGAGATGCAGTTTCATTGTACTTTAAGTTCTTTGCTCCCCCCCACATTATCTCTTACTTAATTTCTTTTTCTTAATTCATAGAAGAGAGTAGAGCAATATTAAAATTATTAGCTCCAAGATGATTATTTTGACAACCTCCATTTCCTCCTCTGAGTAAAAGAAAGGCAAAGCCTCTCAAAGTTTTGAGAAAATTGAAAGATAGAAGTAAGGTAAATAACCTACCTGGGCATTGTGCACTAATACCCAAAAATAGTTGATTAAAGTTAACAGCCATTCTGATCACAAATATAAGTCTTCTTGTAACCAGTCATAGCCTTACTGAAAGAGTCATATATGAAAATATAGTATGTAGTGGGTAGTAAAGATACTTGCTTATTTAGAAAGAGATTAAATTTAATCAATGGAAATTATGCAATGAAAACATCCTTATGTGTATTTGAGATGATAACATAACTGAAATTTGATCTGTGAATATTTTGATATAAGCATTAGAATGATATTTTGGAAACTCAACATTAAAAGGTAATTTTTATAGCAGGCTTTATAGCAGATATGCACATGTGAGTATCACAAAAACTATTCTAATTTTTAATTCATACAGATCCAATCAGTGGTGCATAAATGACCTCTGAGTTAGGTCTGCCCATCAAATACATCTCTTGGGAGGTTAATGTCTTTGATAGGTTATATTTTTCTTTTTCTCATGGTGTTTTTTTGGAAGAGTTTACTAGCTATTATGTTGACTGCTGACATCTGATTGCCTGTCATTCTTGATTTTAGTATCAGATTGGAAAGTCTCTTATCTTCTGATTCCTTAAAGTAGGTGTTCTGTTTGTGGTATATAAAGACATTTCTCTAAAATATTTGCATTTTAAAAATTATTTTTGTTTAGTGTACAAAATGAGGGCTTTTAAAAACATTTCTAAATATACAATCATTATATATCATGCTGATATACTTCTCCAGCTACCTACCTTGCTCTGTCTATCTTCCCTTATCTGGTCTCTTTATTCTTCTATAATTCATTATTCTGCATATATACATATATGGATATATGCATATGTATTTGTGTGCACACACACATTCTTAATCTTTTTACAGTGTTAAAAATTTGTATTTAATTATTTTGAATTTGGCTTCCTTTTTGTGTGTTAGTCAGGTATAAACCTTGTTCAACTTTTAAATGGAAAATGACAAGCCATATGTAGACAATATTTGTTGTATATCATATATGATATAATATATATATTATATATAATATATTATATGATATAATTATACACTATATAATTATATATTTTATAATGTATAAATACAATCTATATAACATATATTTATAATATATTATATTATGTATTTATATATTAACATACACATTTATTTACATATATACATATACACACCCATATATATTTATATCAAATTTGTTTTGTCTCAGTAAGCATAAATAGCTTACCTAATACTATGCATTTATTCTGCTCTTTGTCTTTTCATTAGTTGTTCTTCATGATTTGAGAGAATACTATTAGCAAAACCTTATGCTTAGTACTTTCCATTTATAGCTAATTTTGGGAGTATGTTCTATTTGAAATATATTGTCCATATTTTAATATTATTTCACTTATTATCTTTAAGTATATGTTTTAGAATTGTCAAGCTCCTGTATTGGATCTAATTTGCTTTAGGCTTTTAATTTATTTGTCTTAATTATATACTTTTGCAAATTGCAGTGTGTGTTCCTCAGCGAAAATAAGTTAGTCCTGTAATCTAAATTCCACACCTGCTAATTATTAGTTAAATTTATACAAAGATATTTAATTGGACAGAGTATTTCTCTTTCATTGTATTTTGATCATGGTACTTCATAAAATATTTTGTTTTTTAGATCGGGAAGCAAAGAGTGTAAGTTATTCAGAGTTAGTTATCTGATATACACAAACACAGACACAGACAGATAAATCAGACACACATTTGCACACACACTTGCACACATACAAACACACACACACACACACACACACACACACACATCTGTTACAGCTTTTTAACTAGAAGACTCTCCTCCCTGTGTCCATTGAAATAAGTGAAGGGCTAGTCTACTGGAAGCATGCATAGAATGCTACCCAATCTTAGCAGCTCAAATTGTGTATTTGGGGTTTTGGGCAGAATGGGATTTATTTAGAGTCAGCTCACAACTTAATCTGCCACCACCAGTGTCAGTGGCCTTGGCTTTCACTTCCAGCTTCTTTTGAGGAGCCTCAAAACTTTTTGCCCCCTTCTGAATAGGGAAGGTATAATTTGTCATAATATTCAAAACTTTGAATCATTATGGTTGCTGTTGATTCAGCTATTTGAATGTAACATTTTTAAAGAAAGAAAAGTAAGTGTGTGTCATCTGGGAGAGCTTACATTGTTTGTCAGCCTTTTTACTCCCTTTCTTTGGTGTTTTGTTTTGCTTGTAAAGGCTGCCTGCTGCATTATCCCTGGCTTCCCTGCTAGGCAAATTGCTTACTGAGAATTCTTTATTAGCAGTAGTAGGAGTCAAGGGGCTTTGGACTGAAATTCATTAAAAAAAAAAAAAAAATCAGGTTCTAATTGGGCACAAGACAACTTGGAAAAACACAGCATGCACAATGTAAAAACTTGGCAATACATGCTCTGAATCACCAGTTTTACCCCATCTCCCTTTCCTCCAATCTCCCTGGACAATCAACTAACTGCGTGCTAAGTTGATTGGGAAGATGTGCTAACTGCAGAAGGAATTAGAAGTACTGAAGAAAGTAAAGAAGTCATAGCTTAGTGCGGACAAATGCAATAGTTCACATTTAAAATAAATTTCAACAAACTTATCGATTCTATAATAAACTACCCGTTTATGGAAGTTGTGTGGAACTTTCAGTTCAAGTGCTCACTAGATGTTCTTTTGGGAGTAAATGATAATATTTAATAACTCGACATCTCCAAGTACAATTTCTCATGTTCTTGCTTCTGTTATTCTCATTGCACAGTTGGCAACTATGAGTTAGGTAGTTCGAGTCCATAGACCTCAATGAACAAGTGGTTCTGTAAGTTTATAAATCTGTATATAAGCACACACAGAGGCTTCTTTAGTTGTGATGACATTTCACAATAAACTGAAGAGGAAAATTGAATTCAAATATTGAGGCTATGTTTCTAAAAATACCGTGACCAAGTAATTAAGTATATATTTTGTAAAGTTTTGATTAGTTAGGCTGTGTTGGCTTCAAAGCAGTATGTTGATTTCAACATTAAAATACCAATTATTCTCTGTAAGTACACGGGTTTTTATTGTCCCACTGAAATGTAATGCTTTAGACAAATAAATGAGGCTTACGTATTTATTTGTGTTATTCTAAGCAAAATAAAAATTATATTCCATAATAAATCTTAGTTCATGTGAAATTTTAAGTTGAATTTTACAACAAAAGTTTTATGTAATGAGTTACCTCAGCTTACATTTAATGAGAGAAAATATAGTTCCATTGTGGGCATTTTCTATTCTGTAAATTATCTTTTATTTGGTTTCAGACAGATAATTCTCCTTAGTTTACTTGTATCTAAATGTCTAGGATGTATATAGAATTATTTCAAAATGAATGTGACTATTATAATCACTGAAAATAATATTTAATTTGCATATAAAAATCAAAAGTGACTAGTCTTTCTTTGGAAGTGTAATATTTGGGTAGTTAATAGACATTCTCAAAGCTTGTACCTAAGTCCTATTGGTCTGTGTACTGGCTGGTTTTGTGTCAACTTGACACAGGCTGGAGTTATCACAGAGAAGGAGTCTCAGTTGAGGAAATACCTCTATGAGATCAAGCTTTAAGGTATTTTCTCAACTAGTGATCAAGAAGGGAGGGCCCAGCCCATTGTGTGTGGTGCCATCCCTGGGCTTGTAGACCTGGGTTCTATAAGAAAGCAGGCTGAGCAAGCCAGGGGAAGCAAGCCAGTAAGTAACATCCCTCCATGGCCTCTGCATTAGCTGCTGCTTCCTGACCTGCTTTAGTTCCAGTCCTGACTTTCTTTGGTGGAGAACAGCACTGTGGAAGTGTAAGCTGAATAAACTCTTTCCTCCCCAATTCACTTCTTGGTCAAGATGTTTTGTTCAGGAATAGAAACCCTGATAAAGACAGTTTGTAAAGTTAGTTCATCTAACTTGATACAAAGTAATCTTTTTCCTGCCAATATCTTAAGAAAATTATATGTAAATAAAATATGCTATTTACAAAATATAAAGATACTTTTAGTTAAAATTATGAAATATTACATCAAGTAAATAAGAATCTGTTGCTTAAATAAAGTGTTTTGAAAGTCATAAAATGTATATGAAAATAATAAATTTAAGACCGGATGTCTATTATTATTATTGTTGTTGTTGTTGTTAGATATTTTATGTATTTATATTTCAAATGTTATCTTTTTTTTGTTTTTCCCTCCAGAACCACACTATTCTATTCCCCTCCCCCTGCTTATATGAGGGGGCTCCCTCACCCACTCACCAACTCCCGACTTCCCGCCCTGGCATTCTCCTACACTGGGGAATCTAACTTTTCCATTGATGCCAGATAATGCCACCCTCTGCTAATATGTGGCTGGAGCCATGGGAGCTTCTCTTGGTTGGTGTTTAGTTCCTGGGAGCTCTGGGGGATCTGGTTGGTTGATTTGTTGATCTTCATATGGGGTTGCAAACTCCTTCAGCTCCTTTAATCCTTCATTGGGGTCCGTGTGCTCAGTCCATTGTTTGGCTGAGAGCATCTGCCTCTGTATTTGTCAGGCTCTGGCAGAGTCTCTCAGGAGGCACGTATAACAGGCTCCTGTCGGCAAGCACTTCTTGGCATCCCGAATAGTGTCTGGCTTTGGTGTCTGTATGTGGGATGGATCCCCAGGTGGAGCAGACTCTGGACCGCCCTTCCTTCAGTTTCTGCTCCACACCTTGTCCCAGTACTTCCTTTAGGCAGGAGCCATTCTGGGTTGAAAATTTGGAGATTAGTGTGCGGGCCTGTCCTCCAACCTGGGAACTTGCCTAAACTGTAGATATGGTTTCTACAGATTCTCCCTCCCCTTTGTTGGTCATTTCAGCTAATCGCATCCCCACTGGGTCCTGGAAGTCTCTTGCTTTCCTGGATTCTTGGACTTACTGGTGGCTACCTCCAGTTCCCCGTTCCCCATTTCTATACAACTCTTCAATTTCCTGACCGTCTGTATATCATCCCCTTCTCCTCCCATACCTTTTATCCCTCTTGTCGTTCTCTCTTCCTCCCAAGTTCCTCTCACCCTCTATCTCCCTTGAGTATTTTGTCCCCTCTTCTAAGAAGGACTGAAACATCCACACTTTGGTCTTTCTTCTTCTTGAGCCTCATGTGACCTGTGAATTGTATCTTGGGTATTTCGAGCTTTTGGGCTAATATTTACTTATCAGTGAGTACATACCATGTGTGTTCTTTTGTGACTGGATTACCTCACTCAGGATGATATTTCCTAGTTCTATCAATTTGCCTAAGAATTTCATGAAATCATTATTTTTAATAGCTGAGTAAGTACTGCATTGTGTAAATATAACACATTATATCCATTCCTCTGTTGAAGAACATCTGGGTTCTTTCCAACTTCTTCTAGATCTTATTTTTTATAACAAATGTATACAATGGAATGATAAATAGATTTTTTTCTTGTGATAAAAGCATTTTATTTAATTAATTATTTGCAAATGGTTTAAAACATTTAAAAGAACAGTTAAAAATCATTTTCTATTGCAAAGTACATAGGTAACAGCTTAAAAATAATTTTTTATAAAAAAATTTCTAATCCATTCTTTGACTGATACCTGAAATATGGCATTTTAATGAAATGTTTAGGGTTTAAATTGACACTTAGTTTGTAACAAGTTTATTTCTTAATATTTAAATTAATTGTTCTTATATGCAGAATTTGATTAATTTTTAATAATAACTATTATTTTTAACCAAAACTTAAAAAAATATACAGTGTACCTCAGCATTTGGTCATACTTAAATTTCAATCATTAAGAAAAAGCAACCTGTCAAATTAAACTTATGAATTTTTATTTTTTTATTTAAGAAAATTGCCTATAGGTGCATACATATATCATAAAATTGAAATTAACATTTTATTTAGCATTATTTTAAAATCATTTTCTTTTTCTTGGAGATTGTATTGACAATGACTATGTGTCTATTCTCGCTTAGTGTACCTTTAAATTAAAGACTATAAAATGTAAAGGCTATGTAATATTTTTTGTAAGTTGTAACATAAGCCTATGTGCACATCAATGTCAGGAAAATATTGCACTGAGTTAGTCTACATATGAGTGGTGTGTGTGTGTGTGTGTGTGTGTGTGTGTGTGTGTATTTTGTCTAAACTTTATACATGAATGAGAATATATTAATATTAAAGCATTTAAATAATTTCCTATGATATCAAAATCAACTTGGAGATAGAAAGCTCAGTTAATCAATGGCTTTGCTTTCCTCAGAATTTGTGTGAACAATGGCATGTGTCTGTAATCACAGCACTTAGGGCATGAGCAGAGACAGAAGGATCACATGTTCTCTACATGCTTACACAAAGGCACACCACTCCAAAATCAATTTGTGAATGCTAAAGCAATATCTAGTTACATGTCTAAAAGTAGAGCACATAGGTTATTTGCACATGCGTATTTTACTCCCTAATACATGTTCATCTACTTAGGTTTCTTTTATTTAAATATTAAGGTCTAATTTTAGCATGTAGGGGCATCCAGTTACATATTGAAAGTCATGATTTTAAATTTTAATCTTATGTGAATGGGATGTTTTGCCTGCTTGTGTTTCTTTGTACCATGTGTGCGCAGCACATTCATAGGTCTGAAATGGCATAAGATTTCATAGAAACATGGATGTTTATGTGTTCTCTTATGAATGACTTACCTCACTCAGGAAGATAGCTTCAAGTTCTTTCCATTTGCCTAAGAATTTCATAAAGTCATTGTTTTTAATAGCTGAGTAGTATTCCATTATATAAATGTACCAGAAATTTCTATATCTATTCCTCTGGTGAAGGATATCTGGGTTCTTTCCAGCTTATGGGTATTATAAATAAGGCTGCTATGAACATGGTGGAGCATGTGTCCTGTTATATGTTGGAGTATCTTTTGGGTATAAGCCCAGGCATGGTATAGCTGGGTCCTTAGGTAGCACTAGAAAGAAAAAGAAGGTGACTTGGACAATTTCAGGAATACAAGAAAGCAATAGTGCTTTGAGTTAATACTATTATTTTTACTTACTAAAATATTGGTTGTCAAGTAAATTATCTGTTGCATTAGTTTCCCTTCTAAACAAGGAAGAAATACAGAAAATGATCATACAAGTAAATATTAGACCAGGCACAACCACTGGGAAACGGTTCTCTAACAGTTCATGCAGGATGCTCTACATCAAGTGACAGGAGGGCAGAGGCTGACAGTGGAGGATAGGTAGGTAGATGATGGGGCACGGGGGCTGGAGAGTGCACATGCTTCCAGTATAAAGAAATGCAGTACATTAGGGCTAGGGTCTAAGAAGAAGAGGATGGTTAATCTCAAAAACGTTTTAGTATTGTTTTTAAATGTACAGAGGCAGAAGTGTCATTCAGGTGAGGTGAACACTGAGCAGATATTTGGAAAGCTTTGAAAGCTCCGCAGTCTCCTGATCTGAGCCATGGTAAAGTCTGTTTCACCTTATTTTAAAAGATGGTTATTGCAGGTGCAGTCATTTGAAGTGGTAGAAAGGGTCTTTGTTAGGCCCAGTAAGTGTCAGTTTCTAGAAATAGATCCCTAGACACACACACTACTGATATGGAGGAATAACATTGTTTTGTGTCCAGTGCTGTGATGAAGTAAGGTTATGTGATACTTGTATGCTCCATATCAATTCTTTTAGATACAAGGATGTAAAGTCTCCTTTAAACTAATGTTACATCATTTACTTGCCTGGAAACTTTGTGTATACTTGTGCACAATGTCTAGGGGGATAAAGAAAAAAGGCTTGTTTTCTTTTGAAGGGGAGTAATAAGTGAAAGCAGGAACATACTTTGTTTCAGAAGGAAATGTGATTTTTAAACTTTTAAAAAGATTTACATTAGTTCTTACCTTTAGGAAAACCACAGAAACTCTTCACAATGGAATATTGGGTTCTGTTTCCTTTGATGTAGCAATGCATATACAATATTGCATCAATGATTAACTGGTGTGCCCCTGAGGCTTCTCCAGACAAAAACCTCCTTTCAGCAGATCCCTTATCTGCTATCAAGGGAGTGTTTACAGCAGCTAAAACTCTTAAGTGCCTTGTCTCTGAGACTGATGGGAATAATTAAGCCAGTGTTTGCTGGCCCTTTGCTCTTCCTTGTGAGGTTTAGAAGCTGGGAAAAAAGACGAGATACATTAGCCATGTTCAGCAATTTCATATAGATTTTATTGATCAGCCATCCTCTAACCATCATATTTTTGTGGAAGTAAATTATATACGTGTGTGAGTGTATGTGTGTGTAAAATTGTTAACCTGTTAGTATATATTTACTTTAATTTATTTACTCACAATTAATTGAAGAAAAATATCAATATTAGCTTTGCAGCATTAATACTGTTAGATATTCCACTGATAATCCTTTGTATTTTAATTCTGCCTAACTTAGTGATTCAATCTTAAGGATACAAAGAGATAAGCAATGTGTAGCATCACTGACCAAAATATTAAATTTCTAAATTCTTTTATACATTAGTCCACCAATGAAGAACAGTGATGTAATCAGTGCATGAGAATCTGCTGCTTGTGATAACAGGACAGAATCAAGGACCTTAGAAATAGGCCTCTGGAAAGCCACCTTCTGAGAGTTGCATGGTGTCATGACTCAAGAGAAAAGAAACAGTGAGTGTCCAAAGTGTGAGCCAAAGAAGAAGCATTGAACACAAATGGGTCTGCAGAGGTGAGCCCAGGTTATTAGAAAACACCACTGTGGCCAGTGTTAGAACACAGCTACCAATTCCTAAGAAGTCCATAAAGAACTCCTAAAATACCTCATCCAAGCTCAGAAATTACAACTGGAAAAGTCAAGATTGACTCACAGGAAAGACAAATTCAACCTGTGGGCCTCATAGTTAAGAGGAAGCTCAGGGTTCTCTTCTCCTTTCTAATAGACGGTCTTCTACATCCACACACCCCAGACATACACATATGTGCACACACTGCATAATTTGCAGTCTAGATTCAATACATAATAGAAAGAACACTATCTTTTTTTCTGATTGTGGCTTATTTTACTCAACACAATAATTTTAATTTTCTTGCAAATGTCATGATTTTATTTTTATCTTTGAGTAAATTATTAAAAAAAAAACAAAAAGAATCTGCTACCTGTGCACACCTTTGCTTCTTGACATTTGATTGGCTCATTTCTTGGATCATTGACCTTCCATACAAGTGGATTTCCCATGTCCATAGTTTTTGAGAATTTTAGCATCTTGTCTCACACATAGAAAACCATAGAGCATGGAGAACAGAGATGCTTAAACCTTAAAATGCTTCAGCATAGAAACTTAAAAAGGTGATCATGGGACTATCAGAGCTCCCTTGAGTTTTTAATGAATTTTCTATTGAAAAAATAATGTGTTCAAAATCTATTTGTATCTACACGTGAAAAAAATGGTATTCTTTTTTAGAAATGCAAATTTGAATTATGATTTTGTTATGTTAGGCAAATTTGTATCAGAATCCTTCAAACTTCTCTAGAAAGCCATTTAGGAATTCTCTCCAAAGCAACATTTGGCCTCAAAAATGTCCTTTGACAAATAGGAAAGCAATGAGTACACTATGTCCAAAAGTACTCTAATGGAGACTCTGGATGAGGCCAGTTGCAATGAAATGACTCCATCACCATGAAATCCTTCATTGTTTTTCCATTATCTGGACTCTCCCAGCTCAGAAAGGATACTTTGTCCCCTACTGGCTTACCTCCTATATTCTTCAGTGTGTAGTAACCAAGTGACCATGGGGCTGAGGAATTTTAAGCCTCCCACACAGAGCTGGGCAGCAAACTGTACCTTTGACAGAAAGATATATTGGCACGCTGTTCTGTGTTCAGCTATTGAACAGAGGCAGGAAAAGTCAAATGTCAGATACATATGAAAACCTCAGTCGGCTTCACTCTGGGCAATGCGCATGTCCGTTAGAGGAAGGTGAGAAACATGGGGCGAGATTTGTTCAAAGACTGAGTTTATGGTAAGTTTCTGAGGTTAATTCTGTCTCTTTCCTTTTGTTCATCTATAATAACCCAATCTGTCCTAAAGATTTGTATGGCTGCTTAGAGGTAGTGTCTGGTATTAAACTTGTGTTTTCACAAAGGTTCTGCTTTTAGAAGGACAGGGAGAGAACATAACACCCTCCTTTGCATGACAAGCTGTTCTAATCAGATTATTTTAATAGCTTGAGGCCATTATCAAAAGGAACATCAATAATAAAGAGATGATGACACTAGAGTTTTAAACAAACTACAAAGGTACCAAAGAACCAACTAAACAGACAAACAAACAAATGAACAAACAGATTCTTCTTGAAGGACCTAAAGGATACAGTGTCATCTAGACACTACACTGGTGATGTTCATATGAATTCACAGACTATGGCCGCAAAGGCTCAAGAAGTCAGTGTTCCAGCACTGAGAGGGGGAACTAAACAAGTGTTTTCACCCCTAACTAGGAAGCTTTTTAATAGACAACTATTTGCAAAGGAAAATTGGTTGTGTTCAGTGGCCTCACACTGGGTATATTAGATGGAATTAAGCATAGGCCCAGTGCCAGGAAGCTGAAGAGTCACACAAATGAGCAGAATGGGATTTTGTAGACATTCTGTCTAAAATTACGTTTTCTGGGCATTTGCTGTCTTATTATTCTTTGCCTTGTTTATTTAATGCTTATATGTCTGCACTATGTATGTGTTTGTGTATTTGAATTTCTTAACTTTTTTCTGTTTTCTTTTTGTTTGTGGGTTTTGTTTTGTTTTGCATTTTAAAGAGAGAGACAAAGAAAGGGCTTTGAGTTCATAGATGGGAAAATAAAGAGGATCTCAGAACAGTTGGCCTCAGGTGAAAGCATGGTCAGAATGTATTTCTTAACTAAGAATTTTAAAATGGAAAACAATCACTAGTTATGTTTAAACATTTAACAAATATCTGTCCTGTTAACACAATATATATATATATATATATATAAATGTATGTATAAATAAAAATATAATGACACACACATAGAATGTGTGTGTATGTGTGTGCATATGTGTGGGATAAAACAGGTAGCTAAAAGAGATTAATTTATAATAGATAGCCATTAAAATAAAAAGTAAGAATTAGATAGCCAGTAAAAATAAAAAGTGACATTATATTTGTGACAAATTATAAATAATACATTTTGTTTTTAATTTCTATAAGATTAAAATATATTTTCCACTTCTTACTCCATACAAATAGATCTAGGGCTGAGCTACTGACCTAGGATGGTACAAATGTATACATAATGTATTCCTAATTACGTGAATATAACCTGAATAGTTCATATGATGATACTTGTTTGCATATGTTTTCAGGGCTGAGATTTTGTGTTAAGTATTCTATTTGTGCAGTGATGTCTCTTCCCTAGAGAAATATGCCTCCAGCTCTTAGCATCCCTCAATTGCCTATATTTCTTTTCTAGAATGAAGCCTCTGTGCACTTCTTGCCTCAATGTAGTTATCTCTTTTGGTGTCTTGATCAGGTCATGTTTAGGCAGCCATTTTATTGAGACTTTATTTAATTCTTTATTCTTAATTTTAAAAGCAATCTTCTTGGCTTCAGAGGTGAAGAGCAGGCTTAAGAGGAAAAAACATGCAATCACAACGACCTTCAGATATATTACATTTTTAATGTAATTTATGGTCACAGACTCACTGAACGTATGACTAAGCCTCATGAAGATATTTTTATACAAACATACAACAAGTGCAGATAATGATCCTTTCAAACATCCATTCTTCTCATTTACTCCGCTTCAAGTAGTCTTCTTGATACCCACGAAAGATCTGTTTTCATTTTTATATGTGCATACTGATTGTTCTCTACATCAAAATCTATAATCCAGGAAAGTAAGAAAACATATGACATGAGATAGCATATTCACCTTTCTGAATCCACTTTTCTTCTTAATAATGTGCTATTATCCAGCAACCCAAGTGAATGAATATAGGATTTAGAGTGGAATGTGTAGTGTAGACCCACTGATGTTGGCTAATAGAAATGAACTCAACTTGAAGAAGAAGACTTGCTTCTCCCATGAACACACATGTATAATCTGTGTAGCTGTATGGATTTTAGAATTGTGGAATAGTGGAATGCTTCAAACTACTGCTTGAAACAATCACAAGGAGTAAGCTGGGTCTGTAGTGATGGGAAGTTAGGAGATAGAACTGGTTGGCAGAATTAGCCTCCCACAACATGGCAAATTTGTTTTCTTGCCAACATAATTGCCTATCCATGAGCTGAGGAAGGATAATAACAATAGATATTCAAAAGTGGATCTGTGAAAACCCAGAAAGTTTCAGCCCTACACAAAGCAAATGACAAAAGGCTGAGAGCAAGAGAAATACTCTACTCCAAAGCAGAGTACACAATTGCTTACTGAAGATCAAGTGGTCAGCTCTGGAAACGTATGTATAAGTAACATTATACAGGCTGAATACATATATATATATATATATATATATGCAACATATATGAAACACACACATGTATATGTATGTAAATATATGTGTGTGTGTGTATACGCACACACAATGATAAAAATGGACATGAATTTGAAAGAGACTGGGAAATATATGTGAGGGTTTGAAGTCAGGAAAAAAAAGTAAAGCATCTTCTGATACTATTATAATCTCAGAAGTAAAAGAGAAACATAGAGAAGGTTTTAAAATACCTTTTATGGAAAACTCGGTGAGAGTGGACTTAGAGCCCAGAATAGCCAGGCTCCACTCTGCTCTCACGCTTTAACACGGAGCTTCCTTATCTTCCTTTGTTAGGTTGTTTTCCAGAGCTGATAAGTTCAAACTGGTCCAAGGGCCACTCAACACTGAGACCTCTTTTCCTTCTAAGGAAACATAGCTTATGATTTAGTGCAAATAATTTGCCTGCTGACTATATAAATCCTTTTCAAAAGTTTATCAATCCCAACATGTATGGACATGTCATTGAGAATTTAAGGAATCAGATAATTACCTGTTACTATCTTTTACATTTTTTTTTTTTTGCTAAGAAACAGTAGTGCTGTCCATAAAATATAAGGATATATAAATACAGAGAAGATGGTGTTTTTTGAAGCTTATGTGCTATGGGAAATTTAAACTGAAAATAAAATAGAGAAGTCATTTTTTTCTCTAAACAATGAAGACAATTATGGTATGTAATAATCTTGAGATGTAAAATGTCAATTAAATGTTAATGGTGGCATTCTATAATAATGTCTCATAGGATACTGACATGTGCTTTATTCAATATGATGGCAGTTTTAAGCCTATCATAAATATTCATATTCAACATATGTATAAGAGTCCTCCCTGAAAACAGCAATAGCAAATCCCAGCATATACAATTGCTTAAAAATCCCAGCTCATGTTGGAAAAGACACTTTCAAAAGCAAAGTAACTCATTCCTTTTCTGTCTTTCCTATTCCTTTCTGTAGTTTCCCTCCCTGTGTATGAAGGGTCCCATCAAAGGGTCTGTCTGCAGGATAGGAAATGTTGCAAATATGGATTTCAAAGATCTTTGACTTGTTTGTACCTCTCAGCTTACTTGGAATGCAGGTCTGAGGTTTTTGTCTAAAAAATGCAGTTGTCCTGAAGTTGCTGATGCAAAAATGAGATACCTGCAAATATGGAAGGTATCATGCAGTGTGTGCATATGGCTGTTGTGTGGATATTTGACCCTGTCATTGCAGGGACCTTGTTTAACCTTTGACTTTTATATGTATATATCTCTTAAGAGTACATAGATCTTGATCTAAAACTTGATGTAATCTGAAAACTTCTATTTAATGCTCTTTTAGGAAAACTCATGCTGAAAGTATGGTTTCCTTTGTTTAAACTTGTGGTTAATAATCTCAAAGAACTGCAGAAATATCTCAGCTTTTCACCTATCCAAAAATACAACATAACTTGCCTTCCATCTCTATACTGCTTTTTTATACCTGTGTTTACTTGTGTGAAACTACTCAGGGAATTTCAAGCATAATGCATGCAATAATTATTTTCTTCTGACTAATCACCTGCATGTGAATGAATGGAGGATATTACAGAGTTTCAAGTAGGAATAAAAAGGAATTAAAAGCCTTCCTTAGTAATGGTGAACTAAGAGATGGAGAAACCCTACAGTGCTATGCATATGTTGAAGTGGAAGCAAGTTTACCCTGAGTTTCTTAGTCATAAACAGGTCAACACAAAACATTATCCTTCTCTATTCTGTAGCTTCAATATATAGCTCTGTAACACTTCATGTTACATTCAAAGAAGGATGGAAGACAAATTGCTTCCTAATTGAATTGTCTCAGGACATTCAACAGTTATTATCATCAGCCAAAGTATCATGTTTTTAACTCAATGGCTCCCATGTACTGAACTTATCCTAGTGGGCTAAAAATCTGTTTGTTTCCCACTTAAATCTACAGTGAGATGATTCATAGCCCCAACTGCTCTTTTTGTAACAGCACATTGGATAATTTATTATAGATTCCTCTCCTTTTTGCAATACTTTGTGGAATGCTTTAGTGAGCAGTTTGAGAAGTATGGTATAGATTGTAAGAACCGAAATTTAATAGGACATGCCAGAAACCGATTGAGGCAAATATTAATTGCTTTTGTTCAGAAATAAACCTTCATATTAATGAAACTTCCATGTTACTTTTCCAAGGCTCTCGTGTTTGTTCAAAAAACATGAATTCATTGCTTAACAACTTTAAGCCTGATAAATTTGATCAGACCTTGAGCAGAGTATTTTTTTTAACTTTATATACAACTTTAATTTGAAAAGATACACATTCTTCAACAACTTGATTCACATAAACACAGTAATAAAAAAAGCCTTGGTGCCAATATTAGTTGAAAAATTATAGTAAAGATTCGGATTATCAGACGTTTCTAGCATCAGAGCAAGCATCATTACATGAAAAAACTATCTCAATCATCTGGGTATGAAATAGTTGATTTCTTCTTTTTCATTATTTTATTTGTTTACTTTTCAAATGATATCCTCCTTCCCAGTTACCCATCCACAAAGTCCCTCATCCCATATCTCCTCTCCTTTGGCTCTATGAGGGTTCTCCTCTACCCATTCACTTACTCCTGCCTCAGCCCTCTAGCATCCCCCTACACTGTGACATCAAGCTTCCCTTTCCTCCCATTGACCTCTCTTCATGTATACTCTTTGGATGATGGTTCAGTCCCTGGGAGTTCTGGGTGGTCCAGTTAGTTGATATTGTTCTTCCTATGGGAGTTGCAATCCCCTTCAGCTCCTTCAGTCCTTCCCCTAGCTCTTTCATTGGGGTCTCTAGGCTCAGGCAGATGGTTCACTATGAGTATCTGCATCTGTATTGTTCAGGTGCTGGTAGAACCTCTTAGGGAACATCCATATCAGGCTCCTGTGAGCAAGTACTTCTTGGCATCATCAAGCGTGTGGGCATTGTTATCTGCAGATGGATCCCTAGGTCTCCTGATGGTCTTTCCTTTAAACGGTGTTTCATACTTTGTCCTTGTCTTTCCTTTGGACAGGAACATTTCTGGGTTAAAATTTTGGGATGCATAGGTGGCCCCACTCCTCAAATTAGGGGCCATGTCTATCTACTGGAGGTGGTCTTTACAGGTTCTCTCTCTCCTTTGTTGGGCATTTCCGGTAAGGTTATCGTCATTGGCTCCTGGGAGCCTCTCAATTCCCTGGAGTCTGGGACTTTCTAGTGGCTATCCCTAGCTTCCCATCCCCCACACTGCAACATGTTTCTATTCAATTTCTGAACCATCTGTATTTCTCTCCTGTCTCTTCCAATACCTGTTATTGTTTCCCCATCCTTCCCCCCCCTTCTCTCAGGTCACTCCCTCTCTCTACCTCAAGAATATCCTATATGATAGTGGCTTGGTTTGATAAAGGTATTTCAATAAATTATGAGGATTTGCCAATATGGTGTTAGCTTTTGCTCTATGCTGTTGGTCAAGATTTTTTTTCCTTGATCTCTTCCTAGATCTTGTAATGCACTGCCATGGTTTTGAGAAACACTTTATTTTAAAGGATGCTGAGATAATAGATTTCTGTGTGGGTTGTTTGTTAATGTATGAACTGAGCTACATAATTGCCTCGGTTGGTATAATGCACAGCAGCCAAGATGCTCCTATGTGTTCTGATTATGTGTATGATTTTTGGAATAAACTCGAAAAGAAAAGGAACATGAGGATTTCCTTAAAATCACCATTATGGATATTAAGTGTTGAGCTAGCATGACTGTGAAACTAAGATTTCAAATTTGATAATTTTAATTAATACACATTTAAATAACTACATGAAGCTTGTGGTTCAATATTAACTCCATTTAAATATATGCAGCAAACAACAGAGGCTGTGCTCCATTTTATATAAAATCCAACCCAGGTCTGCAAACACATTATTTGAAGCAACTGAGAAATTGACACTATGTTCACTCAATCCCACTGTCTCATTATATGCTCATAACTGCTGCCATAGCAAAGCCGTGAAGGCTGCATTCATTGCTCAACAATAGGAATTTATTTCTTATGTAAAATTCATAGTGTTATTCATTGTATGTCTGTGTGAGAGAGGGGGCAGTCATATATATTAATATGTATGTGTGTATAGATACACACACACAGAGAGAGAGAGAGAGAGAGAGAGAGAGAGAGAGAGAGAGAGAGAGAGAGAGAGAGAGAGAGAGCGATCACACATGGGGGTTTCATGGAGGTTTGATTTCAGTTTTAGGAATTGGATATCTCCACCACAGACCCTGGCATTGATCTTAAATTGCCATGGTCTTGTCTTTTATTGCTGAACCATCTCAGGAAGCTAGAAAAAAACCGAATATTCATTAAAATTCTTAAGTCGTCAAGCCCAATGTTAAGATATAGATAAACTTGCTGGTATCTACCTTTCCCTCATATCTTCAATATGCTTTCCTTTGTGACTGAGAAGTCATTCATAAAGATACCACTGTGTTGGATTAAAAGTCTTATGTTAATCTGAACATTATTTTAATCTCCAAAGATAGCCCCATTAAAAAGTACTCCAGGGGGCACAGTTCATTCTATCACACCAATATGACATCACACTTCCAGGGACACTGCTTCTCTGCCATTTTGTCAGAGGTATCTCCTTCAGAGTTCTGTATCCCAAACAATTTGTATTTGTGACTTTGTTGTTCTTTATTTTACAGTCATGTTTTTTCTTTTATCTGTACATGTTACAAAATATCAGCTATATTATAAGTGATAAAGCTATGGATCGTTAGTCATTATTTTGTGTTGGGATTTTTTATTTGTTGTGGGTCTACCATACCTTATTACCATGTACATTATATTGAAAAATTATATATTTTGAGGATAGTCTACAATTTGTTAAAAGCACAAGTAGTTGGATTTGCTGGTTATAGAACCTACATATCAAATTTAAAATGTTCTAATATTTTCAGTATTTTCAGATTTTACAAAAATATTTCTGTTATGAATAAATACTTCTAATTCACTTTGCTTCACCATCTTTGAAAGATATACCATTTTCTTTGAATGTTTCAAAATATTTTGATGTGTAATTTTCAAAGGAATCTATACACTCTTTTTGGAGACTAACAGAGCAATATCTTAGGCATTTTTTAGAATATGTATCCTCTAATATTTATTCCTTAATAAATATTAAGAGTTTTCTGTTCATTTGGGCAAGAATATATCTGTCAAAAGACTCATTTCAACTTAAGGCAACTAAGGTTTTGATGGTAGAAAAATTCATTTCACTGTTAAATGCTACCATACAAGGAATCTAAACCAAAAGATTAATTCAAAATAGGAAGCATATTAGAAGTATTAATCTGCTTTGATTAAATTTATGCTTCTTTATTGAAATCTCTAACATTAATGACTTTGGAATCAATTGTGTTTATAAACTCTACTCCTCACAAGAGGGAGACAAGAGGCTAACTCTGAGCAGAGACTCAACTTCGATATTCTCCTTTAAAACTTCCACCAAAGATGGGGAAATTCATTTACCTGTCTTTTATTTTTCATCTTTTAATTAGTTTTTCTTGAAAGAGACCCATCTGATAAGCAGCATTGGTTGATTTTCACAAGCTAGCTCTTCCCTTCTATCTGGTTTTGCATCATTCCCCTTCCTCCTCCTTCTTGCTAACAGTGCCTTGATCAGATTGGAAGAGTTCCTTCAGCTCTCTTTCTTCTTTATGACCTCCATGAGACTCAAGCACTCCTAACCAAGGAGATGCAAGTCAAGTTTATTGAAACTCTTAGGAAATCATTTGCTTTGCTAAGGGATAGAATATTGCTGGTAAGCCTTACTTTGCTATCTTCTTTCTTATGAGGAATGTGGATATCTACAGGAGTCATCCCATATCCAGGAATTAAAAAACACAAGGTCAAAAGACACAGCTCTAAGGAGGAATGCCCTACTGGTGTGACAATATTTACATGGCTAACATTAGCAGTTCTAGCTCAGAGCTTCCTATGACTTAAAAATTAACCTCTGTTGAAACCTCTGTTGGCTTTTCATTACTTGGCCACAAATCTATTTATAAAATTTATATGTACTCTATGACAGACTTTATAGAAATGATCATTATTGGCCCTGTACAATGTGGAATAACTATCTATATTGAGGTTATAAAACACATGACATTTATGATTCTGTATATGATTAAGAAACTGGATTCTTCATTTTATAGTATTCTAATTAATTTAAATGAGAAATTAAAAAGCATCTTTGGCTGGTGTCTGATAGATTATGCAAGTATAAATCTTATAGAGAATAATTAATAACTCTTTTAACATTTTTATTAATGTCACATTCTCTTGAAACAACCTGTGGCACATCACATTTTCACACTTGTCTGACTAATCTTGAATTACAAGTTATAATTTCATTGTCCCAGTCTTTTCTCTTACTTCAATGAAAATGCCTTGAATCAAAATGATAGGGAAATAGTGCTTTATTTTGTCTTACTGTTTATCAAAGTTTATCAAAGTTGGAAAATCAAGGTATCAGGTACTTGAACTAGCTGGTCCCATTGCATTCAGAGCTAAGAAGAAATCAATGAATATTAATGCTTTGTGTATTGTAAGATCCTCTCCTCACCTTAATGAATGATGCTACCTGGTGTAAGCATGTCTTAACACTTAATCTTCATGCCCAGAGGTCTATATCCCAAGAAGTTCTAGCTTTTTTCAAATTGATAGTTAATACTGACATCATGATCCTCTTCCAAAATATTCCAGACTGACATTTTTTCTATGGGAAGTATAGATGGCCAAGTAAGGATATATAGCTAAGACTTGAATTTGAGGGATTTTCTTGTTGTTTAACTTTATGGACACCCGTTAAATATTCATTATTTCCTTGCCTAAGTTTTGGGTAGCTATGATGAATTCTTCATTGAGATAATTAATGTTACAAGGCAAAGACTTTAAGCCATATTTGGAGTATGGTGTGATGGAACTGTCAGACAGCTTATGGTGCAATGGCTCATGGGATCCATTGCTCTAGGCTTGGAAACCATTTCAGGCAAATCTGCCCACCAACATTAAGTTTACTTTGTGCTATTTTCACACTTTAATTTTTAAAATCTATTTATACCCACTCTGCAACAGATGTTCCTTGTTTTTCAGGATGGGAAGGTACAAATAATTTATTTGAAAATAAGAATTTCTCTTCTTAATCAGTCTTCCTTATGATGTATTAAGTGTAAGGCATTGCCCCCATTAAGCAGGCTATTTTTTCACATCCACACAAAAGTCTTCTGCATGTACATTTCGGGATAATATCATTCTTATCTTTCTGGGATGCCTTTGAGAAAATGTTAACCTAATGGCCCGTAGTGAGATATGTGGTCACTCATCTCAATGGGAGTCTCTAGAAGAGTTTTAGTGAACCTTACTTTCAATGGTTTCAATGGTACCTAAGGAGACTCTCGGTTTCTCTATTCAGGAGCCATACTCCGATGAGTGAATTTTGTGAAATGTGCTTCTGACTCTCAGGAAAACAGTCTTTTTGAGTTGAAATTTTTTTTTTAAATCAAAGTTGTTCCCTTTTCTTTGTAAGATTTCAATATATTTAAATTTTTATTGGATAGTCTCTGTGTTTACAATTCAGATGACATCCCCTTTTCCCCAACCTCATCTCCTTTCCCCCTTCCACTGATTCCATGAAGGTGCTCCCTCTCCCAACCACTCTCTCCCAACACAGGGCCTTGGCATTCCCCTACACTGGGAGAACAAGCCTTTGCTGGACCAAAGTCCTCTCTGCCCATTGATTGCAAAAAATGCTATCCTTTGCTGAATATGCACCTTGGGCCATGGTTCTCTCCATGCAAATTCATTGGTTGGGACTTTAGTCCCTGGGGGCTGTGGTGGGTTTGGTTGGTTGAAAGTATTGTTTTTCCCATGGGGTTGCAGACCTTTTCAGTTTCTTCAGTCCTTTCTCTAGCTCCTTCATTGGGATCCCCTTGTTCAGTCTGATGAGCTGCAAGCATCCTCATCTGTATCAGTAAGGCTCTGGCAGAGCCTCTGAGGAGGCATCCATAGCAGTTCCAGACAGTAACCAGTATATTTCTTAACACTATACATCATCATTAACCAGTTTATAAGAAAAGTGAAAAAGAAATCTCTCTGGCGAACTTAAAAGTTACCAATTCATAGTAGAGACTGGTTGTCACTATGCCAAATGAACTGGGCTTCTGAAGTAAACTGGGGGCTGCAAAGCCCAGCAGTCAGAAGCAGGGATTTTCTTACAGAAACCGTGGGTCTGGTTCATGGCACACAGGTTGGAATGGCTCACAAACATTTTTAGTTTTAAGTACGTGAGAATCTGAGACTTCTGATCACAGGCACCTGCAGTCACTTCACAAAACCTTCACACTTACAAGCTATTAATTAAAAATAATAAAATAAATCTATTAAAATATTATAAAGTAATAGTGATTTTCAGTCATTTTTCTCTCTAGACCACAAATATATGTATCACAAATTAAAAATATTCTCAGAATGATCTGATTGAGGCTTATTTTTTTCTCTCCTATTAGTTCTTCAAAGCTGCAAAATAAAATAGGCTTAAAAAATCAAGGTTTGCAATTACATTAAGGTATGCTGTCTTCACCTGTAAATACTCTAGAATCCATTATTTAAACATTTCTTCAGTATTCCTTTTAAATACAATAAGTAATGGCTGATGGAGGGATAAACAATTATCACAAATTATAAAATTAGGATGAATTGGAAAACATGCAGCAAAGTTGTAAACATTTACCAAAAATAAGGCCTGGTAACACTGTCTTGGAAGACATGGGCTCTTCCTAAATAATTATATCTCATTGTGTAGCTCTTAATTTATGTGTTATGAAAACCAATTTTTACAAAATGAAATGCTAAGGGCTCTCTACATGTGTCTCCCCTTGGGGCTGCCTATCATCTAGAATCAGACCTTTGGATAGCTTGCCAATGCATTTTTCCAACACTGTCACTTACAGTGTGAGCATTCCTGCTTATCTCCTACACCTCCTTTTAGATAGAGCCCTGCCAGACAGGTCCTACACTGCCAGCACCAAAGCCATGCTAATTTGTACAAGAGATAACTCCTGATTTCATTCTCACTGACAGCGTATGCACCAAGGAGGTGTCTGGAGAATATTATCTTTCGTGAAAAAGTTATTCCTAAATCTAATAATTATTTTGGGATCTGTAAATATTTTTTTTCTTGTGCCCCTGAATTTTTCTTTCTTTCTTTCTTTCTTTCTTTCTTTCTTTCTTTCTTTCTTTCTTTCTTTCTTTCTTTCTTTTTTTCTTTTTTTTTGTTAATTGCTTTTGAAATACCTTGCCTTTGAATTATAGATGATGATGATGATGATAAAAATTTATGTTCTTCTTTGACATAAAATCAACAGATTTATCTAGTCAGCTAGGTACTTATGCATCAGTTACGATTCAGCATGAAAGCTTTCTAATAGAAATATGTACTCTGTGCTATAGGAAAAATCCTGATAAACCATGGCATGACCATTTAATTTATCAGGTGACTCTGTGTGTGTGTGTGTGTGTGTGTGTGTGTGTGTGCTATTTTCGAATTTTAAAAGAAGAGTATATGGAAACTGCCACTTAAGTAAAAATTTTTCGTGCTTCTTCTGAAATGAATAGAATTTAAAGTTTAATCACTTTGGACCGGATTAAACAACACCCTGACATATAAGAATATATTTTTACATTTTACCTATTTCCTATCTGCACTGCAAATTCCAGTGCTTGGATGTTGACGGCTGGTCATTAAGGAAATACAAAACAGAGAGCAGACAATTAGGAAAATGTTCTGCTAGTGTAGAACATAAACACTGATATGCACCTGGCAAAAATAGTGCCCTGGAATTCTTGGCTGGAGGTGATTTTATCTGTAATAACAAAGAACCAATTATCTCTATCTGGGACTGTTTCTAAAATTGAAGTTGGAATGTCTAGACAAATACTACTACAGAAAGTCTGCTAATCACCAGTGTATGTTGACACTTTAACAAATGTAAATAGTTTAATTTTTTAAAAATGGCGTAGTAAGACATGGTGTTTGCCTGTGGTGTGTGTGTGTGTACGTGTGTGCATGGTGACAGGGAGGGAAGGAGAGAGAGAGAGAGAGAGAGAGAGAGAGAGAGAGAGAGAGAGAGAGAGAGAGAGAGAGAGAGAGAGACAGAGAGAGAGAGAGAAAGAGAGAGAGAGAGACAGAGAGAGAGAGAGAAACACACAGAGAGAGAGAGAGACAGAGACACACACACAGAGATATTCACTACACATGGTACTTCAATCTTTTCCAGCAATTTTTACTTGTAATTACTTGTAGCACTTTGAATTTGTACATATATTATTTTAGAAACAAATACGGATACTTGAATATATAGTTGCCAGATTCCAAGAAGAGGATTCCCATGGTCTAAATATTTATGTAGAATTTGCATTTTAAAGTTACATATGATATTCTAAGTGAAGGTTTTTTTTTTATCAATAAGCTCCAATAATCAAGACTTTTACCTAATTTCTTTTGTAAAAGTGTTACTTGTCTTTTATGTGTATTGTGTCTTTTATGCGTATTTTGTCTGCATGTTTGTATGTGCACTATATGGATGCTTCCTGCCCTAGAATCTAGAAGTGGCTGTATTTTTTCTCAGATCCTGAGTTATGGATGACCTAGGCAGCTGTGTGATCAAAATAAACATCTTTCCCCATTCTTTAGAAGCGTTTTTACATATGAAGGGCAGCACAGTTTATTATTTAGGAAGGGTGAAAAATCAGAAAAACTGCATATAGACCAGAGATATACAATTCTTAAGTGATGAGTCATTTTTAAAACAATACCTTATGTTACATACTAGCCTCAGAAAACTGCTTTTAATTCTGGTAAGTTTGGCGTGCCCTCTCCTCTTTCTAGCAATGTATCCTTCAGGTAGTCAGATTAGAGTTTTTGAATGCAAGGAAAATTTCAATCGGGAGTTTATTTAAAGTCTCTCCAAATTTGTACGTGGAATAATGAGAGGCCATTCAAAGGGTTATTGCAACCATTTTAGTGAGAGAATGTTACTATAAATACTGCATTTGATGTCTAGCATGTAATGGGTCATCCTGCACATGTTGTCTAGTGTGTACTAGTCATCAAGCTCAGCTCCTTTATTATTTTTATCTTTCCCAGTGGAGTATTATTATCATTTTGTTACTTTTAGATTGTGCTTCCTAACATGGACGAGGTATGTGCTTTCCTTCTCTAGTAGATATTTGTCAAAGTTTGCAGGTATTTTCGCCACTGACAGCTGGGAGGGAATTGTGTTGGCCTCTGATCGATAGAGGTCCCAGATGCTATAACATAGATCTCAACGTATAAGGCAGCTCAAATGGATTCAGAGGATGTTCTAGCTCCCAGAGTTTAGTAGCTGTTTGTGTATAATGTTGTCTTAGTAAACTCATTGGGAATGTCTATAAAATTCTCATCAGGACTCTGTCTTAAAATGTTCCTCCTAAGAATTAGTTATATGAATGAATGTTAAGATTACTCTTCTATATTTATAATGGGATTGGTATGGAAACCATTTTAGATACTTGGGAAATGTAAATATTGATGTGAACATAGAATGCAATATAACGGTGTAAAACTAATGCACAAAATTAAATATAAAATACTAGAGAAATCTTTGTGCTCTTATAATTTATCTGAACTGCATCAAGTTTAAATCATTAAAATTATATACATTATTGAATAGAACAATAGTCATACCCAATGTTTCTGCAATGAATTTACCAGGATTGATATGATAGAATTAGTGTTTCATACTCTAGAACACTGGTTCTCAACCTGTGGGATGCAACCCCTTCGATGGGTCAAATGACTCTTCTGTAAGGAATGCATACCAGATATTTACACTGTAATTTATAACGTAGCACAGTTACAGTTTTTAAATAACCATGAAAGTAATTTTATGTTTGAACTTTACAATATGTGTCAGCCAAAATCTGGGTAATTTTCAGTTATATTTTATAGCAATATGAAAACCCAAAGTGTGTGATGAAATAAAATTTAAAGTTTATAAAATTTTTCAGACAGACTTTAGATTTAGGTAAGTACCATGTGTTTTATTTGTGATTATTTGAATTGAGGGCTCATTGGAAAGTAGGAAAATGAAAACTCTTTGTAGAAGATTAATAGAGTGATTCATCTGGTGAGGTATAAAAGATTTCTCACTAATGGAAGATATAAAGACCCGAACCTTCTTTGGTCAAGGATCTGAAGGTACAGACTAACAAAAGAGTGGTGTTTTAAAAATGTGTTAAAAATTTTCAGTATTCTGTAGCACGAAGTTATTATTTACAAATATAATAGGTCTATGTTTATAACTCATTAAGGAGATTAAAGGCTTGATGTTCTTATAAAACAAAGTACAGTATTTTATAGTAATGTTTGAGACAGTTAGTTATGAGGAATCACAAAATAAAATATTATATTTTTCTTTTTAATTAAGAACTAAAAAGTTGTTTTGAATTTCACAAATATGAGGCTAAATATTCTTTCTTAGAATTTTATCAAGTCCAAAATAACCTTGAGAGGTAATTGAGGTCTATCTTAATAATGAATATTGTCCATTAAAAGTTTTAATAACCTTTATTGAGAAAACAATGATCAATAGAATAAAATAAAAGATAAGGGTGCCTAAGTAGAACAATCATCTTTAACCACTTACTAAATGTATATTTGTCTTTTGTAACTTTATATGAACAGAATACCACATTAGTAGACTCACTCGTGATTTTCTCCATTAAAGATTTATCTTCATTTATGCCATAATAATCTGTGTAATATGGGTTATTCATTTAAAAAGTATGGGGGTAAACTCTCTCTAGAACTTCAGGGTTTGCCATAAATTGAGAGTGATTCATATTTTTTATTTGCTATGTTGAAGGCAGTTTATTCATGGTGATTTTAAAATGAAATTTATATAGGCATATCTATATGCATTGTATATATACATGCATAGGTATATACATAAATGCATACATATATGCATCATGTATACATAGATATACATATATTATACATACATGCATAACATACATAAGCACATACAAACACACACACACACACACACACACACACACACACACACACACACACATAGTTAATTTTGAGCAGTCATGAGAATTTCTCTCTCAGGTCTCTTGCACTTCTCCGTGTTGTACAATGAAACATTGAGAGTATTTTTCCATTACTGTATACCAGTTCGGTATGCTAGTTACTGCGTGGAGGGTGAACATGTTTCCCCACTAGATCTGATAGAGTTGGCATTCCCATTTTCCTATTTCCTGTGACTTTAGTTTGAAAATTCACTGATGGCCTTGTACAACGGTTTCAAGACCTGCCTCTCACGTACTCACCCTTTCTCTCATCTCTTCCCTAAAAATCTGAGAGGGGGCTGTGCAGTGGTAACAAGTACTCCCAGCCCTGTGGAGGCAGAGGCAGTCAGCTCTCTATTTGTTTAGGGCCAGCTTGATCTACGCAGCTAGATCATGATAGCCTGGACTACACAGAGAAACTCTGTCTCAAATGAAAAAAAAACATCTGAAAGCTTTCTTACAGTGTATCAGTACCCCTTTTCCCTTACTTCATCTTCTGTACATCTAGAGAGTCTGTTCTCTGAAATAACAAACACAACAATTTGTGTGGGGTTGCTTTTAATATTATCATTTTCCTTTTTCTTTTTCTTGCATATTTTATGTATTTACATTTCAAATGTTATCCACTTTACTTCCTTTCCCCCCTTTCCCATTTTTCCTCCATCTGCTTCTATGAAGATGCTCTCACTCCCACCCACCGACTCCTACCTTATCTCCCTGGCATTTGCCTACACTGGGGAAATGAGCCTTCACGTGACCAAGGGCTTCTCCTTCTATTGATACCAGATGAGGCTGTCCTTTGCTACATACGTGGCTGGGGCCATGGTTCCCTCCATGTGTACTCTTTAGTTGGTGTTTTAGTCCCTGGGAGCTATGGGGGGGGTGGTTGATTGATATTTTGTTCTTCCTATGGGGTTGCAAACTCATTCAACTTTTTCAGTCATTTTACTAGTGCTCAGTCCGATAGTTATCTGCAAGCATCCACATCTGTGTCAATAAGGCTCTGGCAGAGCTTCTCAGGAGACATCCATATCCGGCTCCTGTCAGAAAGCACTTCTTGGCATCAGCATTAGTGACTGGGTTTGGTGGCTGAATATGATGAGATGGATTCCCAGGTGAAAGTCTCTGGATGATCTTTTCTTCAGTCCCTGCTCCACTCTGTGTCCTAAATAACTCTGAGACACAGACCGTTTTGTCTCAGTTTAATATGAATTTGAACTCAGTTGTCTGCAGGTTGTCTTTGTACACTGCCATGCGTTCTGTCTGTGCCTTTCATTGGATCTTTCAAAATTACTATACTTGTTTGATATAAAAAGACATCATCCCTTCTGCCTTTCTCCCTATCTAAAATCTTCAGAGGATTCTGAATCTCTATATGATTTCTCTAAGTAAATAATTTAAAATTTTCTTAGACATTTTAAAATAGCCCTAGCTTTGCCTGTTCCAGTTTTAAGAATGTTGATACCATTCTAATTATAAATCCATTTTTTTCTCCTAAATAGTGTGTTCTAAAACACGCTATCATTGACCCTATACACTGATTCCCTCCACATAATTCACATTTTTACCGCACACAGACTGAGTTCTTCTCTGTTTAGTTTTAGGGTATGGACCGAAAATGAATCATGATGTCTATAGAGAAATTTAATAAGGAAAGATTTCAAATTATCTCTCTTTGAATTTAGATTTTTCTTTCTCTCTTTAAAAAAAATATATATATATATATATATATATATATATATATATATATATATATATATATATATATATATATATATCTTATTATGTATGTGCGTACACAGTCTTTTTCCTCAGACACACCACAAGAGGGCATCTGATCCCATTATAGATGATTGTGCACCACTCTGTGGTTGCTGGGAATTGAATTCAGGACGTCTGAAAGAGTAGATTCTTTAGTGGGTTCCAAACCATTGGCCTTGTAAGATTTTAATTGTGCTCTCATGAGTGGATATTTTGTTTATCTTTCCCAACTTAATTCTCACTTATAGGCTGGAGTTCTTGACATTTTATTGAATAACTTTTTCAGGATTATTCAGTTAAACCACTTGAGTTTTCTATATATTTAGTAAATATCCTACCTGTAAAACATAATTTTGATTATTTAATAACAATACTAGAATTGTCCTCCTAAAAAAACATGAACAACTTAAGAAGTGAATGCTACCAAGTGGTTCTTGTGCCTTTTTTTTTCCCCCTTCTGGCTCTTTGACATTCTAGGACCCAGATAAACAGAGAGAAGAAATCTTCATCTTTAGTACTGTGGTTTCTGGTTGATTTTCATGCTTTTCTATACTAAGTCATGACCTTACTACAAAACAGCAGTAAAATGCCCTTTCCCTTTATTTTATTTTATGTGACACATACTAAACTTTTTACTTCCCATGGCATCAGATGTTGGCAATCTATATTTTTGTGATATAAGAATGGCCTATGTTTAAATAATCATCAGTTTTAATAGGCAGCGAAGAAAATACACATCAAAGCATTAGACTTGGAAGAAAATTTTTCTTTACACTGTTATTACTTCCAGTGATAGTTTTAAAGAGTAAGGGGTGCCATAAGGGTGGGAGGGTGGCGCTGGGAGGAAGTGACAGAGGGAGCTTATGATTATGATGTAAAGAGAATAAATAAAATTAATTAAAAAACAGAAAAAAAGTAGGGGAAAGGAAGGGAGGCAGTTTTGTGTTGGAAAGTTTTAAAACATTGGACTTTAATGCTTTTTTTTTTAAAAAAAAGCTTTTACTACAAGCTTTTTGGATTTCAATTTAATTTATTTGTTGAAAATTTTTAATAGATTACTAGATTTGTATCATTCTCTCCCATTCCTGCAACATTAAAAATCTTTAATTGGATGACTTAAATAAATTTTGGTTTTGGTTTGTGTGTGTGAGCAGATATTCGTGTCTGTGTGTATGTGTGGGTGTACTTATATGCTTAGCCAGAATTGTGTACGGAGGTGATCCATCAGGCATCTTTTACAATATTCTCTTCCTGATTTTCTGAGACAGGGCTTCATAATCAACCTGGAGCTCCGCAGTTCAGCCAGACTGGCCAGTGAGCTTCAGGGATGTGCCAGCCTCTGCTCCCCAAGTGATGGGAAGCCTTGCCTGGCTTGTCTGTGGGTGCTGGGGATAAGGTCTCATACTTTTTAAAGACAGCAACAACTGAGCCAAATCTCCGGCCCCAAATCAATGAGTTGAATTTTAGAATGTCAAGTGAATGCATATTTTAAATGTATATTTAAAACTATTTAACCAAAGAAGTTCCAATTACATGTATTAGACATGTGAGAACTGTAAGGCATGATGAGAAACCAGGGATGTCAGAGCAGGAGAGAAGTCAGCACCATTGGTATGGAACCAAGCTCACTGGCATAAAGCTTGGTGTCAATAACCAGAAAACATAAATGCGTCCTGAAGAGCATGTTCTACTCTAACAGACAATATTTCTTACAATTGGTTATTAGGAGTTTTCATTTGTTTCCTAACAAAGGTCTGCGAATTACAGCTAGTTTAGCTGTAATACCCTTTGTTTTCCTAAAAATATGGGAAGGGAAATTTCAGGGCTGGGTTGGTATTATGGCTCTTTCTCATTCTTAGAATAAAACCAAGCAGCTTTCTTTTTATGTATATCTATCTATCTATCTATCTATCTATCTATCTATCTATCTATCTATCTATCTATCTATCTATCTATCTCTATCTATCTCTATCTATCTATCTATCTATCTATCTATCTATCTATCTATCTATCTATCTATCTAAATCTATCACATCTTAAAACGTGAAAATCAGGAGTTAGAGCCAATAGGATTTTTAAGTTTGTTCTTTCCTGTTACCTCTGCAAATAAGAATAAATTAAGAATCCTCCCCACAGTTGAGCTGCATTTAAAAGCCAACTGGAAAAAGCCCAAGGAACTGGGAAAAATCCTCTGACCTTGGCCAGGTGCACAATTATTTTGCAAATGAAGTGGTTTGGTGTGTGACTTTTTAAATGAGACCATATTTGCATGAAGTGGTAATGTGACCTGTGAGAAACAGCACTTGAACCTGACCCTGGGGTTAACCCAGTGCCAGTTAATTTATAACAACAACATATACCTGTTAGTCTGGATGTATGATTGACTAATACTACACTACATTTCAAAACTTGTTTGATTTACTGCTTTCTTTTAAACTGATATGCTAGCAACATTCCTTCAAGGTGATATCTCCCTACTAATTCTATAAATATTGAATGTTACAGACAGAAGGGTAAAGTTTTAAAATAGATGAGATGCTTTTTCTTAGTGCTTTTTATAATTAATCTCAGGTTATCCAATATGACTTTTCTCCAACTTCTCTGTGAATGAATGCTTGAAGTATCTATTGCAATGTGCTTTATTTAACCCTATTAAAATTGAAAAGATTATTTCAATGGATTTCCTTCCTGTAGGTAATTTCGTCCTATACGGGAGGAGTTAGCCATTATTAATGGGGTGTTTACAAACTGCCCAGTGGCCTGGTTTCAACTGCCCAGGCATTGTGCATGTCTATAAAACTGCTATATATATCTGACCATTCTTTCTGTCTCTGAAATACTGCATTCTCAGAAATACAAGTCTTTCTAGTGAAATACTCATTAAACTGGCAAACTGGTATTTTTCACCATAACAAGACATTTATGTTGCAGATCCCTCAACTATTAATGGCGCCAATAAATCAGCCACTCTAGTTTTGTGTTAGCTGGTGCAGACATATAGCAGCCCTTCATGTCCCAATTAACTGCAGTGAGTGGAACAACTGGGAGGTGATGTTTCCACCACACTGAGTTCTGGGTCGAAGCAGTCAGGTGACTTAAACACTAAAGGCATCCAGTCTCATCACAAACAGCAAGTGATGGGCTGCTACACCCAAGGCACACAGGAAAAGAGTCACGGCCGGTGTCAGGATTTCTATGCTATAGCAGATTTCTTTCTGAGAACAGAATGAACTTGAAAGGTACTAGTATGCAAAATCCACAACTACCCAAAAGTCTGTCCAGAGTCTAAAGTGAGTTGGATATGTTCCTAATGGGTTGAGGTTCAAGTCTGAAAGACATGAACTCTCTTCTGAACAATTGCAGTGTACGGCACCATCAAGGCACCACTGTTAAGAAATACAGTGCACCTCTTGAGCAGGTGGAGGGTGGGCTCATGTCAAAGGACAGGCTGACAAATCACACCATGTGGCAGACGGGAGGTTTATCTGGGAGGAGGGAGCTGAGTGAGGACCTGGGGAAGTTGTAGAGACAGACAGACAGAAGCAGAACCCTGAGGACAGAGAGATGGGAAACAGGGAAGAACAGAAAGAGAAGCTGGCTTGGAACTCATGAGAAACACAGACTGAGAGAGAGTAAGAGTGGGGTGAAGTCTTTTACAAGCCAGGCCTCCTGCACTTGGCAGGCTGCAGATGAGCAGATGATGACGTAAGCTGTTGCTAGGTGCCTGGGAGGAGCCTCCAAGAAGCGCCTGTCCGCTAACAATAACTATTAGTCTCTATACAGGGTGTCATTTGAAATACATGCCATAGGATTTATGATTTAAGATCCACTGACAAAGAGAAAATATTGGAACCAAGCAGATCCTCAAAACAGAATCTCAAACAAAGGGGCCTGTTTCGGGAGTAAAGTTCGAATCAGAGACTTTGAAACCATTGAGGCTTCAGTAAAAAGGGTGAGTTGATGTCAGACTGCTTTCCTGAAAGTCTAGCTATCTCCCTGGATGATGTTTCTGAAGCGGGGTGATTGTTCTAGAGATTCAGGAGGTAGTATCTAAAATGCACATGCTAAAGACCAGGACACTGAGTCTGCTATGGTGACCATGAAAGAAGAAAAGACCTTTTGTGAATTCCATCACTAATAGGTAACCATCATTTTGACAGGGATTGGTTAGGCTCTGGCAATGGTAGGAATAAAATAGGTATCTTCTAAAGTTTAGGCAAAGTGAGGGGGTTGCTTATAAATTATAGAAAAGTATGTAAGTAGAGGCTGCTTGTCATAAGCTGTTTTGGGTGATTTAAATCACAATTGAATTAAATCCAATTAATTTTTTATCATATCCGGAGTATAATAATAATACTATTATAAATCTACCAAGACTCATTGGTGACCTAAACCCTAAAACTTTTCATAGAGATAAATTAGGGAAAAATGCTTTGTGGAAAAATAGCATTCCAGATGAGAGACAATGTACTGTTCGTTGTTCTTCTGAGGTCATTGGATTAGATTGACTTAAATAGGCAATGTTGGTCATTTGACTAGAAGAAGAGAAGGAAATATGTATGTACACACACACATACATGTGTTCATATACATACACATAGTAACAGCATACATGGTTGTTATTATATTTTAAATGTAAAGTGCTTTATATAACTTTATAAAATCATAATTTTGTCTTGAAGTCAGCCCTAACATTTTGTGTAGCTAGGGACTCCCAAGTATGCAGAAGTCATAGACCAAGATCACAGGCAGATGACAAATGGCCCTGCTCAGAGTAACTTAATCAAAACATGCTTCTTTGATGCAATTATAGTTCATTTGTAGTTGCACATAAGTTTGACAGTCATTTTGACGTGAGTGCACTTGTCTGACCTGATGAAAACATTGCTTTTATTTGAGCAGCAGCATGATGTTCATAGCTGTAGAGGGTTGGGGTGATTTGAATTCTAATCCTGTTGTGACTCCAAGGTTCTTGCAAGAACATCTTTTTCAAAAGCAAAAACTTTCCCCTAGCAGTTCTAGGAGCTGTGAGCAGTGTGGTGCCTTCATAGCAAGCTAAACTTGTGTTTGCGAGTTGGGTTATTGAAGTAAAAATGGAATCCACTCCTCGGCCATAAGTGGTTGTTTTTTTTTTTTTTTTTTTTTTTTTTTTTTCTATGAGTAAATAAAGCCATTTTCATCGATCTCAAGTTTCTGCTCAACAATATTCTGTACTAGACTTTTTGTGTATTTATGTGTTTAAACTTTCAAAATAACGTTGATAGAATTTGCTTTTGAATAAAAAAATTATTACTTCAAATGCATATCTCCTATGATAAAGGGGCAGACAAAATTAAATATAAAACCAAAGAAAAAATAGATTTGCTTAATCCCAAAGGGGAATATATGCATTTCCTGTCAATCTGTAAGACAACATTGTCTGGACAGCAGGCTGGCTTAGTGGGCCAAAGTGTTTGCTAATTTACCTGAAGACCTGTGTTTGATCCTCAGGACCCACACTGTGATAGGAAGTAACCAGTTTTTGATAATTTCCCTTTGGCCTCAGTAGAAAAATAAATAACCAACCTTTTAATACAGAACATTTGTAATGATTTGCAATTTGACTATGTTTTATTTTTTATAAATTGTTTGTAAAAATGTAGAAAGAAAAATTCACATTTATATGTGATGGTATAAATGGTAACTTTTATATATTAAAAGGTTTGTGTTTTACTGAATTTTTGCTTCTGCATTTTCTTACTTCATACTACTTGCATAAATACATCAGATATGCATCCCAAAATGCTTAAAAAAACATTCAAACTACATTGTTAAGAACCAATTCTATGTATTATATAGCATGTGCTCTAAATTACTACATGCTTAATTTGAAGGCATTCAAATATATAGAACTTCACATTACAGAGTTTTAGAAATTCGATTATAGAACTAAAGCCTTTAACTCTACTGATAATAACTTATAGCTCAAAGATGCACATAGAAACAACTACTGTTAAAAATAATATTCAGATTTAGAGCTAAACTGAATGGCTTGCATTCACAGTTCAGAAAAAGAGTGGTAAACACTGCTAAGAAATAATATAAATGAAAACAATTTTTGATGCATTTTTTCAAGAATTTACCTAAATATAAACCTTGACAAAGTGTGATACTCAGTAACTATTTGCTTGCTTGATTATGAAATATGAGTACCAACATGAATAGTGGTCCCTAGGTGGATTTAAGCTATCCCTTCAGAATTAATGTTTTCCCAGCCGATAGGGAATGGTGTCACAAATTGGAGTAAACCCATAAATTATCGTATTTGAATCATGTCTAAGTAATCTAGATTCATTGGCATTGTGTTGTAATAAATTATAATGATTCTTGAGAGCTACTTTGTTTTATTTATCCATTCAGCAAAATAACTTGTCATAAAAGATCGCCATTTGCCATGGGCTCAGATGAAGGCTTCTCTAAATAGGGCACACTGTGAGGCACTCTCAGATGGTGTAATTACCGTACTGTATGGTGAGTGCTAGTGTAAATGCTGGTAGCCACTGCTAAACAACCAGTGAGAGCCTGTAGAGGAGAATGCCTCAATACTAGAAGCTCTGTTATCTATGTCTCCATGTGTAACTTGGTGACTGTGTTGTGCAAGACACTGTCTTTGTTCCAGGTATATATCAGTGGAAAAAAATGTCAGCTGTGTCTGACATAGGATTTAACTTGGGAATCTTAAGATATATGTTAATTTCTTAGTCAGAGGAAAGTTAGGGTGTAGAGGAGATTTGAGGTTTCTTAAAAACTAGTGACCTGAATTTGTATGGGAACCAAGGTATTTTTCTCAGTGGCTAGCCTTGTACTTGATAGGTGTTGGTAATTAATTTTTGAAAGACTGAGTGAGCTGTTGCGCTTTAGACCAGGACACTAACTTTAAGTGCTCGTTTATGTACAGCTTCACGTCCGTTCTTCATGTTTTCTTTACCACTGGTGGTCTCCAGGCACTGTTGGCTTTTCTTTATGCGAAGCAGCAAGGATTATGACACATATTGGGATCATTGCATTCCAGTCCAGGCTTTTCATGTTACAGCACTTTGTATTCCTTTCTTTACCGACTTCCAGCATCACTGTACACCACTTTCATAGGATGCCTTGAAGAGACTTTTGCCAAAAGGAATTGAAATTTATTTTAAACCATAATACAAATATATGCATTTTATGACTTCAAGTCTGATCTGTAAATTATCCTCTTAAGTGTCAAGGTGAACATGAAACATATTCAGATTACACAGGTTATACTAAGGGTATTCGTATAGTACATGCATATGCATATAATAATGATTAATGAACAAAGAGACCCTGGGTTTCAAAGATAACAAGGCTGGGTAGAATCTAGGCAAAGGGAATTAAATGTTTTGTTAAGAAATAATAATGCCAGAAGTCTTGAAAATAATAGTAGTATTAATAATAATAATAAAAATCTGACAAGTAAACCATTAAATCTACTAATTTTTTATATGAAAACCAGATTAAATTTAAAAAGTCTATTTTTGAAAGGAGAAAGTTGACTGTTGAGAAGATTATTGTCCTTACACACACACACACACACATACACACACACAATATAATAAAGATATTATAATATCTTTAATATAATAAAGATAAGATTATATATATATATATATATATATATATATATATATATATATATATATATATATATAAAATAAAGAAACATACTTCTGTGTGCATATATTTGTTAATATGCCCTGGAAGTGGGACTGTGGATTGATTTCTACTTACAGAAGTATGACTTGAAGCCACTGTAGAGTACTTGATAGGATGCATTTTCCAATTAATTCTGCTTAAACATTAGATGTCCTTCGTTGTATTAATGTGATATTTTTTAAACGACTTTATTTTACAAAACAAAGATAAATGTACAGATTTTAAACATTTTTTGCTTAAAATTATACATTTTTGTCAGTAATGTTTTTTCAGACATTAAAATAATTTTTACATAAAACCATGTGAATATATTTTTTTTGTCAGTACTTGATTTTTTTCAAGGGCTTGACAGTATGCATTGAAAACCTAATAGTTAAAATAAGCGTAAAGTACATGCAAAACAAAACGGAACATGGAAATAGTCAAAGTCTTCTTGTTTTGTAAATATATGTATATTTTTTTGATTTCTTTATTTCTTGGACTTCATACAGTCTGTGTGTTGTTTCTGGGGGAGTGCAAGCCTCTGGGGTTAGCATCCCACTATCAGTGACTGCATATTATGTCTGTTCTTTTGTGACTGGGTTATCTCACTCAGGATGATATTCTCTAGTTGCAGCCATTTTCTTAAGAATTTGGTTAAGTCATTGTTTCTGGTGGCTGAGTAGTATTCCATTGTGTATATGTACCACTATTTTTAGACAATTATTTGTTCTGTCCCAAATAGAAGATACACACTCTATAAAGGGGTCACTAATAAAGCCTTCACCCCTCACTTTACACAGTGTGTACTTACCACAATGGGAGTTGTATTTAATTTATATTTCTCTGACTTTGCTTCCATCAGATATATGCACTGGTATGATTTAAATCATAATGGGTCTGAATTGAGGTCTTTTATTTACTTTTGAATTACTTATTCTATCTCCTTGAACTCCAGTTTTATAATCTAGAAAGGAAAAGAAATAGTTGCTGAGGTTCTTTATGGGGTTTGCATTTTAGCAGGTAACTGTCTCTATGTGTGGGCTTTCTTTTTAGTTTCCAGAATTTTCAAGAGTACACTCTGTATTACTGTGTCTCGGGCAATGAAAACATTGCAAGTCAGTTCAAAATTTAGTTTAATTAAGGAAACGTGCCAAGCATGGACATTTTAGCAAAAGTTTGACATCAAAACACAGGAAATTGTAAATGTATGAGGACAATTTCCTGTTTACCCTTCTTGAAGAAGCACGTGCACACACATGCAGAATTCTCACACACACACAGACACATACACTCCATATATATATATATATATATATATATATATATATATATATATATATATGCACTCACAAATAAACACACATAATACACAAACATCTTTACACATGTTCATACATGAATACAAATGCACAAACATTAATAATTATACTATAAATGTTTTATAAAGAAAGGTGATTTAAAGGAGTAGTCATAATCACAGGTCCTCTCCAAAACATGTCCTATTCATTGGGAACTTTTGTCCATCAGTGCAAAGGAGTTAAGTAGAAAAAGATAGAAGTGTTGGGGCCAACTTTTAAACATTTATGTCCTTATTTTTCCAAATACTATTCCTTATGAAATCCTTTCAATTGTAATGTATCACTGAGTCCTAAGCGTTTACCTCTAATGCCGGTGGCTTGTGCCTGGGAGAGCGGGGCTTAAAAATGAAGCAGACTTAAATTATTATACAATAGCCCACTTTTTTTCAGAACTTCAGACAATTAATTTGTACTCCGAGGGTTAAGAAAAGCCTCCTGAGCGAAGTGTACAATCACAAGGACAAGCTGCACATGACAAAATCACGTTTTCAATAGAGGCATATAAACAAGTAATAGGCAGCTGTAATGAACAAACTGGAGTAAACTCTTGTATCAGATACAGCTGGGGTAAGGGGCAGGAAAGCACATTCCAGGAACAGTTCTGTAGTTTTAAAGAAACAAAGGTGTCAAGACTCTTCTTGGAGTTCTCCCAGAACACTGAGAATTCCCCTCACATGGTTATATTCTTGGGCTGTCTTCTGACACTCAGTTTGGCACCATTTCCAGCAGAGTCTCACGATAGCAGCTCCCAAATCTGCTATGTTATGTTGGCAGGTGTAGTAAACCCAAGATACAAGAAAGAATATTTTTACTATTATAGATAAATATATAGTCCAGCTTAAGACTATTTTGAGATAAAACAATTACTAGGTGTTGCTCCTGGAAAAATTGCTAAACCCCAATTGAGCCTAATGAGTCTATATCTCCATGTGTAAAGAATGCACACTGCTAACTAAATTTAGGTTGCTTTAGGGTGCTAAATTGTGTGGTATCTGTGTGTGCATGCTTATAGACTTGTATTCATGGATGAGTGCATATATCATACTAAGTGTTATGTTCAAATTTATATGTATATGTGATTTTATATATTGTTATATTATTATATAATCTATTAATATATAATAACATCTCAGGGCAGGGTAAAGGGATAACATCTCAAATGCAAATACAGAATCTAATAAAAAGATGTATATAGAGTCATCTCAATAGTTTATATTCTCATGTTATCTCAATAAAATATATACATATAAAATATATGTACAAATAAGATGTATATAGTTTAATATCAAGTGCATATATTACTCTAGATTTAGACTTATGTATACATTTATAAATCTGCACATATTTTATTATCTGAAAAATTAGGGTAATTATGCTTATTTAAAAAAATTCTCAGTATATTCTCGTCTAATTACTAGTAACATATGCTTATAAAAATATTAGCTGAAAGCATGTCATCCAGTAATCTTCAAATATTTTTGCTTTATTGTCTAAATATAAGGTCTGAGAGCAGGCACTTATATTTTATGATACAGAGAAGTACGTATGTATCTGAACTAGTGTACAGGAAACATGGAGTAATTATTAAATTGCCACCTGGCACCATCCATATTTCAGCTAGAGTAAAATGAGCTTTATTTTGAACAGAATACATTGTGTTAGAATGTGTGTTTTTTTGCTTAAATCCCGATACCTTCATTATCTGTAGTAGGAGAATAATAGCTCTATCTCACATCAGATCTTTCACATATGTGTTCAACCTCATAACTTTTGTGTAACTTCTGAATGTTCACATGATGGATGCTAGTGGATAAAGCCAGTATGAGACATTTTCTCTGTCCATTTTAACATGTTACTTTTGTGTGTTTTGGTATTCTACTCTCTTTTGCTTCATGTTAAAATTATAACATGTTAGAACCTCAGGTACTCATTTTTAGTAGTATATTATAGTGTATATAGTATTTGACAACATTTACAGTAATGTAGTAAGAAGATGTCAGAATGAGAAGCAAATACATTCATTTAACATAATTAAGATTTCTGACATGAATATATTGATAAATGCCCATGTTGATTCTCAAAGGCTTAGAAGTGTTTCAGAGGTCCAATAATGATTTGGATGAATTCATTTCTGTAAATGACTCTGATAAAGTCACAACATGCTTTTCTCAGAAGGAGATGGGTTTTCACAACCTGGATGACTACTAGCATGTTTATTCTTCTTCAAATATCCCCAAATTAGGGAAATCTAAAGTGTGGGACTGAGGTCTGACCTTTCTACTGCTGGAGAGTCAAAACTGATTTCAAGATTTATCCTGCAGTGTGTCTGGTGGTCAGAGGAACAAGAATTCAAAATGCTTTCATGCAGTTGGAACAAAATAAAAGCCATTCCTCTAGAAAAGAAGTAATTGGAACTATACTAAAGTTTTACCAAATTATCAGCTAACTTTCATAGTTTATCATAATCTTTCCCATGATAATGTTCTCTGGCACAGGAGAATTGTAAATTCAGAACAACTGTGGGTAAGAGGTTTAAAAAGTCATACAGTCTCAAGATACCATGAGAAAAATCCTATAAATAACTTCCTTCTAAAGTACAGATGAATCATTTCTTTCTTCAGGCAGAAGGTCTATTTTCCTTAATTCTTTCTTTTTAATACTCTGTTATTCAATGCAGATGGTAAAACGGACACCACACTTACACATACTGGATTTCCCCGCCATTCAGATGTTGTTTGGTATCCTTCAGAGACAAAGTGAATGGTGATTAATGGAGATGAATTTAAATTAAACCTCTTTTAGTTCAAAAAATTCTGTCATATAATGGGCAAGTAATGTTACTAAAAGGGGGTAATTGTAACATTTTGGTAGTTATAATATCAAACTTTAATATGGTGGGATAAAGACACCAATGCCCAGTTGCATCACCTATAAAATGCAATAATAAGTATTTCATAATAAGCCTAAGGTTGCATAAGTGACATGCATATTTTACCTGTAACTTTCAGCTCTCTGATTTGTCTTATGCCCCCCTCAGAATGAGAGAGATCATACTTGGTACCGAAAACTTAGCTGGCTACCTGGGGCTAGTGAAGTCATGGATCTTAGAGGAGAATCCACAACAATCAGTTTACTAAGCCAACATAATTCCATATAATGTTCGAAATATTTGTCCTTGTATTCGCAAGCAACATAGTACACACCACTCATCAAAAAGTATCTTCTTACAAAAGATAAAAACTATAGAAAACCACCATCCTTCAAAATGTAGTGTTGTACACCCTGACCCTAATGGATAGATCTATAAAATAATTCCCTTACCCAAGATTCAAGGAACATTGCAGAAGAGTAGTTGGAGATATTGTGAGAGCAAGCAGATTAAAAAGTTTGCTGTGAGACACTATTCTAGAAATGTCATAAGCTTACAACCATAAAATTTTACCAACATGTCAGATTAAGCGTGAACCTTGCAAGAAAAACAGTAGACTTGCCAATATTAGTAGGGAATAGATCACTACTTATTAACCCTACAAAAAGCTATAGTCAATTATAGTGTGGTGAGATTGGGAGAAATAGATTTCTTTTCAGGAAAGAATGCATCATTTAGTTATCTAATACTGAATGTTCAGTCCTGAAATATTGCATACAAATGACATTATATAAGCTGAGTAGGTTATATTTGAAAATATATATGTGTGTGTATGCATTTATATTGTGTACATATACATTTATACATATAACTACAATTAATAATATTAATATATACACATTTATGCATGTAAATACAATTAATAAAAAAGAGGGCATGAATTTGAAGAAGAATAAGGAAGAGAACATGATAGTGTCTGTAGGGAACATTGTCTCAAAATTAAATCTAGGAAACTTTACATTATGTTTAGGTCATATGCATCCGAACATGCCTGGATTGATACTATATGCTTGGTGGCAGGATATGCATTTGTATGTCCACGCTTAAGCACAACCTCAAATGAAAAGGAAAGAAAATAATTGTGTGTGTGTGTGTGTGTGTGTGTGTGTGCGTGTGTGCGTGCGTGTGTGCGTGCATGCGCGTGTGTGTGTGTGTGTGTGTGTGTGTGTGTGTTTTACTGTATGGGAATAACATGAACTGCCTAAAGATACTCCTTGTTTTGTAAAGTCCATGATTTTCAAGTGATTTGAGTTCTGAAGAATCAAAGATATTTCGGAAACTGTATTATTGGCAATTATTGCAAAAAAAAAAAAAAAAAAAAACCATTACAGGTTATTTCAAGCAGTGATCAAGCTGTTTCACCTGAGTCAATAGATTGTGCTGGTTTGACCTTAACAAGGTAAAGTCTGATTCCTTCTGTATTTCAATATAAGAGAAGTGTGAGTTTGCCTCAAAGATAACACACACACACACACACACACACACACACACACACACACAAAGTTACTGATTTGTAAGGGTAGGGCATACAAATGAGATGGTTTCTTGACTCACTCACTCATCTGTACTTAGCATATGGTCCAGTATGTCAGGAGCCTGGTGGTACTAAGACTGTCATCTTATGGGTGTGCTAAGCCCGAGGAAAAAGGCCAAACATGTACATACTTTTGGCTTTTACTCCATTTATCTGGAACCAGTGCACTCCAAGTCAAGTTCTAGGTAAATGATTGAAACAATTTTGTTAACACAAGGCAAACCATCTGTCATAAAATGCCAGTTTCCTCAATGGAATATCAAAGTATACAATTGCTCAATTTGTCTGACATTGTCTGTCTGTCTGTCTATCTATTTATCTATCATTTTTTTGAGACAAAGTCTCTCTAGATAGTCTGGCTGTGCTGAAAACTCACTGTAATAGAACTCAGACATGCATGCCTGCCTCTCCTCATGTACAGGGATTAAAGATGTACAGCCCACCCCCAGCCTCTGACATGTATTTTGAGTCACAAAATGTTCACGTTTAAAAGTGTTGATTTGGATCATAAATTTTTTGAGTCATTTGTAAATGCTCTACTACAATCATTTAGAGCAAAACTTTAACATACTTGGGGTTCAGTTGGCAACTACTAAATGGCTGAGGTTCAGCAGTGAATGTGGAGATGGTAAGAGCAGAAATATGACACTTCCGCTGTTCCTTTGGTTGATTTTCAGTGATTTGAGACAAATGTTTAGCTTTTACACAGATAAAATCATAAATTGTCCATTTTAAGTATACAGACTAACAAATTTACTGAGTGGTAAATTTGTATCATTCCAATTTTAGGACGTTTTTGTCCAACCAAAAGTAAATGGAGTGATGAATTTTAGTGCTTTCTCCAAAGGCATGTTCTGCATCTGCCACTAACCCTGTCTTGTTCCAGGATCAATTAAGTCTTTTTCATCTTTCTGGCACTCTGTGTCCCGGTCCTTGTCCCTCTTCCTTTCCTTTCTACATCGGTCCCTTCATCCCACCTCTCACTTCCACCAACCTCCACCCTCCTATCTTTGTCCTGCTGACCATTTCTCCAGTAATAACTCAAATATTTGGCCAGAAATAATATTTGTAAAAAACATTTTAAGTTTTAATGTTAAACTTTCTGTATTTCTTTGAAGATAAACTCTATTCTTCTATAGTTTTAGTATTATATTATACTTCACAATGATTTGCTAACGATGACATTGATTTTAATATGTATATTACATTAAGAAGAATAAAGAACTGAAAAGAAATTACACTGTGAAAAAAACTTTTACCTTGTATACTTTAATTTCTTGACTTGCAGTATTTTAAGCATCTATTTCTTTACCAGTTGTCTTTAAGCACAGAAACACAATCATTTGTATTCTAAGAGCATCCTAATTTGGATTCCATTGTTTCTTTACTATTCAATGAATCATAGTCAACAAGACATTAACTTGTGTGGCTGTGAGTTCTGAAGTTCTGTTGTGCACAAGAATATTCTAGAGCTATGTCACCCCACGTCAGTGGCACAGGCTTTTTACCCTGCATGTATTGGCAATGATAAATACACATGAAAAGTCTTGCAATGATAATTTAGCAGTAATATACTAAAAACTTTCTGTGGGTGTTGGTCTATATCCTTCTTAAAATTCTATGTCTTTGGTTAGCTGAGATGCACCATGCTGCACCTTTCTGTCACTATAATTTAGTGATGCTTAGGTTAATATTACCTTTGCTTACAACTCTTCCTTTGAGCTCAGAGTAAAATACTTAACACAGCAACAGCTGCTCCTTTATGGCCTACAACTTCCTACTTAATTTCCCCAAAGTTCTAGCTAAACATGAATATATTTGTACTTTTGTTCTGATTAAGCAGAAAAAAAATCAAAACCAGAGACTGATTGGTTTCTGAGGCAAAGCATTTCTGTTAAGATTGTTGGGCAATCAATTAACTGATTTCTGAGGGATTTAATCAATCTTTATAGTTGTTTTGTTTTTCCTTTTCCCATGTTACCTCACTAAGTGGGAAGTCTTTTCTTTTGTTGCTACTTCAGAGAAATAATTTTTTTCACTGTAGTGATAAACCAAATAGATCAACGTTGATATTTAAATATCATATACGGTAGGGTATTTTATAGATTTCAGTCAAGATCCTCTTATGGGGTGGCAGTAATTATTTAGTTGTGAGCTTAGGAAGTGGTGATGTGGATACGGTCATTTAAAATGCATTAATCTAAAAACACAATCATGACAATTTTAGTATAGTTTTTATACCAGAGCCTCAGAATAAAGATGATAGAATACATTTTAGGATCTACAAACACTTCTCCCAGTTTTCAAAGATCATTTCCATAAAACTGAATGCAGTTCATAACCTGTGGTTATGTTAATGTCCCTCTCAGGCTCACATATTTTAATGAAAGTTCCACAGTTGTTAGGACTCTTTGGGATAGATGAGGAGGTGTGGCCTCATTGGATGAGGTATGTCATTGACAGTGGCCTTTGAGGTTTAAAAATTCCATGCAAATCCCAGTGAGCATCTCTCCCTCCCTCATGGCTTTAGCCTCAAAATGTTAACTCTCTGATGCTGCTCCAGCTCTATGCCTTCCTACCTGACTGCTTTGTCCCCTGCCATATTGGTCATGCACTCTACTGTCCTCTGAAACTGTGAGCCACAACTTAATTGCTTGCTTTTTATTAGTATCCTTGGCTATGGACTTTCATAGCAACTGAAAAATAACTAAGAAACCTCCATTCATATGTGTCCTTAGATTAATTGATTTCAGCTTTCTTTGTCATGTGCTTTTGTAAAGACTTCTGCCTAGATGTCTTATACTATGAAGTAGAATTTGTACTGAAATTTTGTAATATAAGAGTTGGAAAAATGTAACCATGATTAATGTTTTTTTTTTTTTTTTTTTTTTTTTTTTTTTTTTTTTTTTTTAAAGTGGGTCACTAGACAGACCTGCAGTCTCAAGTCACCGATTGGATGAAGACTATTATTGGCTTATTGGCTTGAGTCATTCAATGAATTTGTAAGGGTGTTGGGGACTCCATCATAACAGAATTTTGTGGAGTAAAATATACTAAGTATGAGATATTTGGGATGTGGTTTTTGATGAAGCAACCAACCACCTCTTTGATTATGATATTCTACAACCAGAGAAGCCAGTGATAAGAGCCCAGAGTAGCCATTATTTTAAAAGTTACTATGCATATTTACGTATATTCATTATTATAGGTCAATGAATCAGTACTTTCTACATTTTTGCTAAATGGTGCCTAGCCCTAAAAGATACGGAGATTCTAACTATTGTAATTTAGAATCTATTTAATAATTTCTTGTAGTGTTTTAATTCTATCTTCGTGTTTATAACATTTTGAGAAGCAGGTGCTACCTCCATGAACATTATAGTCATTGTCCTCATGAGTGGCATTATGTAGCATTATTTAACTTTGATAAATAAAGTGACTGCCCCAAATGTGTATAACTGATAATTGCCTGGCTTGTTTAAAATTATTACTGGATGCTGAATGTTTGATTCTTTACTGCTTGCTTCAATAAAGAGCAGAGACATCGCAATTAGTATAACAAGAACAGTACATTCCCCAATTATAATCCTCAAAATGAAAGACACAACAATGTTCGTAAAATTTACAGTTCTCTTAAAATAGGAACTTTGCATTCAATCTCAGATTAAATAAATCAGAATTCCAAAGAGGATTATTCATTATCAAAAGTTGACGAAGCTCAGCTAGGATCATGGCTAACTGGAGGAAATAAAGTTCTCGTTAAGAATTATTAAATCAGTTAAAGTATAGAACATTTGTCTTCATAATCACTATTCCTTTCATGATGAGAAACCCAATGATGAAAGTCTTTAAACAGCTTCCTAATATGGAAATATGATGAAAGCCATTCTTAAATTTGCTTTTATTAGATAAGTGGTTCCACTCTCTAAATAAACTCCTGTAGCTCAAGTAGGAAAATTAAAATTGTTTGTTTGAATTGTCAGTTAACAATCCAATTTTTATTCAATCAAGCAATCAGCTTCCTATTTCTTAAGTACCAATTCCAAGATTGATATTATTCTCTTTATCAGATAAGCTGAATAACACTTCACATAGATATTAGCAAGCAGTTACCTCCTCTGTTTACCACATGTATCTAACAGTCTTCTCTATGACATGTCCAAGTGTTTAGACTGAATGCTTTTGTGATATCAATAATGATCCTCTATTCAAAATCAGATATAGCCTCGATTTCTCAAATGCTTGAGTGATCATTTTCTTTAGTAATTTAGTTCCTCATAGAATTCCATAGCTATGATTACTTTCTAAGTAATCCTAGCATATTAATTTGAAAAGCTGCATGAACATGTGGGCCAGATAATAACAGTGTGGTAATTGCACGGGAATCTTTTACAACAGCCTTGTTTGCCTCTAATAAACTATCCCCTGATGCTTAGCTGAGACTCAGCAAATGTGATATGAGTTCTAAAGTGTTCACAGCTTACAATTACCTCTTGAAATAGTTAAGATGTTGATAACCCCATAAGGATGGTGGACTGACCAGTGTTTCCCCCTTCCCTTTCAGCTTATTAGAAATTCTGGACTTTAATATCAAGTCAGTTAATCTGAAGTTTCACAATGACATTTTGTCACTATGCCTTTTCTGTGGTTTGGCCCACTGTCATATGTCATATGTCAGGATCTCAAAACAGTTCTGTCTAGTTTCAAGCAAATTCACCCATTTGGTTTTGTCTTATTATGAAAGCCAATATGTAGTAACATGGTTATGTTTTAGATAGGTGATAGCTAGATAAATGATAAATATGGGTAGGAGGTAGTAAGGTAGATAGATAGATAGATAGATAGATAGATAGATAGATAGATAGATAGATAGACAGACAGATAGGTAGATGGATGGATGGATGATTCATAAAAACAGAGAGATTCAAAAGCACTCATATTTCAGGTTCAGTGTTTATATTAAATAAGTATTTCCAAAGAAAGATGAATCACAAAATTTACATTTAATTCTTGACCATTTCTAAACTTTCATTTGATCAAATGTACATCATTTTCTATTAGTTATAGATGGTTTCTCTTAAACTGTCAAGCACTTGAAGGTAAAACTCTGTTGCTGTAGCTATTTTTATGACAGGTACAAATTCAGGTGTCTCTGTTGGTACTTAGTGGGAAGATGATGGACATTATTAGTTAGTATTCTCTGGACCATATTGCCCAGAGATAGAATTCACTAGAAATAATTCCAGACATGTTTAAATGCTGTCTTACTCTCAAGAAAGTCTGAGATATAAGTCCAGTTATCAGCAAGTTCACAGATTTTATTTTGTTTTAAATTATGTTTTATAAGCGGGTCAGCACCTATGATTTCATTAGATTTCGATTAAGTTAAGCCTTGTCAACTTTACTATAGAAACACATTCATTTGGCAGGAATTTGTTTGACTTTATTACCTTAGTGAATTTATAGTCCCTCAATTAATCTGTTAATAAGAATAGTTGTTTTTTTAATTACTTTAAGATTAGGAAGGTCTTGCTCTGTCATAATCCTAGAAGAGCAAAACACTGAACACTGTGATAATATAATGACTGAGTGGTATTAAGAAAGCACATAGACTTTAAGAAATACATAAATATTATAACATTGGTCTGTAGTTATGTTTTGATTATCTGATATTATTATTCATGAATATTCTACAATCTGGAGTGGATCAGGAGAGGAATAAAATCTTGAAAGTAAAAATAAAATTAAAAAATAGAAAAATTTATTCTACAATATGAGAATGTTTGTAAATTATAGTAACCAAGGTGATTGCTGAATTTTTTTTAATTTCATTGAAAAACTTCAAAAGCAAGGTCACTTGTCATGTATCAATTTGTTTCATCTGCAAGTTTATATTCAAAAACCAATATTGTCATCATCATTATCATCATCATCATCATCATCATCATCATCATCATCATCACTACCATTACCAACACAACCACCACCAGAGACAATATGCAGATGTTTAAAGCGCTCACTTTAACATAATTTCCTTATTGGAAGCTCATGACAACATAGAGGAGTCATATGACACCAACAACCACACTCCATCTGTGTGTAAAGAAGAATGTAGCCCAAATGCTAGAGAAGGCTGAAGAGACAGACTTGAGACCTATGACCGTGCTTTCCTCCCCTGTCCTCCACACTTACTTCAGCTCCATGAACTTGTGTCTTCTATAAAACAGGGAACATTGCCTCTTTAACCCTAACTCTGCTTTCTACCTTTCCTCACCCCCAATATAACAAACTTCATCTTATTTATTCTAGAGAGTAGGTAAACTTTTCTTCAATCTTGTTGCTAAGAAATTACTCCCATTAAAACTTACTTTATTGGTTCATGAGACAGACGAATGGTAGAAGTTGTACTCTGGAGTTTCATTGCTTGGATTCACAGTTTGTAATGAGAGATGACCCCTAAATTTGACTTTAGAACACAATAAACTCCTGCAGCCAAACACTTTCGTTTGCCTGTAGAATGAGGAGTCCAGTGAGAAATGGGGCTATTAGAACATATTTCCCGTAATGTCCTTGTTTGTTTAAAATTAACAAAAATTAATTGCGAATGTGTTTCATTACTCCAAGATACTAGCTATGAAAACTGATGGGCTAATTCTTGGTATTTATGAATGTTTAGTTGGGAAATTTACCTTACAGCTTTACCCAATAGGAAGACTTTGGGTCCTAACAACCACACCTGTTAATTAGTGTGTTAGCATCCTAATTCCCAGATTTCCATCACCTCAGTTTAGCCCTATACCTAAATTTGTTACACATGTCATCTGACCCTATAGGATGTAGGAACAGCTGTACTTGGGAGTATAAGAAATGAAATATTATTGGAAGACGCAGGAATTTCTATTCAGTTCTGGAATCAATTGGAACACACATAAATACATAGCAACATACCCATAATATATATGTATATATACACACACAGATATATGTACAATAAACATATTGCTCTTAACCTGACAGTACAGCTCATTGGTGCTTTACAGAACACATAGGTGATAAATGGTATAACTTGAGAAATGGCTAACAGAACATGAGAGAGGCAATCTAACCCACTGCTTGCATACCTTGGAACACAGCCTTACTGAAGACGCCAGAAGCATAAGCCTTAAGCTCACATTTTTATGCAGCATATGAGCTCCTGTCTTCTTAAGCATAAACTGAGAATGTTGAAATTCATGTACTTATATGCTTTAAATATAAAAAAGTCACAGCTTCCTATAACAATACATAATTTATATAGAGTTGTTTCATCAACATTTAGTCATGATATGCTAAGCTGTATCCAGACTCTTTTTAGATGAATATAAATGCTTTGGTTTACTACAGGATTCTCCCAGGAAAAACTATATCTTAAGCTAACTTCACATTTTTAAGACACCTTGCCAAAACGTCTGTTTTAGAACAAGCACATTTAATTATAAAGACAAAAGCAAAACAGAATAAAAAACCCAAATGCTACAATGATAAACAAAATTAAATGTATGCTTTGTAAAATCCAATATTCCATTAAAAAACATAGTGAACAGAAGAGCCACAGGGTGTTTTGAGTCAAAGACATTTGAGAGGCAGAGAACTCTTTGTTTACGCATATGAAGCAACCGAAAGTTCTATGTTAGGTGAAAAGAATTAGATACACCTTATTTGGGTAGAATTTGCTATAAATTAGTCAACTTTTGTTCTTAAACTTCTAAGAAATTAGAATAATATTATAAAAAGAACTGCAAAGAGTTTTTAGCATGTGGGGTATCTTCAGGTTTGGAGGGGGGTGCAATCATAAAAGCAGGGAGGTAGGATTGTCCAGGGGGGGTGCAATCACAAAAGCAGGGAGGTAGGATTGTCCAGGAGGGTGCAATCACAAAAGCAGGGAGGTAGGATTGTCCAGGGGGTGCAATCACAAAAGCAGGGAGGTAGGATTGTCCAGGGGGGTGCAATCACAAAAGCAGGGAGGTAGGATTGTCCAGGGGGGTGCAATCACAAAAGCAGGGAGGTAGGATTTTCCATCTGTGGACCCTTGAACCTGAGACTTGAAGAGCACTGAGTCAGGACAACGCACACAGTCTTCTCTGCCCCTGTCAACCATGGCAGGCACAATGCCATCGACTAACAAAATAATCGCCACTTCTCCTCTGTCCTCTCTGTGCCACAGCAGGTAAGAGAGCCAGAGCTTTCAGCTCCATGGAAAAACTAATATGACAAACACCAACCAACCAACCAACCAACCAACAAACCAACAACCAACAAACAAACAAACAAACAAACAACCCAACAACCACCTTAGGAAACAGGACTTCATTCTCTGGATTATTTATTCAAACTTAATAGCCATATACTTGGGCTTTAGGCAACACTCTTTAACTTTAATCAAGTAAGTCAGCTTTATTTGTTTTCCCACTAACCAAAAAAAAACAAAATCTATTGTCTTGTCTCCAGCTGTCAAATGTTCTAGGTAAAATCAGATTTACAGCAAGAAGATTAACTCATTACATTTCCTTTTCCTGCTAACTGAGTTTTTTCTTTTCTTTCTTTTTTTTTTTTTTTTCTCTTTCTGGGGACTAACCCAATTTATTTCCAACAACATTTATTTTGAGAAAAAGAAATACCTAATTCAGAGCAATCCCTTAGAGGAAGAAAGAAATCAAGTGCACAAAACAATGAACTTGGAAGAAGCTCTTTCCCCATTATGCTATTTTCTATTTCTAATTTGGCAAAACAAGTAAATAAAACAAGGGCCTCATTATAGCAGTAATTATACTAGAGAAATGTAAATACCCAACTTGAAAAGAATAGAACCCAAACTAAGCATATATGGGGATAGACAAATACTTTTGATCATATAGACTTTTGTGTTAGCTACACCTGCTCTGCCCCCTACTTTGTGCTTCTGGTCTATTTGTATAACATTTCTAAATGAAAGATTACTATATTTGAAAAACAAGGTTAAAGAGAATTCCTATTTTATAGATTTATAAGAAGAAAACACCTGATGCTTTTATCAAGTGCAACTATTCAGTGTAAATCTGTCACTGTCTTTATTGACTTGAGACAATATAGATTTACTAACATCTCTTAGTGCAGTTCTGAGTGGTAAGATGAGCATTGTTTTAATGGGATTCTGTGGTGTATATTTTGAATCTTTGAATATTTCTAACTCAAGAAATTCCCCCTATGTATAAAAGGAGTAGGATAAAATTAAGTATCAGTTAAAGAAAAAAATCCTTGTTCAAAAGATGAACAGAAAATATAGGCTTGACTCCTGTCTACCCAAGTTTTTAGGACAGTGGGGAATGGGCGCTACAATCAGAAACGGACAGATATGAGTCTGTACTGTGGGCATCTGGCCTTCAATGGAAGGCAAAACCGTTCTGGGGAGGGAAGCATATCTAGAACAACATAGGCTTTGAAAAAAAAAATGTAATTCAGTCAGGATGTCAATTCAGCGATGTCTTATTGTTCTGTTTCCTTTGTTGTAACTAATTAACTTTTCCTTTCCCTTTGCAAGTTTCATGCAGGTATGTAGTAGATTCTGTTTACTCATGACCCCAACGTGTGCGTGTGTGTGCGTGTGCATGTGTGTGCGTGTGTTTGAACGAACTCAGATAGAGACATGTGCACATCTGTGTTAAGGAAAGAAGACATTCTACTATATAGTGTTATCCTCAGGACCACCATTTACCTCTGTTAGGTAGGGTTTCTTATTGGTTTAGAGCTTAAACCTTAGGTAAAGCTAGATGACCGGTAAGTCACAAGTACCCTCCTGTTTTACCTTCCATAACCGAGCAAATGAATTGACCACCATCCACCTATTTGGACACCATTTCTGGACATTTTGAATGGGTCATGGTAATTAAATGCAAATCTTCATTTCAAAGGGTAAACAACTTTCCCAACACAGCAATCTCTCTAGTTCAGACACATCTCTGTTACAGGGTTTGAGACGCTATCCTTTAGTGTTCATGGGTAAACATGCATGGCTACTATTACATATACATGGTTCTAATAGAGACAACAGAAATCATCCCCAAAATGTTCTCGCTTACAATGACAGTGCTAAGAAACAGATAATAAAAGGTGCCTGTGTTGGCTAGTTTTGTGTCACCTTGACACAGGTAGAATTATCTGAAAGGAGGAAACCTCAATGTAGAAAATGCTTCTATAAGATATAGTGGTAGGACATTTTCTTATTAGGAATTGATGTGTGAAGGCCCAGTCCACTAAAGGTGGTGCCATTTCTGGAGCAGTCATTCTTGATTGTATTTTAAAAAGGAGTCTGAGCGAGCCATGATGAGTAAGCCATTAAACAGCATCAATCCATGATCTCTGCGTCCGTTCCTGAACCCAGATTTCTGCCCTACTTAAATTACTGCTATCCTGCTTTAGATAATGAACTGTTTTATGAAATTTTGAATGAAAAAATCCTATTTCCTCCATGCATTGTTTGTGGTTATGGTTTCATCAGGGCAATAATAACCTTAAGATAGTGAGTGCATAAAAAAAATTGGTAAAGCATTGTTGATTTTCTCAAGGGACATGAGTCTCATATAACACCTTGAGTTCATTATTATACTTGTCACTCATGTGCTTTTTATAACTTCCTTTAATAAACCTATCTAGCCAAAATCAATATTTGGCTTTTTATTTTCTCATTTAATTAATATTTGGATATCTATCTATATATATATCTATAGATATAAAATTCAGATGCTTCACTAACTGAATGACTGTAAATACTTATCTATAGATTACAATGTACATATACCTCTTGTAAATTTAGTTATTGCTTTTACAATATTAATAGTGCTTCCTTGTGTCAAAAGTTTCATGTATAATATAATTATCCACTAGCATAATAATTCAAAATAGAAGTACATATAGCAACAAGTGCCTAAAATATGACCATTGTATTTTTGCTAAATCTATGAACAACATTTTTATGAACTGCTAAATTAATACAGATCTCTTAAAGAACTAAACAATTGTGTTTGCATTTTTGGCATGTCATGGTATTGAATAACACCAAAATTTTCTAGCAAGAGGAACTATAATAGGACACATCATATTTTTTAGAGATCTTACAAAAATATGTCTACCCAGAATCACTATCAAAGCAATAATATTATATTGATGTTTTGTTTTTATATTGAATATAAGTGATAGAAAGCCAAGAATGTGTTGTAAATGTCATTTTTTGCAAATGTTTTTTATTTTCTATGTGTTTCTCATTTAGGAATTAGTGTAAGCCATGTATTATATTTAAATTTGAAGATTGTTCCAGTTTATCTGAAGTTTTTTTTTTTTTTTTTTTTTTTTGATGAGTGGAAAATACAGTTATTGTGGGTGCAAGGATAACTATTCAATCAAAATACAAGTAGAAATAACTTTGGTTTAGTAGTAGGTAGTAGTTGTGTCTATGACCTAGCAATTATGTGTAGTTGGCTAGTTTTATATTACCATGATAGAATTCCCTCCTACTTAGTGGATCATAAGCTAATTAAATTGCAGAAGATTACTCCCAAGACAGAGGTGCCACTGTTGTACCACTGGGGATACCCTGCTGTTGGCATTCATCAGCATCTTATCTGGGTAGAACTATTGATTGCTATTCTCCTGAAAGGGTTTTAATCAGTATCTTGACAGTTACCTGGGGATAATTCTCCTTCTCTGTGTTTACTTACATTGACTAAAATGGATGGTTCTTTATCTGTGCTTTAATATAGTTCTTTTGTCTATGTGTGAGCACTTAGGAATGGCTTTCTTACCATTTCTTAGTTTGAGGTCATTTAATTTCTCTGAATGTGGAACTGCACTATTTCTGGCCAGCTAACAACTCTATTTGACTTTCAAAGATTTTATCAATACCTTTTGCAAACAGTTATGTTGGTAGTTTTACGAAGTTTTAACCAAATGACTGTCTTTAGGTAAATTAAGAAAAACAAAGGCTACTTGAACAGTTCATCTGTGATAAATGATTATCATTTTGAGACAATGGGGATCCTACTGTCTCCTACTCTCTTTTTCTGAACTATGATGCCAATCTACTCTGGAGCATCATTTATCTATATGACTATTGAACAGGAAGTGTGGATGAAATGTATTGAGAATATTCATAGTGAAAAAGACTGGAAAATGGTGATATAGGAAGATTATTGAACACTTGCTGATCTCCCATTACAAGATGGTGATCTACTGAGCCGAGGTAAGCCCAGAAGTCTAGAGAAGTCTGATAGGTGCTCAATAGAGAGCCCCCTATCTAAAGAGTTATTACAAAGCCTAAGATGAATGAGATGAATGTTTTAATAGTTGAAAGCACTTATCTGTATATGTCCTTATGTCTATTTTCCTCTCCCTTTTTCTTTTGCTTGATTCTCATCTTTTGTGACCTCATTTTATTATTATTCTGAACTATTGTCAGAGTATTCTGGAATAATTTTCAACCTTTCACAATATATTAAGCTTTTGATAACCCCATCTTTACCCAAAATTATATATTTGAAACATTAATTTAAGCAAATATACTCCTAGTGTTACTGTGTCACATATATCCTAGATAAGGGAGACTGAGATCAACAAAATCCATCTCAAGATTCATAAATGTTCTTTATTACTCTAATAAAGTAGCCAAGGCCTATTTAAAATATTCTTTAAAGGTAAAATATACACATTAGATTTCAAATCTTAGCATATATAAAAGAATGGAAGATTTCAGTAGGATTTTTGTTGGTTTCATATTCCTTATGCATATGGTTTTGAGTGTGAGACTGAATATGTATGCGTGTGTACGTGTATGAAGGCCAAATGTCAATTGGGCGTTGATTCACAGGAGCTATCTAATTTGTTTTTTTTCTGATTTTATTATTGCTTTTGTTGTTTTATGGTTTTTTAATCAGTGTCTCTTTCACTGAGACCCTGGGTTTACTAATTATGCCCCCAGGAATTGTACTGTCTCCTACCCTCCAGTTCTGGACCATAATGCTCACATTTGAGATTACAATATCATTATATCATGTTTTCTCTTCCCTTTCTTTTATTCAAGTCCTTCCATGTACAGTTCCCTGTTTCTTTCAAATTCACTGCCTCCTTTTATTTTAGAGTTGTATATATTTGATATATACAGTATATATTTATTATAATGTGAAATGAATTATATATAAGATAAAATAACATTATATATTATAATTATACAATAATTTATATAATAATATGAAGTAAAATAAAGTATGTTATTATAAATGTATCCATTATAACAACTCTATTTTGTATTTATATTATTATATTTATAATATAGATTATATCATATAATGTATATATTTAGAATATATGTAGAAACTTATTCTAAATATGTAGCTACTCCCTGCTCAGTCAGTGTAATGCTATTTGTCTGTGTATATTTTCTAGGATAAACATTTGAAAGTATATAACAACTGATATGCTTTGCCCTGAAAAGGACCATTTCTTCTGCTGTTGATCTTCCATGGTGGCTGCAGTTCCAAATCCAAGGTTGAGGTCTCTTGAGCTGTCCCACTTTTGTGTGAGCCTAATTTTTATCTTAGTCCTTCCTTGCTCTGTTCATGCTTATGCAGGCATGTTGGTGAGACTTTACAGATGGTGTAACTTCTCTAACATTTCTCAGAAATATGGTTTCCATCAAACCTCTCTCTCTCTGCCTTTCGCAGTATGATGGTTGGGAATGGATCTCAGCTCCTCCTTACACAGAGAACAGTTTGTTAGAGGAGCTGTCTCCCCAGTTCCTTGATTGTATGTTTTAGTGTAGCAATTTGGATGTTTACTGCTGAAAAAATATTCTCATATAAACTTTACCTGTTTTAATTTTTATTTTTCAATCTTTGGCTTCCAGAACAATTGCAATCATATGCGTAGTTCATTCCTGTTCTCTGTCTCAGGCATGGCACTTTTTCATGATTTGAATATCCAATGACTATTGACTGATTAGATTTAGTTTGTTTTTTAAATATCTATTTTTACTTAATTTTCCTTGGGCTTTTTGCTTTGGTTTCAACTTGAACTTATAGACTTTTGTAATTGTTGGGGATATTTAGAAATAGGTGTTAGATGATTGGTTCAAAATTGCTGAAGGAAACAATACCAGGAAAAGCATCTGACTTGAAATAGCAGGACTTTTCAACATAGGCTGCAGGATGACGTGGGAAAAGTGTGACATGCCATCTGTATAAAAGACAAAAACAGGCACTGTCTGATGGTTTCAGATAAGACAAAAACAAAATTCAACTACTGTGTGAAACCATTCTACACACCAGTCTGAATGCTTCCAGTGTCAGATCCCATGGGTGTTGCTGGGGTTGACACAGAGATGTCCTCTACAGTGGGATATAATTAGCACTATGCAATGTGGTGATATTTGAATAAATTAAAATGCAAATGGAACAGCATAAAAAGAATGGCACTACTAATAATTGTCATTATTGCAGGGAGAATGGTGAATTTTTAATGTTGTGTTCGATGAAATAATTAAGGACTTAGTTATTGTATGAGACTTTAAGACCCTTAGCTAACTTTTACCTTAGAAAAGCTTTATTATAGAAGCCGTGTCGCTGACATTGGAAAATCTATTTCTAGGTTCTCTGCTATGATATCCCTTTAAAAATAGAAAATTACATTCTTAGTATCACACTTCAGGTGTTGCTATCCATTGGAATAGTTTTTGTTGTTATTTTTATTATAAAAAATACTACAGTCTTCTGAGATTTGGCATTTTCTGATTTTTTTTTTTTTTTGTTGGTAGACCACTCTTCATCATCCTAACAGGATAACCATCATAATTTCATTCTAAGGAATTGAGAATTAAGTGTTAATCTTGGAGAAGATCCCCAAAGATTTTAATATCATTATTACTGGAGTGACATAGAAAAAGATTTTCCAGCATGTATGTACATATGTGTGTGTGTGTGTGTGTGTGTGTGTGTGTGTGCCGATACAACCTGCAGAACCAACTCCTTTTTAAATATTTTTTTATTGAAGAACATTATTTTAAAAATCAAAGATAAATGTACAAATTTTAAGCATTTTGCATAAAAGTATACGAATACATTTTTGTCATTGCTTGGCTGTTTTTTAAAGGTATGATAGTGTGAATTAAGATCTTACTAGTGACAATGAGCATAAAGTACATGTAAAACAGGATGTAACCTGGAAATAGTCAAAGTTTTCTTGGTGTGTAAGGAGTAAACATAATGGTTTTTTCTTTTCTTTTTTTTTTTTTTCTTTTCTTGAACTTCACACAGTCTGTGAGTTGTTTCTGGGGTGTTCAGAGCTTTCTGGGGTTAGTATCCAATTATCAGTGACTGCATATTATTTCTGTTATTTTGTGACTGGGTTATATCACTCAGGATGATATTCCCTAGATACATCCATTTTTTTTTAAAGAATTTCATAAAGTCATTGTTTCTGATAGCCGAGTAGCACTCCATTGTGTAAATGTACCACAATTTTTGTATCCATTCATCTACTGAAGGACATCTGTATTCTTTCCAGCTTCTGGCTATTATAAATAGAGCTGCTATGAACATTGTGTTGCATGTGTCTTTGTTGTCTGTTCGAGCATCTCTGGGGTAAATACCTAGAAGTGGAATAACTAGGTCTTCAAGTAGTGCTATGTCTTATTCAGAACCAACTTCTAAAACAGCATTTGCTTTGATAAATTTCACTGATATCATGCCTCCAAGTTAGTTTCTTTTGACTACATATAGAATAGTGTTAGCTCAATCACAATAAAATGTTATGACAGTAATCAACTGTTTCCAAAGAAATATGTACCTTTTCTATACTTAATATGTTTTATGAGGAATTTCGATGGTTCAGGAAGCCAATTTAACTTCAAGGAATCATTGATAACCTTCTTTGAAAAATCTTCTCAATAGAAAGAATAAAGTTAAGGCCAAGATTTTTTCTCAGTAAATATTGATCATCCTTTGATACTTTAAACAGAAGCTTTCCAGAGGTTACACTGTATAACTTCAAATAAGTTTTGGTCTTTTGCTCATTCCTCAGAACCTTTTATAGAAATATCAACTGGAGAAAGAATTCATGTAACCGTGATTGACAGAGAAAATGCCAACTCAGGGAGGTATAAACCAAACCGCTTCTTCAACCTCGTTCATTTATAATCATATATCTAGGATTCTTCTTGTGTTAGGAACATTTCCTGGGTACATTAAAACAATTTTATTATTTCTTAGGAAAATATGCATCTACTTCAACCTAGTGGCTGCATGCAGGAAAGAGAGGTTCACGTGAATTTAAACTCAGTTATCATTCAGAACCCTGGGCATTACTAGGAAAGCTTTGCAGACAATATGCAACATTTTTATTAATAGTTCTCATCCAATCACGTTCCTCTTTGTGTCACATTACCTAGAGAAACCACAGAGGACTTTCTCCAGAAGGGAGAGCTTGTGAGAATGGTACATCCTTAACCAAAATTCCAATTATATCAACTAGCCAATCTACTTTACCTCTGAAAATTTAATTAATTAATTATTTAATTGATTACTGTCATGTTTTGTGGTTTGCTAGTGGATGAATGCATGTTTAGGAACATGCATGTGCCTCAATATGCATATGGAGGTCAAAAGACAACATTTCTTAGTTTTCACGTGTTTGAGTCTGGTTACCTCTTGTTTCTGCGTCTGCATGCTGAAGTCCAGGCTAACTGGTCCTTGAGCTTCTGATGAGTTCTCCTAGTTTTGCTTCCTATTATACTGTAGGGATAATGGTATTGCAGATGTATGTACATGCATTGAATTTATTTATTTGGGATGGAGCCCAAGTTATCAGTCTTGTATACCAAATACTTTGATTGGCTGAGCCATCTTGGTAATTGCTTCTTGGAACATTCTTAAAGAAGCATTTTTTTTGCCACTTAAAAATCTTCATCTGTTTCTATACCAATACCATGCATTTTTAAAAAATAACTATTGCTTTGTAATATATACCTTGAGGTTAGAGATATTCTTTTATTGTGGAGAATACTTTTCCCTATCCTGGGTCTTTTGTTACTTGGAATGAATTTGCAAATTGCTCTTTTTAACGCTATGAAGAATTGATTTAGAATGTTAAAGGGATTACATCAAATTTATAGTTTGTTTTTGACAAGATGGCTATTTTTACTATCTTAACCCTGTCAGTCCTTGAGCACAGGAGATTTTTCCATCTTCTGATATCTTTGATTTCTTTTTCTTCTTAATTTATTTTTTATCTTTTTTATTAGATAGTTTAAATATTTACATCTCAAATGTTATCCCCTGTTCACATTCCACCCTCTCCCATTCCCCATTCTCCTGCTTCTATGAGGATTCTCTCACTCCCACCCACTGTCACCTCAACACCCTGGCATTCCCCTACACTGGGGAAATGAGCCTACAGAGGACCAAGGGCTTTTCCTCTTATTGATGCCAGACAATGCCATCCTTTGCTACATATGCAGCTGGAACCATGGGTTCCCCCGACCTCCATGTGTACTCTTTGGTTGGTGGTTTAGTCCCTGGGAGCTCTGGAGCGTGGGATCTGGTTGGTTGATATTATTGTTATTCCTACGAGGTTGCAAACAACTATAGCTTCTTAATTCTTCTCTATCTCTTCCATTGGGGGCCCCCATCCTCAGTCTGATTGTTAGCTGCAAGCATCTTAATCTGTATCAGTAAGGTTCTGGAGGATCCTCTCAGGAGACATTTTTTTTTCCAGGCAACAAGCACTTTTTGGTATCAGCAATAGTGACTGGGTTTTGTGACTGAATATGAGATGGATCTACAGGCTGGACAGTCTCTTGATGGCCTTACCTTTAGTCTCTGCTCCATTCTTTGTCCCTTTATTTGCTCCTGTAAGTATTTTGTCCCTGCTTCTAAGAAGAACTGAAGCATCCACATTTTGGTCTTCCTTCTTCTGGATCTTCATATGGTCTTATCAGTGAGTGCATACCAAGTGTGTTTTGTTTTGTTTTGTTATGTTTTACTTTATTTTGTGATTGTGTTACTTCACTCAAGATGATATTTTCTAGTTCCATCCATTTGCCTAAGTATTTCATAAAGTCATTGTTTCTAATAGCTGAGTAGCACATTGTGTAAATGTACCACATTTTTCTGTATCCATTCCTCTGTTGAAAGACATCTGGGTTTTCTCCAGCTTCTGCCTATTATAAATAAGGCTGCTATGAACATAGGAGGGAGCACCCTCATAGAAGCAGGGTGAGGGTGGATGGAATAAGAGGTTTCCAGAGGTGAATCCAGTTAAGGAGATAACATTTGAAACATAAATAAAGAAAATATCAAAAAAATTTCATGATAGGGAAATGGGAGTTCTTCATTCTCCATTCTATTCAACCTGGAACCCCAGATTATGGGGCAGTGCTACCTCCTTCAGAGTATTTCTTCCTTCCTCAGTTAAACTTCTTTGCAACACCCATGCATCCACATCCAGAGATGCGTTTTCATGGTGATGCTTCATTTTTTTTTAAAGCAAGGTTATTTTAAAAAATCAACTTACTGTTCTTGTCATCATTGTCATCTCAATTAATTTATTTATTTGGAGTGTGTGTCTGTGTGAGCGAATGCTGCATGTGTGTAGGAACATAAGGAATCCTGAAGAGGACACTGATCTCCTGGAGCTGAAGTTACAGGAGCTGCCTGATGTGGGAACTCTGACTTACCCAGGGTAACCTACAAAAGCAGTATCAGCTCTTAACCAGTTAGCCCTCTCTTCAACCCTGCCTCCCATGATACTTAATTTGATCTGGATGACAATAGATGTTACCCATCATATCCCCCAAATGTCCCATGCTTTTCACTTATATGAATGACTAGAAATCCATCAACTTATTCTGAATTATTTAATATTCTTGCTGGGCTGCCTTTCCAGAGCAGCAATTAGATACTGTGATTTCAGTAGATACAAGACCACGATGAATGCTGACTATTACAGAGTGCCTCATGACAGCCGGTGCCTAACTAGATTGTTATACATCAACATTACTGCTGTAATATTTTCTGTAGCATTTTTTTCAAACGTTTGTGTCTGCCTGCAAATATCATTGCTTAATTTTATTTAACTAGTAGAATCAGGAACTTCACAGTGCCTTTTTGTTATCCAGAGATGTAAGCTCTTTCAGCCTCTACTGATGTGTTTGCTCTCTTCATCTTCTCCCTTCTAATCGTTTAAGCAATAGATGTGGAGAGGTGATTGGAGACTAGGGAGGTCATTTGGTTCATTTACTTACATAGATCAGAAGGGGAAACTGAAGTTGTCAGAGGTGGAGCTAGTGAGTTAGGGAGCTAGTTTTAAAGGTGACTGAGCTTGGATTAGAGTACACATTTTAATTCTCTACTTGATACTTTTTTTTTTTTTAATCTTAAAATCTGTCTTATTTTTCACTTGTTTATTAACATATGGTCACATCATTTGAATCTATGTCAAAAGATTTTTAGAAGCATTTTAAAAGAAATGATACGTATTGAAACAAATATAATATTGATGAAGCTAGTAATACCACTCAATGCTGTGTATTAGAATCAATTAATTTTAATACAGTTAAGGCCCAAAATTTAAATACCTTTCACTGATTCTTGAGTTACATATTTTTCTGTGTCAGTTATCAAGTAAACAAATTTATAAGTGGAGAGCCATAAAAATTTTATAAGACATACGAATAGATTCATCTGAAATTCAAGAATTAACTTAGAGAGTAGATATGTTGGTACATGCTTCCAATATAAGCACCAGGGAATTGGAGAGAGGAGAACTGAAGTATGAGGCCAGCCTGGGCTACAGAAAAAAAGAGTTAAAAATGGCATTACTCGACATTAGGATGTGAATTTATTCTGAAACTCAGCTTCTTACATCAATCTGGCAAGTTAGGACATGGAGCTTAATAAGAATTGAGTAAAGTAGGGAAGAGATGTGAATTTGATGAAGTTTTCTGGCAATTAGAGCAATTTATTTCACTATTAACATGACATGCTCAAAATAGAAGTCAGCTATGGATGAAAATGCAATTTTGTTGCTGGGTAGTCCCGGGACCATGTAATTAAATAAAGAAACAGGGTCAAGAGGCAAAGAGGTGTTTGTTTCTGACCCTCCTGCAGAGCCCTCATCAATCATGTCCTTATTTGCTGCCTCCCAGTAGTAGGTGATGTTTATTTGTGAGACAGTGTTATTTTGAATGATTTTCTACTCCACATATTACATGACAAGTGAAAAACATAAACTGAATCAGGAACACCAGATGTAATATGAGTATAGGAGTGGTATGCAAGCTTTTACCTCTTGATTGTGAAATGAAAGAAAAAGAGTACCAGTATAAATTTTCTCCCATTGTAACAAAAAGAAACATGTTTTTAATTGTAAAACATTGGGTTTGAAATATCTGTTCATCACAATCATCATGTTTGTCTTTCTGTCATTTATCTTTCTTCTATATTTTAGCAATATTATTGTCTCCATACATATACATATTTATGTCTATATGTCATATATTTATGTCTATATGTCACATATTTATGTCTATTATCTGTCTATTGTATATATATATATATATATATATATATATATATATATATATATATATATATCGATTTGTTACCTATCTATCCACTGTGTTTTATCTATTCATTGATCTTTCTATCGATCTATCAATCCATCCATCCATCCATCCATCCATCCATCCATTCATCAATCCATCTATCTATTCAGTATTTTACTATTTGTGTGTACACATTTGCATGTGTTCCTAGAACTTAGTTATCTTTTTATCCTTATTGATAGCTGAAACAAGATTCTGTATGTCAGGGTTGGAGAGATAACTCAGTGGTTAAGAGCACTGGCTGCTCTTCCAAAGGTTCTGAGTTCAATTCCCAGCAACCACATGGCGGCTCACAGTCATCTGTAGTTAGACCTGATAGGTATGTCTAGATATCCAAGTATGAGAATCAGGACAGATTGTTGTTTTTCTCTGTAGTTACATTTCTAAGGAGTTAGGATATATCATTGCAAAAGGGACTTTCTCCTATAACAGCTAAGGTAATGTGAGTTTGCAACCCTATGCTAAATATAAAAAACTAGATATTAGCTAAAGATGGAATGTAGAAAGAGCCAGTTTCTATCCTAACCCACACTTGAAGAGAATCAAGAATAAGAAGGAAGTCTAGGGAGAGATATACCCAATCGCCAAATAGAGGCTGTGTAATAACCATAGTGATTCATTATGTGTATGGAGAGAATCAGTTTGAACACACAGAAACTTAAAGTATGATATTTCCTCATCTTATAGATTACAAACCATAATTCTAGAAATCGTAAAGAATATTTTGGGGCAAAAAAAAAAGTACTTTGAGGGTCTTAACATAGGCAAAGGAGGAACTATCTTGAAAGACAACAAAGGACAATTTGGAGTGACTTGGAAGGTCAACGGAAATTGCTAGTCCAAAGAGAAGATTCTGACCAGAAGGAGTGCAGGTGTTAACCTGTATCAGTCTTGGCACAGTTGGAACTGGAGTTTTTAGCAGATAAGACTCAACAGAGTGAGGAAGCAGAGGACCAGATGGACCAAACACAGAAACAAGCAGTGAATGATCAAGAAGTAAAGCAATGTCTATACAGTGTCTACACAACAATTTCTCCTTCATAGTGCCTGTGTCATTTATTTAAATGGGTTTCTATTCCATACATGTCATCCACTAAGTCTTACACAATGAGTATCTATTACTGTAAGTGCTTAATTGATCCAACTTTTCACTCCCCCTTTTCTCACTATAGATTCAGTGGTACTTTTTAGTTGTGCCTTTTGTTTGTTTGGTTTTGGTTTTGGTTTGAGACAAATCTCATTATGTAGACTTGGCTGTTCTGGAACTATGGATGCTGATCAAGGTTGCTTTGAACTCAAGGAATTTGTCTTCCAAGTGTTGGGGAAGCAAGTGGAGTGGGGGTAGGAGCAGGGTAAAGGGGAATACCATTTAAAAGATAAATACAGAGACTGCCAAATTAAAAAAAATGTGGAGTATTATACCTGATATCTCTCTTTTGTTTTTAAAGAAGATTGTTCAAGATTTTTTGTCTCTTTTTGATAAGTCATTTTTTTGTTGTTGTTTTTCTCTGCAGTTTTCACTTTTAACATCTTAAGAAATCAATTCTCTTTCTTGTGGATTTTGGACATAGCTTTCTGTAGCTTTATTTATCATACCCATCAGGAGCATCTTAAATTTCTATCTCTAATTTTTAGTTTTCTGGAAACATCACTGGAAAAAAAATTACTTCATCAGCAATACTATAGTATTAAAGTGGCTACAATTTAACATTCCTTATTAAGTGTCCTTGGATAACAAAACAGATTGTTAAATATTATAATACTGTCTTCACATTGATAAATTAAGTATGTTGTCTATTTTTAAAGATAATTTTTAGCTATTTGTTTTCTTCCTCCCTTCCCCCACTCCTCCCCTTCTGCCTCCTCCCCCCCCTTTCTCCTCCTCCTCTTTTTTTTTCTTCTACTTCTTTCCCCTGTGTCCTCTTTTAATCTTTGGAAGCAGTTTTTACAATTTGACAGTTGTTTCTTCTTTCTTGCTTTTCTGTTCTGTACTGAATAGCAATAAATCCAGCTTACCATCTCAGGAAAAGGATAGTCCCTTAAGGACATAACTAGTACAAAGATTAGCTTCAGTTTTTGAACATTTGACTTTACTGGGAAGTGATTCAGTTTCATTCGAGTTGCCTGCCAATAATATTTGATGCATGTTCATGAAGATATTGATGGCTTTTAGAAAAAAAGATGACATTAAAATATAGTAGCCCAAATAAGCTCTACACGCAGGCAACAGATTAAGGGACAAAACCTGCTCAATTGCTGGGGACCCACATGACTCGCAAGCTGCACACCTGCTACATATATGTGGGTCCTTGGTTTAGCCTATCCATTTGTTTTGTTTTTTTGGTGGTTTAGTCTCTGGGACTTCCCAAGGGTTCAGAATAGTTGACTCTGTTGGTCTTCTAGTAGCATCTCACCACATTCCTTCCCTCACCTCTTGTACAGGATTCCCTGAACTCTGCCGAATTCATGTTTGCCTGTTGGTCTCTGCTGTTTTTGGAGATCTCAGAGAAGAGGTATGATAGGCTCCTGTCTGCAAGTGTATCAAGAGTTTCAGTGTCTGCAAGTATAGTAAAGTGTCATTAAGAGTTTCAGGGACTGGTTTTGCCCATGGGATGGGTCACATGTTGGGTCAGTCATTGATTTGTCATTTCTTCCATCTGTGTTCCATCTTTTTCCTCCACTTCCTGTAGGCATGATGCAGATTGGGTTTATGGGTGGATTAATGTCTTTATCCCTTCACTGGGAGTCCTGCCTGGCTATAGAAGGTAATAATTTCAGGCTCCATTTCCATTGCTGCTAGGTATCTCAGATAGAGTCAATCCCATAGACCCCTTGGGGTCTCCCCTTCCATGTTCCAGGTCTCTGGCACATCCTAGAGATTCCCCACCCCTATCCCATTGTGCCAATTTCAATTTTTTTTCCTTTCTCTCCTTACACCTGATCCCCTTGCCCTGTTTCTCTCCCTATCCTCACTCACACCTAGTTTCTCCCTCCATCCACCTCAGACTTCTATTTTATTTTCCCTTTAGAGTAAGCATCAAACATCCCTTTTTGGTCTTTCATGTTATTTGTCTTCTATGGGTCTGTGGATTGTAGTGTGGTTGTCTTGTACTTTATAGTTAGTATCCACACAAGTATCCACTTATAAGTGAGTACTTACCACGCATATCCTGTGGGTCTGGGTTACCACACTCAGGATACATTGTAGTTCCATCCATTTGCCTGCGACATTCGTGTTGTTTGTTTGTTTTTTTATTTGTTTTTTTAATTTAATTTAATTTAATTGGATATTTTATGCATTTACATTTCAAATGTTATTTCCATTTTCTCAATTTTTCCTCCAGAATCCTCACCCATCTTATCTCTCCCCCTCCTTTCTATGAGAGTGCTCCCCCTCCCATCCACCCATTCTCACTTCACTGCCCAAAAACTGAGGCAGATCACCTCTCTCAATAACTAATTAGAAAAATCCAAGTTTGATTCTGGGGTGTATTTATTATCCAACAGTAATTCTAGGCTCCTTCCCCTCTATGCAACTCTCTGCACTTTAACATCATTTAGTATGTGACAGATAAACAGGCATGCATTGTCTTTGTAGTATACAGTGATCAGATATCAGTGCACTGGAGGTTGGGGCTGGTGGAAAGCAATGCACATGGCAGCCATGGCTAAACCAGCATTCCTATAATGACATGAGGGAACAGAAGCCATCACATACACAATGTTGTGTCATTAATGTGAACAGGAGAAGTCCTGAACATCTCTGTTCTAGGCCTACATCACCACTGCGGGCAATAGCAGGAAGACATTTCACTGTGTCTGAAAACCAGGACTCCCTGCCCTTGTCCAAGTCAGTGTTAATGATGGTGCCAGAATTTAGTGTCTCAGCTTCCTTCTGGCCTGCTTACAGCTGTCTGGCAAATGCAAATCTTCTTAAACCCTGTCCTATATCTAGCCACCCCTCTCCTTTCCTCTTTGTCTCCCCTTCCCTTTGATTCCTTAACATAAACAACTGTTTATGTATAGAGCTAAACATGATAACTTCAAAGGAAAGACATAACTTTAAGTGAAAGTAAAAGAAAATCTATATTCCCACTCTTTTCTTAATGGTCTTAATAAATGCCATCTTCAAAAAAATTGATAATTACTTACGCAAAGCTAAAATAATTACTCATGTCTTACAGGAGGCCATAATATTTTATCTTTTTGGAAGTTTGTAAGAGCTGTTCATATCTTTCTTCAATTAGAGAAATTATTTGACATTTGAGATACTGTTTTCTTCATAAAAAGTGAGATAGAGATTACTTAGAAAATTTGAAACTCATATTTCACTATTATTTTACTATATTACAATTATATTTGTTAGTAAAATGGAATCTCATTTACCCCCTATTTTGATGGGCCATAAATTGAAGCACATGCAGCTGTGGAGTTTTTATGCCTCAAACTTGAGTCTTTTATTACCGAACAGAGCTAGGGGTTCCGTAATAGTGACATTTTATATGAGTGGCCATGTGTTTAAGGACAGATATACCTAAGAATTTTCCTTAAAAGTGGAGCCAATTTATCAGCACATAAAACATCAGGAAAACGTTGAAGAACTGAAAGGCTTTTTTCTTTTTTTGTGCATCAAGTTATGCATCATACCTCAGAAAAGACACCAGAACAGACACCTTAAAATGAATGGGACTGTTGAGATTTATATTATTTAAGTCTCATTTCCAAAATCATCAGCCTGAAGCAGGACGATCCTTAATTTGAATTTCCCTCATACGGTGAGTCAAGTGTAGCTGATGGTGCACAGCTATACCCAACCCCCTAGAATAACACAAGCCACCAACAGACTCCAAGTAAGTGCAATGAAATAGTTTCAGAAAGAACGGCTGTCAGGATCAACAGGAGGATAATAGATTCTGGGGAGGGTGTGGAGAAAACGGGAGCCTTGCTCCTGCTTCTTCAGAATGAACACTGCTTTAGCAGAGAATAGCATAGAATCTCCTCCAAGCATTATGAGCAGACATCTAAGTGTGTCGGGGCCATACATAGTTGTCATGTTTGTTATCATTCTCTCTCTAGTGGCCTCTAAATGAAGGCAACCTAAGGATGCATTCACCAATGTATGGCTAGGAGAAAATACTTAACATCCTGCCCTGTAGGCAGCATGGAGGGAGTGGAAAATCGTTAGGCTAAGTAAAACGAGCCAGGCACAGAAAGAAAGATGCCTCATGGTCACGTTTATACATATTCTAACAAAGAAAGTGCTACACATTTTAGATGTCAAATGACAGCTTTCAGAGGTCAGGGGAAAAGAGCCAGGAGGGAAGGAGGATCAGGTTTATTAATAAAATCTAGACCAAATTGTAGTAAGGAATAGAGGTTCTGATGCGTTACTGTGTGGTAGGTTAGCTATGGACAATCATTATAAACTGTTCATTTTTGGAAACTATATAAAGAAATAGAAGATGATTTCCCCATAAGGGAACAGTAAGTGTTTGAAAAGATAGAAATGTTTAGGATGGCTTAAACTTTATAGATTGATTGTACACATCAAAGCCTTGTACACTGTTCTGGTAGTGTGCACCACTTTTAATGTACTGTTTGGAATATAATTTTTATAATTCAAGCATAAACCCATAACCAAACAGGCTTTCCACAAAACCTAAGTGCCTTACTAATAGTTTTATTTACAACAGGCTGCTTCCACCAACTTAATGTAATTGTTATGTAAAATTGAAAGTGTCTCAAAATGTTAAAACCAAACACAAGTGAATATGGGTCAATGGAAAAATGAAACCCAGCAGGGCAGGCAAGTAGAGCGTCTCTGGGGACCTGTTCCGAGAAGGGCACGGTGTCGGATGTAATTTGTTTATTGACAATCCGACAATGGTGCAGTGAACCAGCAAACACCACACAAGTAATGAATCCTTTTCTTTTTTAAAGTAATTATGTTTGAACAGTTCAAATTAACCTGTGGTTTGAGGCAGCTGCTTGGGTGAACTAATTTGCTGATGTAATGACTTATCTCGGCTTTGCTGCAATGATCTAGGTAAGAAAGGAATGGAAAATCTGGGCTTATGTGTTTATACTTTAGTGAGGAAAGAAAACAACAACAATCCCAAAACCAAAGCAACAACAACAACAACAACAAAAGCCCAGCTATTTTCTCCCTGGCATTTTTGAAAGGTAAGGAGCAGAGGATCCTGCATCAATGGGTGGAGAGGACTTTGGTTCAGCAAAGGCTGGTTTTCCCAGTGTAGGGGAACACAAGGTACTGAGGTAGGAGAGGAAAGTTGGGAGAGGGAGCACCTTCATGCAGGTGATGGGTGGGAGAGGGAGGATGGGATTGGTGGAAAGGGGACAACACCTGAATTGTAAATACAGAGAATATCCATTTTTTTAAAAAAGTGTCTCCACAGATCAAATGTTAGACAGGGTAGTTAAAATGTCAAATTGGAAAGAGATACAATTGTTTCCATTTTGTTCTACTGTACTGGAAATAAAACAAACTCAACTGAAAGAAAGTTGGTGAAAAACTGGTGTACAGATTGGAGATCTGCTCTAACAATGGCCTCTGGTTTGGTTGGGATTGGATATCTGCTCTAACAATGGCCTCCGGTCTGGTTGGGACATCACTGCTTCTTAGTGCTGAGACTCTTGTTTTTCAGGGGCCTGCTGTCTTGTCTGTGTCCTGGAAGGTTGATAGGTAGCGTGCTGTCGTTATTTGAACTATCTCTAAATATGCTGGATCATTAACTTTGTGGCCCTGCCTCATTATAGGTGGCTATTCAGTAGCAGGACCCAAGAGGATCTCAGAGGATGTTAGTCAAGCTTTCACAATTCACCAGGATGGTGCCTTGTACATGGTTAGCATTAAGTAAATACATTGAGGAAGTGAACGCAGTAAAAAGTGTTCCATTACCATATGTTTTTAAAAACCACAAATTATTTACCAAGTCACTTTTCGTGTTGCATGTTTATAAACAACTCAAGATTTGCATGGAATTTGTTTATAAACTAGGATTATCCAGTGAACTGTGCACCTTGAAAAGGAGAATGTGAGAGTTCTTCCATAAATCATTGACCCTGTTGTGGCCAGAGTCTCCAGAGGTCCCCATGTGTGCACTTGTCAAATGCTGGCAGTGCTCTCAAAGTGTGTGGTACATTTTGGAGGCTGGGCTGAGCTGGTGAAATTGTGTCATTTGTTATAGGAAGTCCAGAATCAGATCCTGTCCCATGTCTAGCTGATTGGTCTGTCTTCTGCTAAGATCTAGACAGTACAGAGGAGAAAATCTTTGCCACTGGCCACATGCCTTAGTACTGTGATTTCACAACCTTTCACGATAGTCTGAATGGTTTCCATTTTCTTTGACAGGTATTATATCTCAGTGAACTTCTGATTTATTAATCAGGCCAGTGACAATCCCAATGTTAGGAGCTCATGGGCTGTAGATGACTCAAGCATGTATGGCAAATACAGTTTCCTTCTTTAGGACCTATAAACTTTTATTTCTTTGTAATATAGGAAAACAGTACAGACTTATGATTTTATTTATTACATAAATTCTTACATTAGTCACTGTGTGTGATCACAAAGAGACAAGTAATTATGCTTCAATTTTACTTTCTTAGGCTGTAAAGCAAATCAGTATTTATAATACCCACAACTCAGGTAAAGCAAGATTAAATGAGATAATGCTCATTTAATATTATATATATATATATGTGTGTGTGTGTGTGTGTGTGTGTGTGTGTGTGTAGTTGTATAATGAGCATTTATCTCTTGAAATGGATAAAGAAACTATTATACAAATGCACACATGCACACATACATCAATGAAATATTTTTCAGTATAAAGAAGAATGAAGTTATGTCATTGGCAATTAAATATACTTTACTTCATACAATCTTGTTAAATGTAGTAAGGCATAGTAATAACTACAGTAACTTGCTTTCTCTCATATACCAGACACAGGAAGAACTAGGTTCTCAGTGACCTTGAAACAATTACAAATACATCTACTCAACTGAGTATGAAAAAGACTTAATATAGTGTAGCATGCATGCTCCTATGGGGCTGAGGTCTAATTATGGTAGTTCCTGAAGGTAGTTAGTATTGATTATTATACAGCCCAGATTTTTTTGAATGGATAGAATAATGTGTTGTAAGTCTTGACAGTAGACTGCAACTCATGTGCACTTTTATTGCCTAAAATAGAGGAAGCAATAAGACAAGCAAGTTGCAGCCTTTGTTCTATGGAGGGTGGCTCGTTAAACACATTATGTGTAGACACTGTCCTTCCATATCAGACTTTATCCTGAAGCAACAGAAGGTAAGTAAACAAAAATGTTAAGTGGATGTGTGGGTGGGGAGCCCCCTCTGAGAGGCAGGGGAGGAGGAATGGGATGGGGGATTCTGGAGGAGGAAATAGGAAAGAGGATAAGATTGGAAACGTAAACAAAGAAAATATCCAATGAAAATAAAGCATAATAATAATAAAATGCCCCACCTAAAACCGTCTAAAAATTCAGATTTCTCTCTATATTATAAAGCTGAGCCAAATTGACTTTTGATTAAATTCTTTATAAAACAATTTATTCTCCAAAGAGGAATTTTACAAAACACTGTATATAAAAAGTAATTGCAGTTTCACCATAAAAGCTTTGCACAACAGTTTAAATTTCAAACAAATACACAATTAAGTCATTGTATGTTAAATTGAGCACTTGTCTTCAAGTGAGAATATGACTTGAATGATTAGGATATCATTTTATGGCTACATTTTAAACAAGCATATTAAAATTTTATGTATCTGTATACTTACCAACCTTCCATTCTTTAGGATAAATATTTTGAGTAAAATATTTGAGGTTATTTTAAAATTAAATAATTAAATTATGTGTGTTCATACACATAAATATATGTGTTTATAAAATGCTGTGTACATGACTTAGTGTGTGAGCAGAAAATTTGCAGAAGAACCTATTACCATGTAGATATGGAATTGGAGTTCACACATTTCAGGCTTGGAAATAGACCCCTTATTCTGCTAAGCCTGACTCAAAATATCTGTTCACATTTTCAGGGCAGTTGTGTAAGCTTTATTTCAATAAAATTCACATAGTACATAGTTTGATTGTTAAGTTGATTTTTTAAGTACATATATATTTATGTAATTGCCACTTCAATCTACTTTTACAACATTTTTAGCAACTACGAGGAAAACTCTCAAATTATAGCTACCATCCTCTTTTCCAATACCACTATGACATCTTAAGCCCCAGGTCACTTCTAGTTTATAGCCTATGTAAAATGCATCATCGATACATGATACCTTTAAACATACAAGCAATTCAAGCAACTAAGGATCACCGAGAACAGAAGAAATAGTCTCTTCTAATAAAGAAAGCACATAAATAGGCTATCCAACACCAAGCAGCCAGCTCTAAAGACATATGTACAAATAACATTATACTGACTGAGCAGCTTGTATTTAATATATGTGTGTATGTATGTATACATACATTATACATGCATACTATAACATTCTATACATTGAGACAATATTGATGAAACAAGGTGACAAGAATTTGAAAGAGAACAAGGAGGATAATATGGGAAATTTGTGGGAGAGCTAAGAGAAGAAAAAATGATGTAATTATAATATTAAAAAATAAGAGAGTACTTAGAAAATAGGCAATGGAGTCATTGCTTGCATATGTTATTTCAAATAATAAGTATATATTTCAAATGTATATTTACATGTGTGTGAAATTAGTTCTGCTTGAAGTTTCTGTGTACTTTTATTGTGTTCTAGATTTCTCTTGAAATATTTCCCATCTTATGTTTCAAAAATGCTGTGAATTCAAGATTAATGTAACATATAATAATTAATACAATTCCTGTAGTCTTCCAATATTTTTTCTTTAATTTGTGTTTCTTACTATGACTACTACTGCTATTAACTATTGCTACTACTACTACTACTATACTACTACTACTATTATCTTCTCTTAATTCCTTAATGCTCTAGTTTGCTGTTATAGGTGCTGGGAGTGATGTTTGATTATGGAAGAATTGATCTTTTAAGGGCTTTATTATGACAATAGCTATATTCACAAAGTAAAAAAGTCACCCATGCATTGAAGACATCAATATATCAGAGTTTTAATTGACAACTTGCAAAACCTGCTTGTGATTTATAGCTCGATTACAAGCTCCTACTCTCTGCTCTGCCAATGGAACTGGCAGTATTCTTTCAGCCCAGATGGTGCATTAGCTTTGGCCAGCTGGTTCTCCCCATGTTGCCTCATCACAGAACCATGCAGCTAATGTTGCCATGTATGACCCATGATCAGCAAAGGCTTCATGCTCGGCTCTGCCCTCGGGGCTTAGGGAAGTGATCCTGAATGAGGTTCATGTGTCCAAAGCTTGACACTCTCTCCAGCCCCCTACAGTCATTTGCTCTCTGGACACCACTAAAAGCAGTTTGCAGAACGCAGAGAACTGCACGTTCTATAAATGGGGTTTAAAAAGTTAGCTGTTATATACCATCTCCAGCTCACAATTCCATTCGTTTATTAACCTTATAATGACTACCTAATAAGCTAGGAGCTATGGAATACATTTTAAAATTTAGAATGGATTTGTAAAAGTTCTTAATACTCTATAGTTTTGACAGAATCCAGGCAGTTATGGAAAGGGGCAATTCTGACAAAGATCAAAGTCATTCAACCTTTGTTTGACTAATTGATGGTAGTTAGTAGGTGTCATCATAGTCTATAGATGGAAATCAAAGTTGTATATTCAATTTGAGAGACATTATTATAATTTTATCTTTTATTATGTGAACAATATTATAGGATGGAGGATGAAAAAACAAAGTACAATGTTATTTCAAAAATATGCTTTGAATTTTAATTAAATTTGTAGGGTAGGGATGGAAACAGCACTGTTAGTATACATGGTTCTCTCCCTGAAGAAGTTTCTATTTTATGTAAAGTATATGGATGTTATATAGCTGCTATGCATATTATATCCAATGCTTGCTTTTCTACTGGATTAAATTGGGCAATAAACCTTGGATTAGCTTCATATTTGCATATTTGCAATGAAGTAAAAATGGAATACTTGTGATTCCATTGAAAATGTAGTTCTCCTTTTATTTAGCTTTTTCTATTTCTGCAGTACTAGTAACAATAGCTGCTGTAAACTGTCTTTTCGATATCTGTTCGTTAACTTGCTTATTTCTGTGGTATAAAAATAACTCTCTGTGTTCAGAATAGTGTTAGGTCAAACTTTCTAGAAGATCTGATAAAGAAAAATACTTTTTAGGATTTGGGTCAGGTTCTTCACTCTATATACATATATACTCACACGTGTACCCCATTTCAATGTCAAACATAGACATTGTATAAAGTACATTTCCTCCACATAACTGATATAGTAACTGTTATCTGTAAACACATGTTTCTAACATACATTTCACTATAAAATTTACCTGCAAAAATTTGCATAAAGTTTTGGAAAGTGATCTGGAACTGTTGTATTATTAAGACCTATGTTAAAAAATGACACAATGAGGTTTTTAAACATGATTTTGATCAATATGATTATATTAATATTTGTGAATTTTATTAGCTTTAATTTTTTTGGTTTCTATATGTTGTCATAGTCAGAAGACATTTCTCTATTTCTGGTTCACAATTCTTTGTTTTTATTTTCCTTATATCTCTATTTATTTGCTATTTCAATTCATAGATACATATACATACATACATATACATACATATACATACATATACATACATATACATACATATACATACATATACATACATATACATACATACACACGTATACATATACTTTCAATAATGATTTTTGGAGGACATTGTATGTTTTAATGATTAATGACTGACTACCACATTCTATTAAAATCTAAAAGAGAAAGTAATGTCTTCCTGCTCTTCCTGTTTAATTTCAGATAGATTTGCTTGATCTATTAATCTCTTTTATTTACATATACACTTTAAAAGGATATATAATCTGCATTAATGTGTACACAGAAAAAATCCCAATGTCTTGTGAGATATACACCTTTTCACTAATCATTTATATTCATCATGACGAAATTCAGAATACTAGGGCTGCTAAAGTCATTGAAAGTTACACCAGAATATTCTACTACTGTATAGTTCTTGTAAGTAAATAGAAACAATCCATTTTGCTCAACCTACTTTTGCTTAATATTTTTGTTCACATCAATCAATTTTACGCCAAATAACATGAATTGTGGGATCAAGTTGTTCCCAGTTTTATTATCATGGATTTTCCTTATGACTCTGTCATGTTTAATCCTGAAGTTAAACTTTACAGTCAATACTAAATCTGGCGAGTATTGTCAGGGGAATATCGAGCTGAAGAGCATCTATGTATTACAGCTGAAAAATTCATTAACCATGGAGAAAGTGTTGATTTGAAAATGGATATACACACTTACGGGGTAAAAAAGTCCGACTTCAGTAGCAAGGCTCACAGTGTAGAAAGCTTCACCTCTGTAGCCAGTGACAAACTGAGAATTGTTGTTCACTGTGACAGCTTAGCCATAGCCGAACATCTTGCTGAGTAGAACTTGCCCTATAACAGCTTAAAATCCAAAGCTCTTAGGTCAGTTTCTGGAATGGATACTATATTTGTAGCCTCTGGTATCTATATGGAAACCATGCAAATTGTACCCTGTACAGAATATTTTGAGTTAGAATTATTTTGGGTCCTGGAGATGTAGCCAGAATCAGTATTTAAAAAGTTACCTTTCATTAATTAAAAAGGCATTTAAAACACATTGGTTTTATTTCATAGATATCTTTTTGATCATTTCCATGAAACATTATGAATTAGTCATTTAACTGTATTTCTCTCATTTGTAACATAAACATAATGTGTAAATTAAGACACAGTTTTAATATTCAGACAATGTCCCTCAGAAGAAAAACACAAATATATTTTGTCAATTAAATGACTTTTCTGAGCACCTGCTCTGCACCCAGCTCTGTGCTGTATACAATGTGACTACCAAATTCATTTCCATGTAAACCTAGTGACCATATATGCAGATTCATATATATATATATATATATATATATATATATATATATATATATATATATATATATGCAGTTCAATGGTGCAACAAAATGTGAAGTGTGATGCAGCCATATGTTTGAAATATGTTTTCTTCCTCTTGTACAAATGGCCCTAGTTTTCCATGAACAATAGAATAAAATGCATTCTGACCACATGATAGGATGTTGCTACAGCAGCTTAAGACATATTCAGACTATCAAAGTCCAAGCACTCCTCAGTCATCTGCACCTGGATGTCTACTTTGTTAATGAGTGCTGTCTGGAGGAGATGTTAGCAATACGGGAAAAGGTATCTCATCCCCACGAGATGTTAGCAATATGGGAAAAGGTATTTCTGCCCCATGCTGCTGGAAGATGTGGTTGTCCAGTGTGGCCATTGGAACTCCTGTATACATTGAAGAAGAGCAGATGTTTCAATCACAGAAGACTACATTTCACTGAACAGTATAGATGGGCTGAGGTACTATTAGAAAGAAATGTTCAAGTAGAACAGATAGGTGTGGAATTGTGTTGTTTTCTGAAACATCTCATGAATAAGTTATTTTACACACTAAAACATTTACTCATGCGTGTTTTCTCTCAATCTTTGCGGTTATGTTTTTCAACCGTGCGTCATTAAGTTGTCATAATACCTGCTAGATGGTACATTTACAATATTTGTTTGTAACACTGAACATAATCTCTATAGGGTTTTTTTTTATTTTTTCAACTTTATTAGTCCATCTACAGGATTTCACACTCCATGCATAATACATACAAGGAAAGAAACAGCATAGTATATGATGTGTGACTCTCAACAATCAGAGACCTGTTATTATAGGAAAAAACTGTCACTAGAAAGCAGGATCTTCTGTCACTCAAATTCATGTTGTTATTAGCTTTGGGCCCTAAGGAGCTCATCTTCCCTGGGGCATGGAATCCTTTGCCGTGAAACAGGAGAGGTTTCTAGGCTTCCTTTCCACTGATGTCTGAGTCTAGACTTATTATTTATATGTTGGATTAAAGCCTTCTATTCCTTTTGCCTAATCCTTTCATGGTTGAAGTCTGCTGTGGATTTCTGAACTTCCTACATGCCATTGTGTATCTATATGTATGTGCATATACCATACACTACCTGGACATATAAACATGAGTAAGAAACACTGGGAGTCTTAGTGGTGGAGAAAGACAGAACATGAGGATATGAAATTGGGATTTGATTCATCATTCTGTCCCATACTCATTTTTTATTGTATAAAACCAAATGTATGACTTGTTATTTTCAAGAACATAATTATAAAAAGAGAAAAGTTGATATGTGTTAATTGAATGCTGGGAAAAATCAGCGTTTGCTGCATTCATTTTTTGTTTTCTAAAACAAAGACCAATTTCTATTATTGGTTATAGAATCTTAAATTTATACATCATATTTTGAGTACAATATTTAGATTCTGCTAAGGATGGAGGAGTATGTCCATCTTATATTTTCTTTGTCTTGTACGAGGCTAATAGATTAGGTGTCAGTAAAATCTACAGAACTTACAAGAATGAGAATCTAAGTGATATAAGAGCCATAGATTTCATTAGGGTAAGATGTGAGGATAATCTCTGTAGCTAAGTTTGTTTTCGTTCATTTTATTTATTTTCAAAATAGACTTGAGAAAAGAAAGGAAACAAGAAAGTCCCTATCATATTGTCACTTTTCTTCCTTCAGTAAAACTTTGTTGTTGTGGTGAAATCCCTAGCTAGTAAATGCTCTTCCGGTAGACTCAAATCTGCCCTGATACTCATCGGCAACTCCCATTGGGCCCAATTCTGCTGTCCTCCTTCAGGCAAAAACTTCCTTTGAATTTTAACAGCTTCACTCAGTTGCAATATTACCAGGTACCAAACATACACAAAGAAAGGAGTTTGCTCCTGTAAGCATGGCTGACTTAGGATCTTTAGCTTTTGCTACACATAATCTATAAAGAAATTCAGGCAATTATAAAAATCTGAACCAGATATTTACCGACGCGGACAATTTCTCAGAAATGTTTTTCTCTCTGCTAACTGTAACTTATTTTGCTGAAGACCAATGCAAATATTCAAAGACCCCCGAGTTATCATGTTTTAAAGACCCCATTGCTTCTTCACCAAGCAACAATTTTATTGAATTATCTATGACCATTAACTATAAAATTAGAATAAACTGCTGAAATTACTAAATTTCTCTTTTAAAAATGAATTCTATGTACACAAATTTGGTTGTTTAACAATTGTAAGTATTTAATATATATTGGTTATCCCATTACTCTGTCTTTCTCTATACCCACCCCATCCCCCACCTCTATCAATTCTTTGATGACTTATTTCTTTATCTGAACCTTAACTTTTTGAAGTGCGGTGGAACTCCCTTGGATTTAACAGTACCATTTGTATAAACACTGGACTGAATCTATTCACTGGAAATGGGAGAGGTCACTGCCAGGTATACAACTGAAGGGAAGCCCCACCCTATTTCTTGAATCTCTCTATAGGAAACAGTTCATCACTGAGGGATGGGGTATCTTGAGTCCCTCCTGCATCTAGTCTGCTTCTTAATGGGCCCATTCTTGTACAGGCTGAGTAGAGCCATTTGCAGCTGTTTACAGTTCTTGATTGCAATGCCTGTGTATTGTCCAGAAGATGGCATTTCATACTCCCTCTTTCCTTCCTCCAGGTTTTAGAATCTTTTACTCTATTTTCTTGCTAATGTTCTCTCAGCTTTGGAGGATATGGCATAATTGTCTTATTTGGGACTAAACACTCAACTATCACATATTCTTAGCCATGTAGACAAGGCTTTACTGAAGTTCACTAGAAAGAGACCCTTCTCTGGTTAAGCTGGAGAGTGGTAATTTTCTTTCTTGTTTTTATGATTATAAACATTTAAACTGTAGCTTGGCATGTCAATTTAGTTGTAGGAGAGATGTACATTCTATTCTGGGTAGCCTATCTTCCACTGCCATGACTTTTGGGAATGGGCTTTTTTTGAATGACAGGTATGCATTGACTTCTGGGAAGGAGACCTCAGATCCAATGAGAGTGATCCCTTGTGCCTATAACAGTTGTCACCATATTGAACATGTAGGCTTAAATTACTTAGATTATTTTCATCGATTGTAGAATTTTCATCTAGGTAAGATGACTGAGGACTTTTTTTTCACCCTGAAAACTGTGCATCCCGCCTTTCATCAGTATGGCCACTATCTGGCAGGATGATGGCATCTTTGTTCTAGCTCCAAGATGTATGGCATGTGCAGAAATAGGGTTATATCTAGTTCTGTAAGAAACCAAGAGCAATCACAGAAGCCTGTTGTGTTTTGTGAGATCCTAGGACCTTCATACTCATAAAGAGTTATCCAACTTTTGTCAGGTTGGCCTATGGGCCTTGTGGAGAATTTTCTTCATTACTAATGGGTGAAGTAGTTTCCACCCTAGTGCTGCTGGTGTCACTCCTTGGCAAGGGAACCTTAGCTGGAGAAAAATGGCTGCTCATGTGAGCCTAAACAGCATTCCTCCTCAGTCTTTGCTTCAGTTCCTGCCTCACATTAGTTCTGTGATGTCTTGTTATCAGTTCCCTCAGTGACTGTAACTTATAAGATAAACACCTCCTAAATTTCTCTGGGCATAGTGTTCTTTATAGTAACAGAAAACTGAAGCATAAAGAATCTCCTTATTAATTTTTAATTTATGTATTTATTTACATCCCCAATGTTGCTTCCCCACCTGGTCACCCCGACTGAGTCTCTCCCCCTAGCCCACTCTCCTTCTCCATTGAAAGGGTAGGATCCCCATTGAGTATTTCCAACCCTGCACATCAATTCTCTGCTAGATTAGGCATATCCCCTCCCATTGAGGCCAGATATGTCTGTTATATATGTGCTTGGGATCTCGTTCCAGCCCCTATATGTTATTTGGCTCAGTCTCTGAGAGCTCCCAGGGACCAAGGTTAGTTGACTCTACTGGTCTTCCTGTGGGATTCTTTTCCCCTTCAGGGCCTTCAGTCTTTTCCACAACTCTTTCATAAGTGTTCCTGACCTCTGTTGAAGGTTTGACTGTAGGTATATGCATCTGTTTCAGTCTGCTGCTGGGTAAATCCTCTCAGATGACAGAGAGGTGCTATGTGCAAGCATAGAGGAATATCACTAATCGTGTCAGGAATTGGTATTTGCTTATGCGATGGGTTTCATGTTGGGACAATTATTGGTTGACCTTTTGTTCAGGTCTCTGCTCCATTCCTGCATTTCTTTTTGACAGGACAAATTTTGGGTAGAGAGTTTTGTGGGTTGTTTAATGTTCTTATCCCTCAATTGGGGGGGGGGGGATCGTTCCTGGCTACAGGAGTTTGTCTCTTCATGTTCCCTGTCCAGGGTTTTAGGCATCTTGGTTTAGTTCACCAGCATTGACTCCTGGGAGGCTACCCTATTTCAGGACTCTGGGAATTCCTGGAGTCCCCTGTCCTGATCCCCAGAAGCTATAGATTTCCATTTTACCTCCTGGTCTCCTGGGCCTCTCTCCTGTGTCTTCCCACACCTGGTCCTGCCTCAATATCTCCCTACTCCTTTCCTCTCCCACCCAGTTCCTGTCTTCCATCTGCCTTCTACGACTATTTCCTCTTCTAAGTGTGATTCAAGCATCCTTGTTGTGCCTTCTTTCTTGTTTAACTTCTTTGGGTCTGTGGGCTGTGTCACCTATTTTATAAAAGTTTGATTTCAAGATATTGGGATTTTATATGACTTTTTATACACATTTTATTTTGTTTGGAGTACCCTCCCATTTTTGCATCTATCCTAACCTGCCTTTTATTCTATCTCTACACCTCCATGGCCATTTTTTTCTTTCATCTACAATCTATTATCTTACCTCCCTTAAGGCATCGCCCTCAGAAAATTCTCTTCCTATATTTGTGACCTCTACAGAGACTCCAACTTAAAAGCTCATAAAATATAGATTAAAATTTATGGAAGAGAGAGAGAGAGAGAGAGAGAGAGAGAGAGAGAGAGAGAGAGAGAGAGAGAGAGAGAAAGCACTAAGCATCTTCTTTTGGCCTTGGATTATTTTACTCAGCATAATTACTCTAGCTTCATCTATTTACCTGAAAATATCTTTTCTTTTCTCTACAAAAGAATGAAATTCTCTTGTATTATGTACTAAATTTTCATTATTTATTTATCTAGTAATGGTCATAGGCTGGGCCCATTTCCTAACTATAATTACTAAGTTGGCAATAAACATTTGTTAACAAATGCTTGGGACAAAGTCCCAAGACTGGAATAGCTGGCTCATACTATATTTCTATTCCTGGATCTTTTTTGGCTGATTTTTACACTGATATCCATATGTTTGGTAAAGGTGTCTGCTCCCTCCAACAGTGGATGGAATCACTTTTCCCTCACACCCTCACTAATATTTTGTACCCTTTACTGATACCTGTTCTTAATGGGGTAAGCAGCAATCTCAGTAGGTTTTATCGCATTTCCTTTTCAACTTAAAGTGTTGGGTACCTCTTAAAGTATTATTTGCCAATCATATTTTGTCTTTTATCCCCAATTATATTGTTTGCTTTCTAGATGTTTGAGTTTAGAGTTTTTCCTCTATTCTAGATAATGATCTTCTGTGGGATCTATAGCTGGCCAACAAGTTTTTGTTGGCTCAAACAAAGGCTCATAGGATCTCTTGGAGTAGTATATTGATCTTTGAGAACACACAGATACAGGGCTAAGCCATAGAAACAGAACACTGTCTCAACTCCTTAAAATGTGAGTTTCAGTTTTTAGCCTTATTGGTTTTATTTTTCAGCAGATATTTTCCAAACTTTCACAAAAAATAAGATTTAAAGCAGTTATGTATTCATATTACATTCACATAGTAAGACCATGTCATGAGTATAGAGAAACTATGTGTTTATTCAAATTATAGAGGGCAGGTGGACTAGTTCCTAAGTACCCCTTGGAACACATTTCCTTGGATAAATTATATATTTTGTAAGTGGCAGAGAAACATTAATTTGCAAAGAGGAAACTGTGGTCATGACTGTTAGGGCATAGCTTATTAAAGTTGTATGTAAAATGTGACTGGTCTGGATTGCTTTAGCTCTGTTGAAAGGACAGTTCATTACTAATCAAATGCCTATAATGGTTGGTTGTAAATATTAAGAAGCCAGATTACACACACACACACACACACACACACACACACACACACACACAGACACACACACACACACACACACACACATACACACACATACACACAAAGCCTACCAAAATCATTCAATAATTTTTTTGCCATAGAGATGTTATCTTGGTTTCATATGACCCAAGAAACATTGTTTGGTTGGCATAGAAACCTATTTTACAGATGGTACTGTAGCTACATAGACTTCAGTTGATCAGGCCACTTTTCTGTTCATTGACATTCAAATTCTTTTATTGTCCTCATTACAAATTTTTTATGATTTTTTTGGAGTCACTATGTATGTTTCTACAGTTTTATAAAAATCTTCCTTTTGAAGTTGATGTTATTCCAATATAAAACATAGATATTATGGAATACCTTTTGTGTAACTCACCAACCCAGAAAATCATAAAGTGCCTATTTTCTAAAGAATGCATAAATTACCATGTCTTTGCCTTTTGTAGCTTTGCCCTCAAATAAATTAGATAAAGTTGGTGTTCAGTATAACCCAAGGTAGTTATGACTGGTTGAATATGTCAACATTGAGTAAAAGGACATTCATTATTAGGTAATCAACAAAAGAATAAGCAATAATGTCCCAGGCAGATATGTAAGATTTTACTAAACCAATAACCTGAATGAAAACATATGTAAACAGTCAAAAAATCTAAGAAACCATTTTTATGTAAATTCCTAGATATAGAAAACCTGGTGACCCAAGTATTGGAACTTATGCAGGAGATGCATGGAAAGAAAACATTACTGTATATTTTATATCTATATGAATATTGGCATAAGAATTCATAAATCCATCTCTGGCACTCAGGCTTTTTGTAATTTTCCTCCCTCTTCAACAGCATAAATTAGTTGTTTCTCAAAAATACATAATCTTTCTTTTACAATAAAGGTAAGAGCTGCGTATCTATTAGTAATTATTCACTTACGTTCTGTATCTCTGTCCTCATTATTGTCATACTTTCTTCATCCAAGTTAACGTCACAATTAACGATCGTCACTATACAGTTCTATCCCTATTTAAGTAGTTGTAGCTTAACATGTAACCTATTTCTCTAATCTGGTTTTTTTTTTTTTTTTTTTTTTTTTTTTTTTTGCATTTTGTCATTATGGAAAAAGAGCCTTATGTTTATTAACAATGTTGAGTACAGTCTCCCTTGGAATGTTTGTTTCCTTTGGGACTCACAGCAGGAAGAGAAAAATCCCAATCAGTCTCTTTCAGAAACTTGTGCATTCCTGAAATATTGGCTTTGACAAGCCTGCAGGGGTGAGAAATAATTTTATGTTTGAGAGTTTGCCCTTCATGGGTGTCTTTCTGAGATTTCTTTTCTTTTCTTTCTTTCTTTTTTTGACCAAGAGGAAACATGGAGTGGGAGACATGTTTGCCCTTACTTCCAACAACAGGAGAATAGTGTTGAACAGTTCCCTCAGCTTCAGTTTTGGGAGGTCCACTCCAAGCCTTTTCTTAGATGTGTGTAACCTGATTGCATATACTGCTGAAAATATCAGAAGCCCAATAATTGGCCTACTCCTTATCCTAGCAGAATTAATGACCAGTACCTTCTGATTTGTCCCTTCTTCAGGACTATCAAATAACATTGAAACATTAGGAGGAAAACCTGGATGTATTTGATTCCAGTGTCTTTCAGATTGCAATTTAATGGGTGATTGCTCAATGTGTGACATCTGTCCTCTCTTCAGAAATCTCATCCTGATATGCAAGACTTTATGTAATTCTGTTCTATTGCTTGGTATTCATAAGAAATTCTCTCAAGGGGGCTCTCCTTGTATAACCTGCGCAAAACAATATGGTCAGGTTACCATGGGGAATGAAATGTGTAAAGGGGAAACATATTTAGTGTTCAGTTTAGAAACAAAAAATATTTGTTTCATACATCAAATGATATTTAGTTGTATTTATCCAGGAGAATGACAGCCTGAAAATACACTCAAATGCCATGTCATGTATTTTGAAACCATGAGCTAAACTTAAAACGGTCACAATAGTTAAAGTAGACCACAAATTGAGATGCCCCGGTAATCTTTTATGCACTGTGCCTTATGTTCACTATTGCAATAAAGAAGCTTTTGGAGTTTATACGCCGCCATCTAATAGGTGACTGCTTAATGGGATTTACATTCACTCAAACAAAATTAGGCCTGGAAAAGACAATGCAGCGCGCTGTGGTATAAATGGCACCGACGGCTGAATTAAATGTTTGTGGAAACAGGGCAGCAGATCTATCAGGAGCTAATTAGACAGAGTTCAGAGGCAGACTTGGGAGTAAATAGTATCCACAAAGCAAAAGAAAGAGGCCATGGAAGGCAGGGGAAAGGACCTTTGGGTATGGAAGAAAAGGAACGACACAAGACTTAGTTTAATTAGCATCTCAGATGCAGTCATTCTCCTGAGAAAAGCATATTCTTATCTGAACCTGTGGATAATGTTAAATAAAAATTTTTTTTGAAAAATTATTGTGTATCTGTGATTGTTTCTATAGCCGGTTTAAATAGTATTCAATTCCCATGACTGCTGCCTAGCTATAGTCACTGTACCGAGAAACAAAACAGAAAGCAAAATTCTTGGAAGTATCTTTGAAGTCATACTAGCAGAAAAGATAAAGGAGTACTTTTGTCCAAATGTGGAATTAAGGGTTTTAAGAAAGATAAATGGTAAAGTTATGCCTAGTGAATGACAAAGACAAGTAAAAACTTTGAATTTGGATATATTCAGCATGTGACCAGACAGTGACTTCTACAGGCTTCAGATTCCCAAGTGCTCACTCCAGCTTGCCTTCAGTCCCTGTTTTCCAGCAGAAAAAAATTAAATTGTAAAACATTTCGTACATTAAAGTAAAACAATATATGACATGGTAATTTGTGCTCTGAATTTTTAATTAAAAACGTCATCTATTCAAACTCAGTACTTGGGATTCGAACCAAGTCTGATTGCAACATGAAGTTTGGGCTACTTTGCAAATTTACAATTTAAATTTTTCTCAGATTATAAGGGAGGGCATACATTGTATTTTGTGTAATGCCAAAAGTAGTCTAGAGACAGTTTGATATATTTGCTTTCAAACAACACGCTTCACTTACAAAAGTCCTTTCAACTTTCCACGTATCCATATATAATTCAAGGGGAACAAGTGAGGATAAATATTAACAATATATATGAGAGACATTGAAGCTGGCAATTAATTTGCATGATGTATTATGTCACCGAATCATTTTTGTGAAGCTGTTACAATGCTGAGTGTATGGACATTTCAATGGTACGTGTTATATTGAGTAATCAAAGTCTACAGTTGAAGTCAGAATATTGGCTCTTTTTTGCCTCCTTTGCTACACAAACAAAGAATTGTTCTGTGGGCATGTTTGAGGTTGTTTGTGGTTTAGTTAATCCATGAAATCTACGCTAGACTTTGCTGTCAACGGTTAATGCTCTGAGACTGTTTTATTCTTTAATGAAAAGATCAATGAGATTAGAATTGTTTTGCCCCTGCCATGGAAATAGACAAGTATGAATGCCCAGTTCCTCTTGGTGGATTTCCAATCTGTCTCTGACCCAGAAATATAGGTGCTATTTGGCAGTTTGTCTGCCCACTTGTGAAACCTATCTTTCTTGTTTGGAAAGGGAGAGTAACTGGATTGGGTCAATTCTGCAATAGAAACAGTTTGTTTTCCAACACACTAAACACAAAGTAACCTCCTTTTACTTCCAGGAGCAGTTCAGGGTTTCCTAACATTGGCTAATTACCAAAGTCACCTGGGGGAGCCACTTGAAAACACACATTCCCAGGCATTTTCCCTGGAGATCACAAATCACTGGGTTTGGGACGGAGCCAGAGAAACTCAAGTGACTCTAATGATTAGGGAAATTGTCCAGAGTGGAAAACTCTGCAGATCTTACCACATTTGCCTATCACAGTAATGGACATTTTACTGTTATTTATCTTGACCTTTTTTAATGTAAATGTAGTGAACAAAGTTAGTTTTGTTATATTACTTCAAAGTTAGTCCCTATCTGAAGAGTGCATATTCACATTATGAACTGATCAGAGGGAAATAGGGGGAAAGGAAACTGTTCAGAAAGTCAAGTGGCCTGAACAATATTAACAACTAGGACACCAGCCTTCTGCTCCCTGATCTCTTGACAAGTCACTCGGTCACCATGTTTAACATCCCTTGAATTTAACGGATTTTATTTCCTTAATACATAAAATGAGGGAATTAAGAAGAACTATCCACACACTGATGCTAGGTTATGTTTTCTTCTGAGGACAGCACTAGGCTGTGTGAAGAGGTCCAGATGGCAGAATGGTCCCCTTAGTTGTTATGCAGTGACCATCAGAGAACATGTGATAACCTGAGTTCTTTGGCATTCTCTCAGATTTAACTTCTAGATCATCAAGTTGTTCTTTGCATCACAGAGCATGACATTAGACAATTTAAAAATATTTTATGTTTTTATACACAGGACATTTTATACATGTATACGTGTGTGTGTGTGTGTGTGTGTGTATAATTTTATTTTGCACATCAATTATTTCCTTCTATTGTTATATATCTATCATGTGCTTAGTGATTTTGTTTGGATGTGATCTGCATTAGAGATGAGACTATAATGCAGCATTTACAGCACACTGAAGCAGGAATTACACAGATGATATTTGTTAAAGATTTTGGCAATGTAAACAGACCTAAAATTCTATTATGTCAATATCAAAAGCTAGAAATACACCCTTTGAAAAATTCTGAATGATCATATGCTAATAAAAACTCTAGGTTTGCAATGAAGCATCTAACATGCCATTGAGAGTCCAGCATAGTAAATGTTGAAAATCCTGGAAACAAAAAATAAAGTTATTTGCAGGCTTACTCTGTGGCAAAGAGAACAAAGATCCAAGAACAGCAATGCACTATAGTGACTGCAATGGCGGGCACATAGAAAGCAATAGCCTTGTGACAAACGAAATGCTTCAAAAATGCATGGATTAAGAGTCACATCTACTCTCTCCTTAGAGTGACTGTCTTTAAACCCCGTGTGGCAATCCCTGACACACTGCTGTGATGCCCAGGGAAGACAGGGCAACATGGAAGTCCAACTACTTCCTTAAGACCATCCAACTTTTAGATGATTACCCAAAGTGCTTTTTTGTAGGAGCAGACAATGTGGGCTGCAAGCAGATGCAGCAGATCCGCATGTCCCTCCCAGGGAAGCCTGTAGTGTGGATGGGCAAGAACAACAAGATGTGCAAGCCCATCAGGGGGCACCCGGAGAACAACCCAGCTCTGGAGAAACTGCTGCCTCACATCTCCTGGGGAATGTGGGATTCTTGTTCACTATGGAGGACCTCACTGAGATTAGGGACATGCTGCTGGCCATTAAGGTGCCAGCTGCTGCTCAAGCTGGTGCCATCGCCCCATGTGAGGTCACTGTGCCTGCTCAGAACACTGGTCTGGGGCCTGAGAAGACCTCTTTCTTCCAAGCTCTAGGTATCACCATTAAAATCTCCAGAGGTACCATTGGAGTTCTGAGTGATGTGTAGCTGATCAGAACTGGAGAGGAGCCCGTGAAGCCACACTGCTGAACATGCTGAACATCTCCCCCTTCTCCTTTGCGCTGATCATCCAGCAGGCGTTTGACAATGGCAGCATTTACAACCCTGAACTGTTGGACATCACCAAGCAGACCCTGTACTTTCACTTCCTAGAGGGTACCCGACTGTTGCCTCAGTGCCTCTCTCCATCATCAATGGGTACAAGCGGGTCCTGGCTTTGTCTGTGGAGACTGAGTACACCTTCCCACTTGCTGAAAAGGTCAAGGCCTTCCTGACTGATCCATCTGCATTTGCACCTGCTGCCCTATGGCTGCAGCCAACACTGCTGCTTGCCCCAGCCAAGGCTGAAGCAAAGGAGGAGTCAGAGGAATCAGATGAGGATTTGGGATTGGTCTCTTCAACTAATCCCCTCAAAGCCACCAAGTCAGCCTGCTTAATCTGAGAAAGATGGAAATCAAGCCTTACTTCTCTTTAAAAAATAATAAAAAAAAGAGTCACATCCACGAGTTTCTTTCTTGAATACCTATGTTTGACCTAGTTTGACATTTTGGATGGAAATGTTTTTAATCTGACTGGATTTACATCAATAGAGAAAAATAAAATTATTCTTTGCCCACCTTTCAAATTATGCTGATTTCTGCATAACTTGGTACTCCATTATGAAAAGCAGAGAATTTATATAATACTTTAAAATTTGAGAAAAGAGGTCATCAAGATAGCTGAACAGAAAATAACTCTTGTGGGAGTTTGTAACAAAACAAAAAGAAATTATAAACAACAACAACAACAACAAAACCCAAAAAATTCAAGGATACCAAAGACCATGATCACTCCAAAATAGACAATAAAATCAATTAAATTATATTAACAAAAACATTCAATTACTTGAAGGGTCTTGAGAGATTGCTAAGTAGTTAGGAATATAAACTTCTTTTGCAAAGGAACCCAGTTCAGTTCAAAAGCACCAACATTTGATGGCCCACAATCACCTATAATTACACTCTGTTGGATAATTAGATGGTTCTGTCCTTCAGGAACATTCAAAACAATATGCACACAAACTCCTGAGTATATTCATAAACACAAAGATAATCATTCTTTTAAATGATTTTTGTCTTTTTAAAAATTGAACAATTTTATTTTAAAAAAACAAAGATAAGTGTACAGATTTTAAAAGCATTTTTGCATAAAAGTATATGAATACATTTTTTTCAGTACTTGATTTTTTTAAAGGTTTGATAGTATGCATTAAAATCTTACTAGTTACAATGAGCATAAAGTACATGTAAAACAAGATGTAACCTGGAAATAGTAAAAGTTTTCTTGGTGTGTAAAGATTAAGCATAATGATTTTTCTTTTTCTTTTTTCTTTTTTTTTTTTTTTTTGGCCTTTGTTTTTCTTGAACATCATATAGTCTGTGAGTTGTTTCTGGGGTGTTCAGAGCTTTCTGGGGATAGTATCCAATTATCAGTAACTGCATATAATGTCTGTTCTTTTGTGACTGGGTTATCTCACTCAGGATGATATTCTCTAGATATATCCATTTTCTTAAGAATTTCATAAAGTCATTGTTTCTGATAGCTGAGTAGTACTCCATTGTGTAAATGTACCACAATTTTTGTATCCATTCATCTACTGAAGGACATCTGGGTTCTTTCCAGCTTCTGGCTATTATAAATAGGGCTGCTATGAACATTGTGGTGCATGTGTCTTTGTTGTATGTTGGAGATTCTCTGGGGTATATGCCCAGAAGTGGAATAACTGGGTCTTCAGGTAGTACTATGTCCAATTTTCTGAGGAATTGGTAGACTGATTTCCTGAGTGGTTGTATCAGTTTACACCTCACCAACAGTGGAGAAGTGTTCCTCTTTCTCCACATCCTTGTCAGCATCTGCTATCAACTGAATTTTTGATCTTAGCCATTCTGGTTGGTGTGAGGTGGAATCTCAGTGTTGGTTTGATTTGCATTTCCCTGATGACTAAGGATGTTGAGCACTTCCTTAGATGCTTCTCAGCCATTCGATATTTCTCAATTAAGAACTTTTTATTTAGCTCTGTACCCCATTTTTAATAGGATTGTTTGATTCTCTGGTGTCTAACTTCTTCAGTTCTTTGTTTTTTTTTAAGATAATTAATTAATTGGAGTTGTAGGAAAGGAGGTTGACATCTAAGAATCTTTTAGGTAGCTTTTAAAGTTATAAATATATTTTCCAGTGTAATAAAAAGAAAACCTATATATTGTATTTAGGGGAAATTAAAGAAATATTTTTGTACCTAGTTCCTAGAGAACTGGGGTTTTGTTTTTATTTTTCCCTTAACATTTCCAACTCAATAAAACACAGTTTTATTGTCTGCTTCGAAAGATGAAAAATATTGTAGGCTTGGAACCATGGGTTCGAATGACATTGATATACTTGATTCTTTTTATCACAAGACACCATATACTTTCCCTGTCTCCTATTTGATATCTCCAGCAAATCTCTGAACCAGGACCATTACACAACCCTCCTGGTTCTCACAGTCCCATAATCAGTGAAGATGCAAATTCTGTTTAATTCTGCTTACCATGTGTTCAAACCAAGTTCTTTGGCCTTCTCTACTATGGTTTTCTTCTGTCAAGTAATCCCAGTGTTTTGAAGTATTTCTTACAGATTTATTTATTTCATATATGTGAGTACATTGTCACTGTCTTCCGACACACCAGAAGAGGGCATGGGATCCCATTACAGATGGTTGTGAGCCACCATATGGTTGCTGAGAATTGAACGCAGGACCTCTGGGAGAGCAGTCAGTGATTTTAACCAAGGAGCCATCTCTTCAGCCCCTGTAATATTCTTTAGAATGGATAAGTTTAGCTGGTTATAACCTCAGATTTTTTTTTCTGAAGGAAACTAAAATGTATAGATGTGTGTGTATGTGTGTGTGCCTGTGTGTATGTGCACACACGTGATATTTGAGAGTAACTATCTTTAAGTAGTTGGTTGTAATTTGTAATCTATAATATTGATTTCTGCATGTATGACTTTGGTGAAAACTATTTCTACATTACTTGACTCTTTATTAAACTTCTAGTGTGTATTAGATTTTTGGTTTATTTCCTCCAGATACTTATTGTAAATTAACCATTCAATCGGCAACCAGATACACTGACCCAGGGCATTGACAAATAAATGAAGGCATTGATTTTCATGTCTTGCTTTAAAAGTATGTTTTTGCTAAAGGAATAAAAAAGTAATGAACATGTTTAGCTAGAAAAATTGCCTGTATATCTAACAAGCGCTAACTTAGAGAGAGAAAACAGGAATTCCTTGGTTATTGAAACATATAATAAGGTATCTCTTTTTGTTGTTTATTCAGCCTATGTTGGGACTCATTTTTTTTTTTCAAAAGATGTATATTTCATCTTCAGAGATAGAGTTTCAAGTTTCATTTTCTCAGAAACTCTCTTCACATTGTAAATCAGTTAGGGAGATCAAAATTCTTCTAGATGTTGTTTGATCTTTGTTTAAAATGGATGAGTGCATGAAGAGGAAAAAAATTCCTATTTCTAAACTTAGAATACAGTCATATTTTTCTTTGACAATTATGCATTGCAGTTAATTTAGATTATCTTTTGTTGGAATAAAATATTGTCTTGAATTTAATTATTCTATCAGAAACTAATGATCTATACATTCACAGACTTCCAGTTTAATTTTAAATGGAAAACTCTGTATCTCCACATAAGTAATGAAGATCGATCATGTTTCACCAATTTTGAAGCAGAAAGGAAGCCTCTAGCATTGACTTGCTTTAGAGGGAGATGCCCTGCCAACATGCTGTTTGACTAGTGTAGCAGAATTTCTGACATTAACCTGCAGATAAAGTTAGAGAAAATGGATAATAAGAAGAGGAACAGAATTATAGTGTAACTATCATAGATTTTGCCTTTGAATCATAATGAAAGCTTACCACATTGTTAATTGTACATATCAGTCCATAACAGCAAAAACTGAGTCAGACTTATTAATGTTTTTCTGTGTGAAATGTGTGTGCGTATGTGTATGTTTACTGCGAACACATTGGTATATGAGTGTGATATTCTATGGCTGGATAGTGTAGATTAAGGGGCCAGTCTCGGCTGTTGGCTCCACTCTCCATGTACCCCGTTTAATGCAGGGAATCTTTGCTTTTTAACTCCATGTTTGCCTAGGTAGTCTTGCCATTTTCCTTAATGCTGTCCATAATTCCCTAGAAGAGCATGGATTTTAGACACGCATTACTCTAGCTGGCTCTAAGGGGTTGTGTCTTGCCTAATGAGTGATTTACCACCTGAGCCATATTTTCTGTCAGAATATGATATTTTATGCTTCTATTTTCAAATATCTACAGAAGTTACAAACAAAATAAATTAAATTGACTGAGGAAATTTCTTAATTCTTCAGTTCTTTACTGATATCATATTCACTATTGTTTTCATAATTTTTAAAAGTGAAGGCAATTTGTGATGTACTGAGTTGATACAGTTTATACAAAGTGCATCCAAAAATATCATATAATTATTCTGATATATTTAAAAAATAATTATTCTCATAAAAATCATAGCATTAATTATCTACAGTCTATATATTAGGAGGAAATCACATGAAACTTTAGTAATTCCTGAAGTATTAATGTAAATTTTACATGTGAGGTAGATCCTAAGCAGAGGTAAGTAAATATTATTAATCATTGATTTTTTTACATGTTCAGAGATGCTAACTGAGATTTTAAAGTAGCCAGTTATGATTAGAATAGGATTTAGATGATACTTTCTTCATATATTGATCTGTATATTTTACTAATTTGGATTTTTTAAAAGAAATTGAATTGCATTGTCCCTTTTTTTTTCTGGTTGTTCTTGTTTTTTTTTTTTTTTTAACAACTTTATTTTACAAAACAAAGAAAAATGTACAGATTTTAAGCATTGTTTGCATAAAATTATACAATACATTTTTGTCAGTACTTTTTTTCAGATTTTAAAATAATTTTTACATAAAACTGTATGAATATATTTTTTAGTTAGTACTTGATTTTTTTTTAAAGGTTTGATAGTATGCATTGAAAACTTAATAGTTACAATGAGCATAAAGTACATGTAAAACAAAATGTAACATGGAAATAGTCAAAGTTTTCTTGTTGTATAGACATTTTTTTGTTTTGTTTTGTTTTGTTTTCTTTATTTCTTGGACTTCATACAGTCTGGGAGTTGTTTCTGGGACAGTGCGAGCCTCTGGGGTTAGCATCCCATTATCAGTGACTGCATATTATGTCTGTTCTTTTGTGACTGGGTTATCTCACACAGAATGATATTCTCTAGATGCAGCCATTTTCTTAAGAATTTGGTCAAGTCATTGTTTCTGGTGGCTGAGTAGTATTCCATTGTGTAAATGTACCACAATTTTTGTATCCATTCATCTTCTGAAGGACATCTGGGTTCTTTCCAGCTACTGGCTATTATAAATAGAGCCGCTATGAACATTGTGGTGCATATATCTTTGTTGTGTACTAAGGTGTCTCTGGGGTATATGCCCAGAAGTGGAATAGCTGGGTCTTCAGGTAGTATTATGTCCAATTTTCTGAGGTATCGCCAGACTGATTTCCAGAGTGGTTGTATTAGTAACTAAAATGATGCCATGTTCTCAAGAAACTTATAGTCAATAAATGCTGCTTACCTCTTTGCTGTTGAGATGATTTGATATTTATTTTGCTCATAATGTCCCCATTATATTTGCTCAATCAACTTTTTAAAAAAAATTAAGTGAGTAGCCTGGCATTTGTTTGATACATGGCATTTGTGATTATTCTTTTCATATATATTGCTTATTAACATGATGTATGTTTTTTATGCTCAGCTATCAAGGATGTTTTAGGTTCATAGGACTGGAAATAACTGTTGATCCTTTCAAGGAGTATTTTAGCCCACTGCCCTTAAATCTAACTACCAACTCATTTCTAATATACCTCATCCCCCTAGCTTGCTGACTGTTCTCCCACGTGATAAATAACTCTGCCTTATCAAGGTCAGTAAGAAAGGCCCCTTTTACATATCTCATAAATTTTCGCCAGGTGCCACTGATGTGAGATTAATGTAATGACACCGTGGCAAGCACTCAGGCTTGTCTTAATTATGCTAAGGTTGCCGGTTCACCGTTTCTCTTCATCTGTCTCCTGCTTTAGGGAACACTAAACACTCTGTCATTAGATTGTCTGTTCCACAACATTGGCCCTTTACATTTACAAAGTCATCAGATGCCTTATGACATAGCTTTTTTAACAAATTAAATTAAGCAAATAGTGAAAACAAAAATTAGGGGTATTGTGCTATACCACACACACATGCCTGCACACACACACAAACACACACACACACACACACACACAAACACAAACACATACAAACACACACACACATACACACACAGTATCAGATTGTAATCAGAATGTATGAAGTCACCCAGAGTGGTCAGTGATTTCCAGTGATTTCCTCTAAATCTGTTTGTCCCAAGCTGATTTTGGGCTCTGGTTGGTTCAGGTGTGCATATGAATCACAGAGATTCTTTTCTCCTTAGAAAGGTAATTTCCAAACATTTGCTCTCTGTTGAACATAATATACATGCATCTTGTCTTCTCACTAGCTCACTATCACATATCTTTGTTGATTTCCTCAGAGAGGCAATTTCTAAATCCTGTATCCTACATGGGTATTTAATTATCTTATTTGTTTTTGCATGTGATAACTATTTCCAAAAGCTTGGCCTCTGGAATTGGGAATATAGTCAGCTCAGAGTACAGCTTTGAAGTCAGTGACAACTTGATTCTGTTCTGTTTATAGTCTTGTTTCTCTCTCTCTCTCTCTCTCTCTCTCTCTCTCTCTCTCTCTCTCTCATATATATATATATATATATATATATATATATGCTATATCAGATATCTAAAGTATCCTGAGTGAGGTAACCCAGTCACAAAAGAACAGACATAATGTACAGTCACTGATAATTAGATACTAACCCCAGAAAGCTCTGAACAGCCCACAAACAACTTAGGTTAGTCTAGAACTCTTAGATTGTGTAGACCTCCTTTCTGCTACTACTTTCCAAGTAGCTGAGACTATAGGCACATGGCACTATTCTCAAACACACCCTTGAATAATAACTGTGTTTTACAAGCTTGAGTCAACTGTGAATGGACAAATGGAGATAAAATAGCTAATCAGATTCAAGCCACTTGGTACGAGATATGCATTTGTAAGTTGTCTATTCCTTTGTTTAGAAATAAATTCTCTGGGAGAATAATACTTTAACTATTGGACCCTGAAATATACTACTTACATTTTGCCTGCCTTTGTGTTTATGAACTGTGGATGCTAGTACAGATGTTTTTAATCTTTAAATATGACTGATAATATTATCGACCTGCTAAGGTGATAGCAATGATATTTGACATATGAATACATCAGCCATTACGTGGCCCATGGCAAGTGGCATGAGGGTATCTGTTATTTCCATTTTAAGGCAAGACTTCATAAAGCATTGCTGAGTGTTTCCAAGAGCATATGGAACCTCATCTATTAATTAGAAATGGAACACAAATGAATTACAAAGACAGTATTTAGGAATTTCTACTAAATCAGAGGATGTAAACCATCAGAGAATGACCGTGAGCAGGGCAGCCACAGCAAAGTGCTAAGAATGTAGTCTGAATCCTTCATGTGATAATCCTTGTTAAAATCCAGATATTGATAATAAAAGCTTTCTTTTGTTTTCATATATCAACTACTCATAGGTATTTCTGGAGTGAGATTTTTTTTCTTAACTTTCTAGTAATGATGTAAGAAGTCTTTCTGAATATGTAGGTTGCAGTCCTCTGGATTCTGTCAATGTGTGCAACTGTGTTAATAAATAGCATATTAATTTGTATAAATATACTGGCACTTCGCATGCCAGGCAATACAAATGTACTGGGTTTATTATATTAGACTTCATTATTTCATAAACAAGTTATATGTAAGAGAAGAGTTAGACATAACAGTATCTAACTTTTTAGATTTATTCATTTTATTTTACATGTGAGTGTCTTGCCTGTACCTATGCATCCTATGTGTGCTTATTACAGGACACTGGAAACTGAAGCTGAAGTTACGGTTGGCCATGAGCCACCATGACGTTCTAAGAATCAACCCTGGGTTGTCTACAAGAGCAATAAGTGTTCATCACTTAATCATCTCTTCAGCTCCCAAGTATCAGTCTTTACAAATATTGTCAGTCCTCTTTAAAACAAAATCTCATTGATCCATTCATTTTTACTAGGTTTATGTCCAGAAATAAAAATGTCTAAAGGAAGAAAAAAAGTAAAGAGAATTTCAATTTAGAGTTGAAGAAAATGAAAAACTTTCTAAGGAAGCAAGAAAATTGTTTTTTCTTTATAATTTATGGAATCAAATTTACAGATTTACATGGCCAGTAACATTCATGGTGGTGTTGTCATCTGAACCTTTGTTTAAACAATGTCTTGATTCAAACTAAGATTTTCCTTTTGACTTCCCTTTGGCCTAATTCTGCTGAGGTGAATCCTTTCCCATTAACAGTGTGTCATGTTGAGTACAGGACTAGAGTTTCACCGCAGGGGAATATGTGGATTAAAACAAACCATGATTAGCATAAAATAATTAACAAAAACCATGATTTGCACATACCATAATTATAAAAGAGACTGAATTTGAAGCAAATAAGACAAACATGAAGGGCTAAATTTGTCTAATCCAAATAAATATGGAAATCCTGAACTAGTTGATTTCAGTCAGTATGATGACTTTGTTTTTACTACTGGAAATTTTAACCGTGATCCCTGATGTGTGTTAAGCAAACCAAGAGCCAATGAGAACTGACATTTTGTGGGATTACAATTAGTATTACTATAGTTTAAATATGTAGATATTTAAAATTATCATTTTGAATTTAATTATGTGTATATATACATGTAAACATACACATGTACATTACACACACACACACACACACACACACACACACACACACACACACACATATGGACATATGCTTCAAGGGTAGAAGATAGAGGTTTTAAGTATTTTAGGAGTCATTACATTGGTTGATCACATATTCACGACACATAGATTTGGTGGAATTAGGTCACACAATTTATTGTTCTTTCCCTGATGGTGAATAAGTGTGAGTGTATGTTGCTAGTGGAAAAAGTCTGATTTTATGCTGCTTTATGCTGCATAATATTTTATGCTGTTTTGAGCAAAGCACAAATGTCACAAAGCATATCCAGGAACTTGCTATAACTTTCTGGTTTCTGAGTGGCATCCAGTTTCCTAAGGATGTGGGCAAATTGTATCAAAGGGCTTCAGTCATGGGTACATTTCCATCCTACAGCAAAAAACTCTCAAATATTTTCCTCTTTCTTTCATAATCTAAATAAAGTATTTGGAAAAAATTAAAATTTGTAATGGATTGTTAAATGACTGTTTAACTCTTTGCATAAAGCTCTCAAAAAGAATCAATATCAATTAAATAAATGTATTATTTTAGCATATGGTGTAGGACAGAATTTGGGTCCTTTAGAATTGTTTTAATGGTTTGTGCTAATATGGCAGAAGTTTTATTAAAGTAATGTTGTCATATTATTTTTCTGTACAGCCTGCACAAATCTCAGCTTTTGTGAGATAACATAACAATCTCCAACTTCTTGAGCAAATGAGATAGAAGCTTCATTTATGAGAGATATTTAAGTCCTTCTGTAAGGAAGATTCATTCTATAGAAATAGATATAAAACTCTAGATATCTATATGGTTATAATAATGGAGACATTTCAGTACTTACCTAAATACCTTTAATCTAACAGTTATATAAATGGCAATAAAGTTGCTAGTGGGCTGTGTTCTCACCATTAATGCCAGATCTAATATTTCCAGGTATATAAATTATAAGCTATTGTACATTTTGTGGAGGAAAGTTTTTTTATTCAAGTGAATCAACCAAAGTATAACTTGAATACTGATTGTTCTTCATTAAAATAGTGACCTGAAGGTTATAAATTGAAATGATTTAACGTAAATTGCCCACCTAGCTTTATTCAAATATGAGTCAGAGAGGTTATGTTTCTGTTTTTTAACTTGTATGTAAATTCTGGGATCTTGTTACCCCTGAGCATGCTTTCGGTATTATGTATCAGTTTGTAGTAATCGTCCACAAATTCGAACATGCAAAATGGTAAATGAGTAATTTTCAGAAGAAATTATTTTCTTTCAATTGATATTCCTTTTCCCCTTGTACTGATTTCACAAACATTGTGGTTTATTGAAACGCATGTACAAAATGTAGCTCTTCAATTTAGCTTTTCCCATTTGATTAAGGCTTGTTGAGCAAGAGGCAACTGAATTTGGTGCTCTGTAAAATTTTGTCATTTTCATATTCTGAACACACAGCTGTCTTTTAAAATAGCTCTGACTAGCATTTAATCATTTACAATGAAGGTTTGGGCATTTGTTTATCTTATAAGTCCAGAGTCCAAACCTTCACTTTCAGCTGTATGATGCTTAGAAAACAATAAATGAATGTAGGCTGATTTCTTGTTCTGCTGTATAATGCCAATCACAAAATTGACAATATTATGTGGGTAATATACCTTGACTATTTTGTTGTTTTAAAAATTCTAACAGAGTCTCTGGTTATATTGCTGAAGTATTAATTTCAAGGTATTTCATTTTAAACCTTTTATCAGTAAGAAGTATTTAGGAGACCATTCTAGTAATAAAAATAGTAATTCTGCCAGCATTATACTCTTCAGTTAAACTGTGAAGCATTTTCCTTAGCATACTTAATTATCTGCAGATCTTCAAGAGAGATGTATGTGTCTTCTTCTTCTTCTTCTTCTTCTTCTTCTTCTTCTTCTTCTTCTTCTTCTTCTTCTTCTTCTTCTTCTTCTTCTTCTTCTTCTTCTTCTTCTTCTTCTTCTTCTTCTTAGCAGATATGAAAGAGTAGTATTTCTATAGGTAACTGTTATGAAATACTAACTTCAAACAAACAAACAAGCCTTCCTCTTTGGAGTCCACTGAAATAGGTCCAGTATCTACTCAGTAAGAATCCCTGAGGCTGCACACTAGATTTTCTTCTAGAGAATGCTCTTATTAGATGGTTTTTAATTCAAAATATAAGGTGCTGCTGCTTCTTTATACAAAATGACGATTAAAATTTCTTCCTAAAAAAAAAAAAAAAAAATTTCTTCCTTTGGGCAGTCTCTGCCTCATTTTGAAATAAAAGGTAGGTATTTATGAAAAACACCAAATATTATCTAATGTCTGATAAAATGCTACCCGTTCTTGTAGTATTTGTTTTTTAGCAATGCATGAAATTTCATTCATCTGTAAATATAGAGTACAGAGGAAGAGGGGAAGAGAGAGACCAGTGGAGAGGGGCGCTTGCAATTGAAATGGAGGCTCTAAGTCACTCGACCCATGATATGATTATTTTTTGAAGAACTGCTCTTCTCTTAAAGGGTATTAGAGTTCAAAATGAAAATTGCTTTTGCAGCAGAGTGCACCATCAGGTCTGTGGGGACCGATTAGTACCATGTCTCTCTGTGCCCTATATCCTTGTGCCGCTTCAGTAGTTACAGTAACACACAGGACACGGTGAAGTAAAAGCTAAGGTTCATACAGGGACCCTGTGTGACTCTGCTGGCTTTATATTTTAACATGTATTTGGTTAGTGACTGTCTAAACTCCCTTAAAAAGACAAACTTATTGGTGGATGGGATGTCTGATGTGTTACAGCTTAAGCAGGGTATTTCCTGACTCGTGGAACATGCTTTACTGATTCAATTTCCACATGGCTCTGTCTCTTTTATCCTGTTAATCTGCTGGGATATGTTCATAAGCATTGGTATGTACAGTGGGGCTAAAGGGTGTAAGGTACATATTTAAAATATGTGAATGTATTGGTTTGTTATTATATTAACTTTAAAAGGAGAGTTACGGGCATGTGCCAAGGAGATGGTTCAGCAGTGCGCATGCTCACAAATGTGGAGACACATATATTTAGATCCATGTCGTATGCTCAGCAGGAAGGCACAAAGTGGCACATGGTTATAGTCACAGTTGTGGCAGATTAGAGCAGACAGCTTTTGGAGACCCACTGGCCAGATAAAACAATGAGGTCTAGGTGAGTCATAGATCTCTTCTCAGTAAATTACATGGAAAGTGATTATTGAAAGAGATTTAATGCCAATCTACTCACATACACACACTCTATTTCTCTCATACATACACACACACACACACACACACACACACACACACACACACACACTACATAAACAACACTTGAATGATATAACAGTTAATAACTTGATTCAGAATTGCATTATTTTTGAAAATCTCTTAGATCTTTATTGATTGTTTGGTTAATTTGATGTCTGGATCTATTCTTCCAAATTGGAAGCATGTCTATAGCTTTAAAATTTTACCTAGTGTCAATATTGCAATGCAGTTTAACAGAATAAGTCAAAGTATTGTTAAATTGTTTTGAAGGATAAAGCCTCAGCATATAGGGTTTTATTTTGTTAGGGTTTTTTGTCTGTTAGTTTGTCTTTTTTCTGTTTGTTTTTGCCTACAGAATAGAATTTCTGCACAAATAGTTTTTCCCCAATATTGCCCACTTACATAAAAAGTAAGAGATTAATTTCTATTTCTCAACATATATGGAATAAATATTTAAAAATGTATTGTTTTTAGTTAAGTGACACTCTTACAGTGTGGTGATTGTGTTTTCAAACAGATTGACTGTGCACAGTGATAACCCACCTCGGTTGTTTCAACTATAAACTGTAAACTGTACCCATGGAAGCATGCTGCAGCACAGCCAGACTCCTGGTCTACAGGGCACTCTGTAATTTGCCTTCCAGGAATATACAGTGCAGGTTCTTGGGACAGTTCCACTTGGCCCAATCCCATTTTCCAGTCCAGTGAGCCTAATGGCAGGGCTGAAATGAGATGTGTCTATGTGCTTTTGGTAATTACTGGCTATATGTTAATGAAAAGCTTCTCCTTGGCTTTCTACCAGCACTGTTAAGTGTGGCCAGTGATCATTTTTTCTGAAGAAAGTGAAGCCACTGACAGGGCTTGAACACCCTGCAGGAACACAAGAATGTAGCTACTCACAGATGAATCACTCTGTGTCCCCTTGCAATTGAAGATACTTCACAGCTTAGTCCCTTCCTGTTAGCTCATCAGGAATAGTAGGCACCCTTGTAACAAATTAAACTGAAAGTAACAATCAAGTTATGAGCATGTATGACATTCCTAAGACTCTTCCAAGTATTACGACCAAAAGAAAAGTCAGAAGTTGGACCAATATGTAAAACAGTATTCATTTACGAGGACAGGTAAAACTTATATTCATGAACCAATCCAAATACCTTAAAAAATTACTGTCATTTGACATAAGCTACTAGAAAAGCTACTGTTAAGGTTTTCAGGTGATAGTTGATAATTTCAAGCAAAAATAGAGTGTAAAATAGAAATAGAAAAATTAAGCATGAAGTTGACAGCCAATTCTCGAGATTAATTATAATTTCAATTGGTTCCTCTTACTAGGTCAGAGTTAACATTATCTTTAGAGAGAGCTGTTGCAGATAATATAGTTTTCCTATCTACCTTCTTGCTTTTGTGCTCCCTATATCTCTATAAAATAACCTTTATCTTGCTGAATCATCCCTGGTCATAGTTGTGTAGAATCTTGTGAATATATTTTAAACATTTCATTTGTTTGGGTACCATCTAAATATGAATCTCTATACATAGAAAGCTTTATGAAAACATTCATTAAACTATTTATTTATAGAGTTGGAGAGGAGTGTCAAGAGGTGTGCTTTATTCAGTGCAAAGCCAGGATCAGAAACCACATTTTTTTTCCTTTTAAAAACTCTTTGAGATAATAATTACATTGCCCTTCCCTTCTTTATCCTCCCTCAAAACTATGTTAACCCTTCTAGCTCTCTTTCAAATTCATAGTCATTTTCATTGGTTGACTGATTTCACATTGGTGTATGAATATATAAATGCATCTGTATTCCTAAAAACAGAAATACAACCTGCTTATTCAGTGTAATGTTAGTTGTGTATATATTTTCTTCGCTGTCAGTCAAACCACATCTATTCTTAGTCTCACTCAACACATCCAGGCTCTGTTGTAGTTCATATAAAAGCATTTATGTGCAACTTTGATTTCTTATAGAATTGCATTTTCATCCTTGTCAAGCAATCATCTATAGGTACTTTATAAGGGATAAAGCCTATTTTTAATCATAAAAGTATTATCACTGTTGTCAGATCTCTCAGGGCAGTATGAGTGTGCCAAAATGAACACACCAAAGTGGGTAGTTCTGTTCTATGTGATGTGCAAAATGAAAACAAAAAAAGAAAAAGAAGACATTCCTTTGAACGTTGGTCTTAGTTTACTCCTAACAGCAATAATGAATATGGATTTGTGTGCATAACTAAATTGCTCAAATGCTTTGTTCCTTGATTTTTTTTACTGTTCAACAATTCCTTTGGCCTCAATTCCGTAGACTTTCATTGTGCTATACACTTAGAATATCTGACTGAAAGAATCAAAAGTAAGGTCATTACATCCCTTACCCATTTAGGTTACTATTCATTGAAAATATTTCAAAGAGTTTCTTTGTTCGTGTCATAGAATCTATTTTTACAAGCAGCATATTTGCTTTTGAGTCTTAATTTCTTCTTCCCAATGAGTGTTTTCACATGTTTGACTCATTAATCTTTAAGAATAGTGGATGAATCAGGGAAAGCTGGAAGAAGCTCAGGAGGAGGGCTTCCCATACGAAGAAATCTCAACTAACCTGGACACTGAACCATCAGCCAGGCAGCACACACTAGCATGACTGAGGCTCCTGACACATGTATAGCAGAGAACTTCAGGGTCTGGCCTCAGTGAGAGTGGACGCTCGTAACCCTTGAGAGACTTTAGGCTTAGGGAGATCTGGTGGGGTGGGGGAAGGGTGGAGACATCCTGGGATGGGGAACAGTGGAAGGGTTGGACAGGAGTGGGATAAAATCTGGAGTGTAAAAATAAATTAAATAAAATTTTAAACAATTAAAATTATAAAAAAAACGAATCAGAGGAGTCTATAATTTGTCAGTTAACAAACTATAATCATAAGGAGTATTAACTTCAGAAATTTCATGCAAGAAATTAATATTTAGTTTCAATCACTTTAAAGTGTAAACATTTTATTATTTATATGCTCAGTGGTTCTAGTAACAGAGGATGGTATCTTTATCAATAAAATTCTATGATTCAGTTTTAAGGGAAGAAAGATAATCTTTACATAGGTATGTGCAGGTGGAGATTTTTTTTCTTTTGGATGTTGCTCATGCAACTCAAGAAACCTCATCAATGAGATGATTTCAGAAGTTGAAAACCATAAAATATTGTTTCACAACAAGAACATGGTATTTTCTATGTTTTGTGACACTGAGAACCTACAGTGCTTTCAAAAATTTGTATTTCAAAAAGAATATAGAATTATATCTGTACATTTAATTTTAGCAATATTTATATTGCTGTTTCAATAAACAATTCTATTCCTGTTATGATTCATACATTAGAAACTTAAGATATTATTCATTCTTTTAATTCCTTTAAATCTGTGTACATGTTTAGTAAAGCTGGTGAAATCTAGACAGAATTTGTGAAATAGAGAAAATATTTCTTCAAGGACAAACACTTGAATCAATGACAGATTGTGAGCCATTTTTATGGATTGTCAATTACAGTTCCTTTGATCAGTAGACCATGATTTCTTTACATGACTTCTAGATATTCATGAATTTAATGAGATTTCGTTTGTCGGGGTTGGGGGAACTTAATTTATTTCTCCTTAGATTCCCATAGCAGACAATATTATACTTATTAGAAAGTGCTGAAAGTTTATTTGTTTGCTTAATTAAGGGAATTAAATTTTATGTTTGAAGCATGCCATTGCATTTAGAGTGCTTGCCTAACAATCCCAGATTGTTTGTGAAACAATCACAAAGTGACTAATCTTTCAGCTCTCAGTACTTTTGTTACTAAGATTTTACTTCCTAAAACAAATCTCATTATCAGAGTTCTTTCAGAAGGTGAAAGACAAAATTAAGCTCCTAAAATCAAAAAAATAAATAATATGTAGTAGACAGAATCACTACTAAACTAGTCAGGTTAGTATTGATTATTAAAGATTGTTCATTAGAATCACACCATTTATTAAAAAAAAAACCTTGGTGTGAATAGAGAAGAAATGAACCATAATTGGTGTAAAGTAGGAAGTATTATGACAAAGAGAGCCATTTATTCCATACTTTGGTGAGAATCCATATCCTAAGGAAGAGATAAGAGACCTGGTTATTGTGAAAAATAAAGTTTCCACATTATGATCTTTCTGGAACCCACATTTTAAATGTAGTTATTGGTTTTCTTTCACCTACTAGTACCATTTGGCACAGATTCAACTATTCTACTACTTGATACTTTTAGATTGTGATCAGAGAATTCAGTGTGAAAGACCACTTCTTTCATCCAGTTGAGTTATGAAAGAAAGTATATCTAACTTAGAGCTTCCCTCTGATCCTCATTGAGGTACAGCAATATGACAATAGCAACAACTTTCTCAATATTGAATGGAAAGGAAGAAGCACATAACACAGTTGTTGATCCACTTAGGTTCTTTTAGGGATGGAATACTTATCACTAGAAGACACTTTTAAAGGAAGGCAAAAACTATTTATTTTTCTATTTCTAGGACTTGGTTTCTGACCATTTTATTTTGCCTTACCTAACTCAACATGGGTCAAGAGAGAGCAGTTCTTTAAGTATTAGAATGAAGATAATGAGGTAGAGAGTTGGGAAGAAAAGAGCACTCACTCAACTCATAAAAAATATGTAAATAAAAAGTATAGCTTATTATAATTTTAAAATAGAAATGATCATTTATATTAGCCGAGTATTTTTATTCATTATTTTATAATGATAGTTTTGAGACCCCAGTACATAAAAATAAATCAGTGCATTTGTTAAATAAATCATTTTATAATAAATAACATATGGCAACTTGCTTGAACATATTTCCAGATTTGAACTAATTAACATAGCCTTAAATATGTCTTGTATCAAGTGCTGATACAAGCCTAGTCTCACAATGTGATGAAATTATTTTATTCATGTTTGCCCCAGGTTTCTCATTTCCACAACACAAATAATTGGCAATTTCAGCCAAGTGAGGCTTTTTTTGTAGCATAATATTATGGATGAAAAACTGGGTTGCATTCATTAGACATGAAAATTTACTGAATTAGTCACTTAACCAAGGAGCAACTTAGTCTTATTTGTTCAGGACCAGCTTTTAAACATGTGCTTCACCCGCTGCAAGGGTCTCCTCCAGTCTTTTGCATAGTCAGTCTTGTCAATCTCTTGGCCATGGTAGAGCACTACACTTTCTTAATCATCGGAATTAGTGAGGTGAACATTTTGATGAACACATTGAGATGTTAAACACTGGGAAGATCCCATTGTTGTAGACTATTGCTGTGAGATGTGTTGGATTCCACATCATTTTATGGCACAAAGAAATTCTATGTGTGTATGGATGCCTCTGTGTGCATAAAGGCAGGATAGGTTGGAGCCAGTCAGCTTTAAACGATCTAAAAGTAGAATAAATTACCTTTACTAGCCTGCCAGATCATATTTCAGAGTCAAGTAATATAGTTTATCAGACAGCATCTCCCTAACTAATAAAATGTGACAAAATATTTACTGTATAATCTGCTACTTAATGATGTTTATAGTGCTGGCTTGTTAAAGTTATAGTTCCTGTGACATCAGACCTTTTGGAGTGTCACGTACCCTATTTTAACACATAAACCTCTGAGTGTCAAATGTGCTCCATACTTCAGAAACATCCTATTGCTTCATGAACACTATTGCCTTGGCAGCAAACTATCATCTCCGTATGCTAAGCTTTCAATTTACATAAACAAAACTACAAATTCACTGGAAGTCCTGTTAAGAACGATTCTGAGAAGAGTCTGGCTCTCTGGTTATTGTTGCCCTGAGGGGCTTTGTTTAAATGACTGTGGTCCCAAAGGCAGAGCAGACAAAACGCTCCAACCTAGCAAGAGACAGCAGGTATGAGAATGGTCATACAGAGCAGGCTTTACAAATGTTTATCCCCAACCACAGAACTCCAATTTTAAGCAAGGTTATTTGGTATAATTAGGGTGTCAGCACCAACATATACGTCTTCAGTTTAATGTGATTTCCATTTATTTGATGGTCTGATTATAGGAGTATATTTGTATAAAATTGGGCTTTGTGCTGCAAGTAATAACCTGGTCAATAAATGTCAAGTGCTTTTGAATTGCTGAATTATTAGAGATTTTATATATTTGATGTAGTCAAGGCCTATCTTTAAAAAGACATAATCATCTAGCCTGTAGTAACTAATTGCATCAGCTTTTTTTTTATAATAAACTTTTTTTTGTGAATATATGTATATTTTTTGTTTTCTTTATTTCTTGGACTTCATACAGTCTGTGAGTTGTTTCTGGGGGAGTGCAAGCCTCTGGGGTTAGCATCCCACTATCAGTGACTGCATATTATGTCTGTTCTTTTGTGACTGGGTTATCTCACTCAGGATGATCTTCTCTAGATGCAGCCATTTTCTTAAGAATTTGGTTAAGTCATTGTTTCTGGTGGCTGAGTAGTATTCCATTGTGTAAATGTACCACAATTTTTGTATACATTCGTCTTCTGAAGGACATCTGGGTTCCTTCCAGCTTCTGGCTATTATAAGTAGAGCTGCTATGAACATTGTGGTGCATATATCTTTGTTGTGTATTAAAGTGTCTCTGGGGTATATGCCCAGAAGTGGAATAGCTGGGTCTTCAGGTAGTACTATATCCAATTTTCTGAGGTATCGCCAGACTGATTTCCAGAGTGGTTGTATTAGCTTGCATCAGCTTTTAAGCAAGGGGCATGTTTTGAATGTTTGAGGGTTTTTGTTCATTTGTTTTGCTTTGTTTTGTTTTGTTCTCTATAATTCTATAGCAGGCAACAAGGTGCAAGCTAAGACCTTCATTGAGAATGCAAAATTATGGGTCCCATATCAGAATCTGCATTTAACCTGATACCATGGAATGTCATCTATTCATAAAACAAAGGGAGGACTAACTGGTTTGACAGAGAAGAGCAAAGCATGAGACAATGGAATTATTCACTTTGTTTCACTAAAGCACATAGAAGACTTGAATATACAAGAGTGGATCCATGAGTTGGGGAGTACTTTCATAGAAGCAGGGAAGTGGAAATAGGGGTTTGCTGAAGGGAAATCTGGAAGGGTGATAACATTTGAAATGTAAAGAAATAAAATAACCAATAGGAAAAAAATGAAGGGCTCTTTAAATTCCCGTAGTAAGTACTGCCTCTGTGCTCTTGGTTGTCTTATTTCCCCACTGGTCTTTCTTCTATTAACTCCTAAGTGTCACCATGAACCATGGGCTTTAGTTTGCTGACAGTTTTCTTACTATGTTAAACTATATTCATCTTTATAATTATTAACAACACCTGTATGTACGTACCAGCGAGCCCCAGGCTAATTGTATTTTACAAGTTGATTACATAGCAACTATATTCTACCAATTGTCCAAGTCAACATCTCAGGCATTCTACGGTCCCTTTTCAAAGCCTAAGTACAGATTTTCATTCTGGAGAATCTTGCTTACAGTGTCTGGCATTTAACCTCACCAACAGATCCAAAGTCATCCCAGTGTCAGCCTCCTCTGCCTTGGCATTACTCCATTGCAGTAGCCTCTTGTCTTCATCTGCTTTACTCTAACCCTAAGTTCTTTTGTCCATTTGAAACATTAGACCAAACTATGAAAATATGTCACATAATTCTGCTAATCATATTTTTCTTGTATTCCTTTAACTTCTTTGAGGAAAATAAACCACAAGGAGATAGTGATGTAATCTTATCCATTGACTTTTAAACTGCATTTTTGACCGTTTCTACCTACTTGCTTTTCCTTTGAACACTGGATCATTTCACCTACAGCACATCAGTCCTTCTCCTTCCTAAGTTTCCAGCAGTTGCACTATTTCTACTTCTATAATTTTGCCGTTGTGCAGAATGGCTTCTTGTTTTTAATTTGCAGAGTTTCATAAAAGTCTTTTAAATACAGACTTATTTTGACCCTTGAGTGAAAAATATAATTCTTATTTTGCATTTGATATTTACTCATTCTTAAATAAAACACGAAGGCCATGGATTTTATTTATTACTCTTGTCTATTTTGACAACCACTAGAACAGCAGATATTTAACATCAGGGATTATATGTTTTGTTTGTCAGTTTGTTTATTCTCTACTGTTCTCCAAGTGGCTGGAATATGAGAGACAATGAGTACTTAACCAATGAATCAATGAGTAATTTACCAAGTAAATAACACATTCTTCATGCTTCTAGTGTCATAGACTAATATATCAGTTTCTAATAAATTGTACAGAAAAGACTTCAATGCATAAAATGCATTCTATAATTTTTCATTTATAGAAGTGTAGTTCCTTACTAGATTTCATACCAAAAATAATTTTATGCTGGATCATAATACTGTCAGCAGAAGAGTGGTTTTCAACCTTCCTAATGCTGTGACCCTTTAACAGAGAACCTCGTGTAGTTTTGCTAGTGTTATTAATCTTAGGGTAATATCTGTGTTGTCTGATGGACTTAGGCAGCACCTGTGAAAGGGTAGTTCCATAGTCAAAGTTTGCAACCCACAGGTGAATAACCACTTCACTAGAGTAACAAATGTTGACTTGGAGAAACTCAGCACCCACTAATTCAAATCTGAGTTGTGATTGACTTTATATGTCATTAGTTTCTCAGTTATGAGTGTAGGCTCACAAACTCCTTCCTCAGCCAGGCTGGTAACCTGTTTAATTCTTGCACAACAATGAGCCTGTGTTGTTCCTCTGATGGCCAGTATTGTAGTTTACAGGATTTAGTTGACAAAGTCTGTTGATGAATTTTCCCCAAGCAACTATATAATATTATGAAATTCAGCTAGCATGGAGAAACAATTCTGCTCAGTACTAACCTGATTTCTCCATGTCCTGTGAACAATCTGTGTGGTGTCTTTAGTATTAGGACCTACTAATAAGATTCTATTGGATGTGCATGAACAACGGCATTAACCACAAGCCCCTAGGACATACAACCCACTTGGCACTTGTTTTTATGTTTAGTTACCCATGGCTTATTATGAATGGAACATAATACCCTAAGTAAGGTAACTGCACTTGAAATTTTTCATATGGAAAAAGATAAATGCTGCTTCCTTCTCAAAACATGCACATGCTTTGTCTCACATCTCACTTTGAAGAAAAGTGTCCTTATGACCAGGAAATTACTAATATAGAAAAATATGGAACAGGTGGCTGGAAAGATGATTATTTTGTTTGGTCTCACAGAAGAAACACTTCTATCTAAGGATATGAAGAAACAACAATAACATAGGGCTTTGAAAATTAGTAATTTGAAAAACTCCTTAGTGATAATCTACTAAATTTATGACTATGCTGAGTATCTGTGATTTCTTTTTACTGCGTTTAAATTTGTCAATTTAATTAGCTGACAGAATACAATAAATGAAAGAATCAGATAGTAACTCTAAGATTTCATCCTTTACCAGGAGGGTGGTACTTTGCTTAAATACAACATGCCTCAGCATGAGTCATATACACCATGAATATTATGAAAATGTGCCAATATTTGCTTAAATAATTGTCCCAGTAAACTCGCATTCACATAGGTATGAATAATTTGCATTCACATTAGTACACATTCAATTTGCATACAGAATTTTTTAGAAAATAAAATTGTATTCATTTTCCAAACTTTCTTTGTGGAGTTTGTATACTGCCTGGTCTATTTCCTTTACTGAAAAATCTCCCGAAATCTAATAAGAAAGAAATAACATTCATAGTGTCTGCTTTTCCTCTAAGAATTTCCTTTCCTGACACTGTCTCCTGTGATTTTTATTCTGTGAATTTTTGACACTTTTCACTTTTCTTTTCCTTGAATTTCTAAGAAATCTCTTTCTTGGTAACAGCCCTTCTGATATCTCAGTTTTCAACCCCTTCCCTGCTCTGTACATTGGAAATGTTTTAGGGATGCCTGCTATGACATCTCCTTCTAGCTTGCATTTCACTGATGTTCTTGCACAAGATTGTAAGCTTTCTGAGTGTCCGGTGTGCTATTCTAACTCACCTATCTTCTAAACTCCTACAAATTTAGCAACAACTTTTGACTTATACATGTTCAGCCTGTATTTATTAGATAGAAATGATGCTGTGATGTTGGTTCTTGTTATTACAATGCTAATAACAGCCTTAACTTTGCACACATTTATTAGTACTTTGTTATATTTAATGTGTTTAAATAGAAACATTAACCCAATTAATATGAGCTTTTACAAACACAGCAATTTGTATTTTTATTTATTAATCTTTTATTTATTTATTTATTTATTTTGCTAAAATAGTATGATTAGTATGAATTGGCCTCCTAATGTTAAACTTTCTGGGCCATGCATTGCAGATACAGGTAGTGGCAGCTCTTCCTGCATCTGGGGATTTGTATTCAGGGAAGGGCCCAGAGAGGTCAGTTAATAGGTCTTTATGGGGCTGTCAGAGACAGGACATAGCTACACCATCTCTGATAGGAGGCTATGTCAGCTGTTAAAATCTCTCCCTGCAGATCCTGAGATGGTTGACTTAGGAAGCTTAAAATTGTCATACCTCCACATTAGTTAGATGACATTTAGCTCAGCCATGAAAAGAATTTAAAATATCCACTCTACTTGTGATTAGCAACACCCTTTTGTTAATAGAAACAAGAACAAGGATATGATCTCATTAAGAAAAGAGGAAGCCATCAGAAATCACAAAAGGTGGAAAATTGTGTTGCTTCCTTCTAGCTATCTGTATAGACAGGAGCAAGGGCCATGGGCTTCGGACTAGAGAAAAAGTTGTCAATTTAACTCTTGCAAAAAGCAGTTAGATCCTTCCAGAATTCTCAGGATCTCCTTCATTTTCTATGATATGATTTTATGTTGTAGTCTTGAGAAACACTTAAGAAGATTTGGATGATTACTTCAATAACTATAAATTCTATACCTGTTATGTATTTTTACTACAGAAAATATTTAACAGCTTCAGGTTACACTACCAGGGATTTTTGAGTCTTCACCCACTATTGTAAAACAATAACTTTTCTTCCAGTTTTAAAATATTTTAAAAACTATTCAACAGTAGGAGAAATATCCCTGTTTAAGAATTAAGTGTAATCGACGAATGCTAGCTTGTATATTTAACATCATACACATCACACTTTTCAGCTTATGTACATTGACATCAAATCCACCACAAAGGTAATTAGAAGATCTATAGATGGCTTTTATGATTTAAATAGTTCAAATATTTTAATATATAATAGGCTATTTTATAGTAAAGATAATGTTATTTTAAAAGGGAAGAAGTATGGGTATACTTGTGAAGCATTTTTTTTTTTTTTTTAATAATTTGTAGAGTTTAGAGGTATATGGTAGTTCTGGGGACCATGTGATATGAATTCAATGTATGATTTCAGGAGGATGTGGTAGCACATGCTTTTAATGCTAGCACTCGGGGTGATAGGCAAGAAGATGATAACCAATAGTATATACCGAATACTAAACTATCTAGGATCATTTAGGTAGCTAGACATATATACATACATGGAGAGAGAGGGGTCTATACTATTTCATTATTTCCCTTTTCCTTCTGCATTGTAATATGTGAATTTCATTCCATTTTTAATAGCATCATTTGAGGTCTCTATAACTTTACCCAAACACCATAGCCAAGAAGCTCAATGATTTGAGTCTGGCTCATGAAAATGAAACTCTGTGCCTACTATTGTTGTCTCTAACTGGCGAAGAGTTATAATATAGTATAATAAAAATATATTAATCTTCTAAATACGCTCATCTTTATTAGGTCTGAAAAATCTAGTTACTGTAACTCATCCTATAAATTGCTTCTCTGAGATGCAATTTATTTTCTTCATTAATTTATTTATTTGCTTCACATATTGATCATAACCCCACTCCCTACTTCTGTCTTCCCAGTCCTACCCTACAAATCCCACCTTTATCACCTCCTCCCCTTCTTCTCAGAGAGGGGGAAGTCACCCAGGTGTACCACCCTGCCTGTGACATCCAGCTGTAACAGGAGTAAGAACATTCTTTCCCACTGAGACCAGGCCAGGCGTCCGGCTAGAGGAAGAGGATGCAACAGCAGACAGCAGAGTCAGAGACAACCCTACTCCAGTTGTTAGGGAACCCACATGGAGACTAACCTGCGCATCTGCTATACATGATTTTGGTTGGTGTTTCAGTCTGTGTGAGCCCACATGGGCCCAGGTTAGTTTATTCTAAAGGTCTTCTTGTGATGTCCTTGACTCCTCTAGCTAACATTTATCTTGTGTTTTACTCATTAGTTCATTTTGTTTTCTAAGTCAAAATTTGAAACTTGTATATTGTTTCATGATCTATACCAATACAATAAAAGTAAGCTTATTGTGTTACCATGAAAGTCCTATACTATAGTATATTTACTTTTAGGTATCATTCAATTCCCAGGTATATCTATGGTAGGCTTGATACTTTAAAAACATGTTTTATTTATGAATAATGAAGTAATTAGGATGCACAGAGATTTGTGCATAAAAATGTACAATTGAAATAGGGATAATTTTTTTTGAAAATATAAGCTCCAGCAATGGTTGTTAACATATTTTGGTGTAAACACTTCTACATTAAGATCATTCGAATGTTTCCTAAGTGGGCATAGGCTGTCACATGCATGGCTTGCCAGTCTGGTCAATGCTCTTTAATTTTCTTTTTTAATATTAAAAGTAAGAAACTATATTAGCCACGAAGGAAGAGCTCGTTCTGTCCCATTGACTAATTGGCATTGATGAATCAGCTGCATTAGTATTACAAGAAAATGGCATAACGGATTGATGCTGATATGCTCTCTCTAGGAATAAAACTGAGGAGAGCTCAGCACACCATCTGGAAGAGGCAATGAGAGGTGGTAAATTTTACGCAACAGGGAGAAGGGGAGGGCACTTCTCAGATGCCACATATCTGAGCTGACACTCTGATGTGTTCAACTGTAATCTCTCCTGTCAAAATATTTTTTTTCTTTACCCATACTTGGTCTAATGCAATCAGACCACAGTGTGGAAGGATGCCATATTCTCTTAGGTAAGATTTGTCTTGGAGTAAGTAACAAAGCCAGAACATGTCCAGATTGTGCTGTCACAATTTAAATGATGAGTGAAAGAAAAAGAGGAAGAAAGGAAGGTAGGAAGGAAGAAATAAAAGGCAGCATTGGCCTGTGTCAATATTTACAATCTGCTTTGTCATTTTAGTAGGAATTTGAAAATCTTGTGTAATAACTTTTTAATCTTTTATTAATCTCACTAACACTGTCTAACTGAAAGAGTTAATTTATATTAAATTTTAAGTTGACAAAATTAATGAATACCACTTACATTTATGTTTTTCTTATTTAGTTTTTATTTAATGGTAATATATTTCTCAACAATCTTCTAGAAACATTTATTATTTAGAATAACATTATGGTAAAACGACCTTGAGGGAAATAAATTCAGATACATTTTTTTTTTGGTGTATGATCATGTTTATTATTAAAATTAACACTATTAGTATCATTACTAATTATACACTTATATCATCATTAGGGAAATTTAGTTAAAACTTACTAAAATATTGTAAATTATAAGTAAAACTTGTAAATAATTATTCAAGTCAAAACAGCTTTTATTTTTACTTCCTATTCTTGACAAAAGGGATTTTTATTTGTCTCTGTGTCTCTGTCTCTGCTTTGCCTAGAAAACTCTTTTAGAACATGCTGGTCTTCATTTCACAGAGAACTGCCTACATAATATAACTTCATATATTTGCCAACTTTTACTTTACTTGAAATAAAAAATGAGAAATTTTAATGTTTGGCCTAAATATTTAGTAAAGTGAGTTCAGAAACTATTTTATTAAAAACCTAAGACTAACAAGGTGATTCTGATTTATAATGTAATTCATAAACAAATATTATCTGCTAGTAAATATTTAAAATTTGATGGTCACAATTAAGTCATCTAGACATTTATTTTATTACAGTTTTATTGACAAAGAAACGCATGGTATTCATAAATTTGAATCTGTTATTAATACAGAGGTGCAATGATTTTAAAATACTTAATTTGTTTGTATAAAATTCATGCAAATGAAAATAAAAGTTATATGGAAAGTAAATAAAATAAAAGGATATCCTCTGAGTTCATAACCTTAGTCTCTGTGGACACGTAATTAAAATAGATATAATAGCTGGATTCAATCCTAAAATTTACCCATTTATTAATTTATATCAGACAATCGATAAAATAACAAAGGACCTGTTACTAGAGATGAATGTAACTCTATGTTATCTAGGCTGGCTTGGAGCTCATTGTCCTTACTGTTTGCTGAAATCTGGGATCACAGGCTCACCCTACCCACTTGACTCAATTAATTCTAGAGGGATGAGAAAGTTCTAAAATTGTTATGGCCACACAACTCTCTCTGCTAAGACTGTAAGACAATGAGTTGTGCATTATATCTTTACAAACCTCTCATTTTCCTAAAATGTAAAAACCTTAGAAGATTGTAATATCTGTAATGAATCGAAAAGTTATTTGAAAATCGAAGGCAAACCCATTATGGAAACTGCATCAGAAAAGGTAATAACAGGTTTCTCAAGTAAGATCATCGTTTTGAGAAATGTTGAATACATTAATGTCTTCATGATTTAAGGCATGCTATTGTGCAATGTAATCTCCCTTGCAATATATATTTTTTCTAAAAATATTAAAAATCACTGTAGACATGTGTAAAATTATCAATTATTAAATGATAAAATATGTGTTTTTTTTGTTATTTATGATTCCATTCGTTACATCTCAAATGATATCCCACTTCCTGGTTAGTCACTCCACTCCCCATCCCATGATATCCCATTTCCGGTTTACCCCTTCCCCAAACTTCCCATCCCACATCTACCTTCTCCCTCCCCTTTGCCTGTATGAGGGTGCTCCCTCACCTGCCCACACTCTCCCATCTCACCTCTCCAGAATCCATCTATGATGGGGCATCAAACATTACTGGAACCAAGGACCTCCCTCCCATTGCTGTCAGGCAAGGTCCCCCTCTGCTACTTATGTATCTGGAGCCATGGCTGCCTCCTGATTCTAGTTTGTAGTTTAGACTCTGGAAGAACCAGGTGATCCCACCATTCATATTGTTCTGCTTATGGAGTTGCAATCCCCCTCTCTTCCTCCAGTCCTGCCAGCTCCCTTACCAAGTTCCCTGAGCTCAGTCTAATGGTTGTCTCCAAGCATGCACATCTTCATTGGTCATTTGCTGGCCAGATCTTCCAAAGAACCACCATACTAGGTCCCTGTCAGCAAGTGCCTCTTGACCAAGGCTACAGTGTCAAGTTTGGTGTCTGCAGACATGATGGATCCCCAGGTCTGGCAGTGCCTTATTGGCCCTTCCTTCAGTCTCTATTTCATTTTTGTCCCTGTTCTTTTTTTGGACAAATAACATTTCTGAGTTAAAACCTTTTTTTTTTTAAAATTAGATACTCTGTATTTACATTTGAGATGTTATCCTTTACGCTGCCCTGCTCCCATCCCTCCTTCCCCTCCATTTGCCTTCACAAATGTGCACTCCCTTCTGATGCCCCTCTCCACCTTATGCCTTGTCATTACCCTTCATTGGGAAAACGTGCCCTCTCTGGAACAAAAGCCTCTTCTCACATTAATACCAGATACTGCGATCTTCAGCTACATATGCTACTGGATCAATAGGTCTCTCAAAGTGCGCACAGAGGTTGGTGTTTTACTCTATGGGAGTTTTGGAGGGTTTGGTTCGTTGATAATGTTATTATCTTCCCGTGAGGTTGCAATCCCTTTCAGCTCCTTAGGGCCTTTCTTTAGCAACCTCAATAGGATCCCCATGTTCATACTAGTAGTTAGTTGCAAGCATGATCAGCTGTATCTATATGACTCTAGCATAGTCCCTGAGGGGTGCGTCTCTGTCTGGTTCCTGCCAGTAAGTACTTTTTGGGATCAGGTATAGTGCTTGGATTTGGTGACTGCATATGTGTTGGATCCCCAGGAGATGGGTTGGTGGCCCCATTGCTTGACCACCGGGCCATGCCTATCTACTGGAGGTGGTCTCAGAAGGTTCTATATCTCTGCACTTTTCTGCTAAAGTCATCCCCATTTGTTCGTGAGAGCCTCATGTTTCCCTAGTTTCTGGGTCCCTCCAGTGGCTATAGGTCAAGGGAGAGGGGGACCTAAGAGGGACAGAGGAGGGGAATAAAATAAGAAGGGCAGTATCAGAAACTGGAGGGGATGTGAGAAAATTACAGATGGTCAGGAAATTGACCAAAACTATGCAGCAGGGGGATGATAAATATGTTTGAGATGCTATGTTATTATAAATGAAAATATAGATGCATATTTATGTTTTTTAACATATGGCTCTTTATTTCACATGGTTATTAACCCATAAGGATGCCCTCTCCTATTTTAGGAATATTTTAATTTTGTTAATTACTTGGCTAAAATTTTAGTATCTAGTATTTTTCTGGAGGTAGGCCTTTACTTTTGTAGAAGACTCTTAGGAGGCATTCGATTTTAATTGCCAGGTTTCTTGATGGACTTTAGTAATTTTGAAATTTAGAAGAGGAAGCAGTTTCTTCATATACCCATGCTGTGTTCATAGCTTAAGATACTGTACTCAAGGACAGAATATCAGAAACAAACAAAACCCCATACTTGACTTGGTTAATTCATTCAAACACAGAAGATATGAGAAACGGAGACTAGGGGATATTTGGGCTGGACAGTAAAAGGGAGGAAGCATGATAAGACGGATGAGTATAAAATAATCATAAGATCTGATTAGGTGGCCTCTGTCTCCAGGTCTACAGCAACAAGGGTGTTCCTTCCCTCATCAGGTTTAGGGAGTGCATGCCCTCTACTGAGTGCCCCAGGGCTTTCTTCAGAGGAGCAGAACAGTGGGAAGGTAGGCAGGAGCATCTGCTCATACTGGTACCTATACTTGGATGTACATGTCTTCAACCTAATCAAAAGCAAACACCATGCCAGCTTGTTTTTTTTTTTTTTTTAACCTTACCTTTTTCTTTGAATATTTAAAACTTTCTATTAAGTAATTTTGGGAAATGAAGGTGTCTGACCATGACTAATGCACTAACAAGAAACACATTATTGCATACAATTTTAGATTTTCTATTCAGAGATCTCAATAGTTCTCCATTTCACATATTTGTGTGTTATTTTACCTCTTAATATATAACAATATTTTCTATTTAACTATATTTCTCTCCTGTAAAGAGCTTTCTGTTCAATCCCGTAGGATTAACTCCTGGCAGATAAAAACATTTTCTTCTTTCACTAGATTTGTGTTCATATATTATCATAATTTTCTATTGCATACCTTTCCATGTCTGAAGGAATGTAGCACATTACCATTACAAAAACCTCCCAATAAAGCTCAATTGTACTTTCAAGTGAACACAAACCTAAGATTACCAGTAAAAGCCAGCTTCTGCACAAGGAAATGCTTTGAACAGATTCAAATTCAACTTCTGTATCATAAGAATACGAAGAAGCAGAGTTTCTGTAACAGAAAATCTGAGGAATAAGGAGGAAGATGATGAGTTGATTTACAAGTATCCCTGTTCTTTCCAGGACTTTTAACATGAAGGGGTGTTGAATTTTGTCAAATGCTTTCTCAGCATCTGGTGAGATGACCATGTGATTTTGTCCTTTGAGTTTGTTTATATGGTGGATTACATTGATGGATTTCCTTATATTAAACTATTCCTGCATCCCAGGGATGAAGCTTACTTGGTCATGGTGAATGATCGTTTTGATGTGTTCTTGGATTCAGTTTGCAAGGATTTTGTTGAGTATTTTTGCATCAATGTTCATAAGTGAGATTGGTCTGAAGTTCTCTTTCCTTGTAGGGTCTTTGTGTGATTTAGGAACGAAGGTTATTGTAGCCTCGAAAAATGAGTTACGTAGTATTACATCTGATTCTATCTTGTGGAATAGTTTGGAGAGTATTGGTGCTATGTCCGCAATAAATGTCTGATAAAATTCTGCACTGAACCCGTCTGGACCTGGGCTTTTTTTGGTTGGGAGGCTTTTGATGACTTCTTCTATTTCTTTAGGTGTTATAGGATTATTTAGATGGTTTACTTGGTCCTCGTTTAACTTTAGGATCTTGTATCTATCTAGGAATTCATCCATTTCCTCCAGATTTTCCAACTTTGTGGAGTATGGGTTTTTGTAGTAGGATCTGATTATTTCTTGAATTTCCTCAGTTCCAGTTGTTATGTCTCCACTTTCCTTTCTGATTTTGTTAACAAGTATCTTTAGAACCCGATTTGAGTTAAAATTACTATGTTGATTGTTACTTAGTGATTTCATAACAAAGTATTTCATATAAATCCTCACATAATCTTGGGAATTTATTATCTTATTGACAGATGAAGAAATTAAAACTCACAAATATGAAGAGCTTTGTGGAAGGCAGTGAGTGTTTTAATAGCTCTGTGACTTTTTGCTGATGATACATATACTATTATATTCTGATATAAAGAAATTAAAGAATGCATTTAGACCTGGATAAAACTCTAACATGATGAGTGTTTAAGCCATTATATCTCATAGGAGATATAGAACACAAGCCAAAAATATCATTTTCAGTTTTATGAATTTTTTAACACGGAATTGTAAAAATATTTGTAAAATATTAAATTCTTTATTTTCTAGTGAATATTTTTATGAGACTCATTAGATTATATTGGGTACACTTTATTTTCTTTGTGATAGTTGAATTACATATAGTTCAGATTTAAAATTTAGAAGCTGGGTATGGTAGTGAACATCTTTAATCTCAACACTTGGAAAGCAGATACTAGTAAAGTTCTGTGAGTTTAGGGCCAACTTGGTTTGCCCATCCCAGTCATAGCTTTGTAAAGAAAGACATTGTCTCAGTGTATATCTAGTTTCCAATTGACTCTGATTATTTTATACCTGACTGTTTTATCAAATCTCTTCATTAACATCTTGTCACTATAAATCCAACTGTAGAAGTACACAGATGTTCCCACTGCCCTCCACTGTCAGTTTCTAGTAAAGTATTTAACTTTTTATACCTTTAAACTTAAAATTTATGTATTTATTCTACAATACTTAAGAAACATAATTTAACCCCACCCCAAAATACTGAAATAGACCAAACCAAATCATTTAATCTAATAAATATCAAATAAAACGTTAAAAGAAACAAAACCTAGAGTAAGACAAAATTATATATATATATATATATATATATATTTATAGTTGTAATTATATATATATATATGTATATATATATATATATATATATATATATATATATATATATATATATATTATATATAGTTGTAAAAGGTCTTAGTTATTAGCTCTACATGGTAGGGTCAAAGTGTTTGGGTATCTTGTGGTCACTCAGACCAAATCTAAAGTCATCCAGAGAATGTACAAGCCAACATTTTATTGCAAACCTAATATCACCTTTCAACCTCACACACCAGTGATGATTGCTTCTAAACAACACACAAAATTAGTTATGGAAGTGTGATATATTTGTATAGGTGTGATTAAAGCCACAGAGACATGTAGATATGGCCTGCAGTTTTGAGATGTTCATGATGTGCTTACCTTAGAACCCAGCTAAATATTTAAATTTTCTTAATATCACCTTAATTGTTTTCTCCTTTTTCATAAAATTAAGTAAACATGTTTCAATTAACTAAGCTATGCAGTCATTTCTGAATTACCAAAAAAAATGTGAGAAGTCTGTAATGGGGAACTTTATGAACTTTAAGAATATTGGGGAAATGCACAAACACTAATGTTTCAAATTCTACTATCATTCATGCTTAGCAAATATTAATCAATCCCTTGGCAATAGAATAAATGTCAAGAGCGATTAAACATCCCAAGTTTAACTCTCATCTCCTATTTGTCTACAATATGCTTTGTGTAAAATTATGAGATGTATATGTAAATAATGATCATCCTCATAATTACTGTGACTAGATTTGGAATAACAAAAACAGCTCTAAAATTGAAAGTCAAATTATCTTCATAATTATTGTGACTAGTTTTGGAATAACAAAAACAGCTCTAAAATTGAAAGTCAAATTCCTGTCCTGAACATCCCCCTCTTCCTGAGTCAGCCCATTTTTGCTTCTCTTGTTCACCTTGAATATTTAAGGCCCTTTTTGACACTGGGAGGTATCTACCAATTAGATACATTATATTTAATGTATTTACATGAGTGGAAGACCAAGATGAGAAAGACTCTTTATAGTTGTATTTATAATCATTTAATACATTCTCCTAAAACATCGTTTACTGTTGAACACTTAGTTTAAAAAGGGAAACAGAGCAGTGGAAATTGAATCCTTGCTCAGATCAGAATAGGTCAAGCATCTATGTTTATGCCAAATAGTAACATTAAAAATAATATGAAATCCTTATAAAATATTTATAATGTGCCATGTTGCTTTTCCTTTCATTATAAGATCATTTTTATAACTTTTATTTAATCCAGATATAAAATTGATAGTTATTATTACCCTTGCATAGTATTACTGTAAATCTACTTCACAACTTATAAAGCTGTTGTACATGTCCAGACAAATAACAAGGCGTAATTAATCTTAAGGATATGATGCTGTCTTTTACTTGAGGCAAAATACATATGTTCAAAGCATTCAGAATGACAATGGCAAAGATCAGAGTCTTGAGGCTGAATGAAGAATCGAGTTTGCTCTGTGGCTTGCAAAATATTATTCTCTTACAAAGAGGTTTGAAAATTGAGATTGCTTATTAGATATGCAAATAAAATATAAGAGAAAAGCAAAGCATAAACATTTAAAAAATTTAAGCGTTGAATTTGTAGAATTATTTTCTAAATGAAAAAAAATTATTTTTTGTATTGTCTGGTAGGGTAGCACAGGTGATGGATGAGCAGCTCTGGGCATTAAATTTCACCCCATGCTTTAACCAAATCTAATGCATATGAATAGTCAGTAAATACATAGGAACTACCTCATGGAATAGGCCACTCCCTTTTTCCAGGATAAAGCTTGGCATGCCTTAGTACCCGAGTAATTGCCATTTCCTGATGAAAACAGCGGTTTCTTTGAAGGCATTTAACAGGAGCCAATTTTTTAATGCCTCTTTTGGCATACCCCTCTTAGTCTCTAGGCATGCTGCCATTTCAGTCCGAAATAATGAAGGATGGAGAGGAAAAAATCTTCGTAAAGTTCCAGGTCTCTCCAGGTTGAAGCCATCGGGAGTCCAGACAAATGACTTAGACGTTGGCAAAGATGGAAATAAAAAGGTTTATAACTTGTTTCACCGTCTAGGACACACTAAGGTTTCGTCTATTTATGATGTCTACACACTCTCTCCCGATTCTTACCATGAAAACCTCCTTCAAAACCTGTCTAATAACTACGACTTAGCTCTACCTAAAATCTAGATTAAAAAAACAAAATAAAATAAAATTCCATTTACAGCACAGTGTGATTACTTTGGAAAATTCAGTCACTAAGTCAAGGTATTCCTGTGAACGTCCTCAGGTTGGGTGGTACTCACATTCCAATCACATTTGTAAATGGAAGGAGTAGAAATCACATCCCCAACATTGAATATTTGTAGCAATATTTACTGTGGATAAGCAGAACATCTTCTTGTGGTAGACAGGGCTGGTATCAAACCTGCACGATTGCTCTGTTTCAGCTCCTGGAGGCTGGGAGAAGCATACACTACCACATGTGTTATGCCATCATATGCGTTTCTAATAAAGCATTTGTAGTTTTTATTCTTGGTATATAAATAACTTGGTAGATTTAGTTGAGTTAATCTGGGTAAGTTGGTTGATTTATAGTTTTTGTATATAAGTTTAAAACCTTTCAGCAAATCACAAATACCTCTGTGTAATCAATGAGAGCTTATTGAAAATCTAGATGCATTTGAATATTGTGTTTCTATATTCTAATTACTTATAAACAGCAATTATTCTGAGATGAAATTTCTGTTGAACAGTGAGCTTGGAAATCTCAGTGAAAACATTTCTTTTTTTATTTTTATTTTTATTTATTGTTTATTTATTTTAAATTGAACAACTTTATTTTACAAAAACAAAGATAAATGTACAGATTTTAAGCATTTTTGCATAAAAGTATACAAATACATTTTTGTCAGTACTTGATTTTCTTAAAGGTTTTATAGTATGCATTAAAATCTTACTAGTTACAATGAGCATAAAGTACATTTAAACAAGATGTAACCTGGAAATAGTCAGTTTTCTTGGTGTGTAAAGATTAAGCATAATGGTTTTTCATTTTCTTTTTTCTTTTTATTTTTTTGGCCTTTTTTTTTTTTTTTTTTTGAATTTCACACAGTCTGTGAGTTGTTTCTGGAGTGTTCAGAGCTTTCTGGGGTTAGTATCCAAGTATCAGTGACTGCACATTATGTCTGTTCTTTTGTGACTGGGTTATCTCACTCAGGATGATATTCTCTAGATGCAACCATTTTCTTAAGAACTTCATAAAGTCATTGTTTCTGATAGCTGAGTAGTACTCCATTGTGAAAACATTTCTTAGGCTTGAAAGACATCAGGCTAGAATTTTAATTAAAATTGTGCTCATTTGAAAATATAAACTCTATTGGAAACCAGTGAGGAAGATATAACTATTGAAGTTATTTCTGACAAACATTTTTCAGAATATGTACATTTAGAGTTTATTTTTATTTAATGGTCCATATTCTGATTTCTGTTGTTCATTGCATTCTGTTTGAGTTATATAAAATTGTTCTAAAGCTCTTCTATAGTTTTCTTCTTCCAAACATTCTTTGCCTCTCCTACAGATCCTCCACTGAACCAGTGTTTTGAGTCAGAAATATGGGAGACATTTTCAATGTAGTAACTGTCAGTGATATATGGAATCAGACACAGAATCTCAAGGGATTACACACACAGAGTCTCTCATTTAGAGGACTCCATTATTGATCACCTTTAACTAAAAGGTCATTCTAAGGACATTAGAGTTATCTTGCTCCACTCATTATTTCTACCTTTCCAACCTCTGATGTCAGAGAAAAACTCTAAAATGGACTAGCAACTGTACTTTCTACAATATTCTTAGAAACTAGTTTGATTTCAAATCTTGCACCTTACTAGCATAACCTGTCCTGGTACTGTTTCTGCTGACTTTAATATCCAGCCAGTCTCATTTCCTTCCTTCCTTCCTTCCTTCCTTCCTTCCTTCCTTCCTTCCTTCTTTCCTTCCTTCCTTCCTTCATCCCTCCCTCCCTCCCTCTTTCTCTCTTTCCCATTCTCCCTCCCTATCTCACTACCTCTCTCCCTCAGTTCCTTCCTCTTTTTATTTTTTTGTTTTGTTTTGAGATGGAGTCTAATTATACATCAGAATGTAGCTTCTAAAGAATGAAAATTATACTATCTGTTTTTTTCTCTGAAAGTATCACAATTCTTATCACTACTAGACTATGATAACTCCATCCTGATGTTCTTGGTGAGTGGGTGTGTGAATTAAAGTGTACACTGAAGATCTTGAAGGCTCATTAGTCTATTGGAAATATGAGATTTTAATTATGAATTATTTCCTCTCCTGCCATATATTGAATTCTAATATACATCATGGTGTAATGTGCCTGTCCAGCTTGAATTCTCTTTGAGGCAGTTTTCTTTTTCCAGTGCTAAAATTAGCTTCACTAGAGTATCCTGAAAACCTTCATGCAAACGTATATTGGTTTTACTTTTCACTTAAAATAAGACTTTTCTCAGTGTCCTTGCCATTGATTAAACAAGGTCTGCCACTGAAATCTATTATGTAATAATTTGAATGGGAATTGCTACATTTATACTGAGAAACCAGTTGAGAAAAAGTTGCAATTCAAGGAGTTGGGGGTGGGAGAGGGTGCTCTGCAATGTTTGTCTGAGTGTGGAAAAGACTTAGGGGTATCTGTTTCTCTTTTGTGTACCCTTGCCATTAATGTAACATGATCTGAAGATTGTGACATGCCCTTTAAGCTCAGCTTGACTGGCACGAAGCCACAAATTTGCTCTGTCTTTGACAGCAAGTTGCCAAAGCATCCTGTCTCATCACAGCAAATCCCATTATTATTTATGCTCTGTTAGTACACATTGGTTTTCATTCAGAGTTAACTCCCACAAGACTTGTTTTGCTTGGTTTCTTTTCCACCACCAAACAGTAATCTTCGCGTTTTATTTAAACTCTGTACTTTGTCCACAAGCTTTAATCTTATAAAAATCTTGGCTGATAACTATTGGCTTATTATAGATAACGTAAGAAATGGTTATCAGTACACACCACTGCTCAAACCTTGATGGCTTATCTTACACGGTGTTTTTTTTTTTTTTTTTTTTTTTTTTTCTCTTTCTCTATGTTATTATACAGAATTTTCATACTAGGATAATAATGCTCATTGGATCTGAGGACAGCTAGTTTCAAGGAATTGGATTTTAATATATGAGATGACCATTCAGGGCTATGATAATCTACCAGCTGAAAGAAATACCGATGTGGACATGTACTTACAAAGCTTTCTTCGGAGTAGATTAATCACTCATGAATATGGAAAGGATTATAACGTATCCCTTCTGTGAATGAAAACTGAGCAGTAGGAACAGACTCTTTTCAGGGTTTGAACCAGCTCCTCCTGTCTATAGACTCTTCATTCTCATCCATTGTTCTGTATTGCCACTTATAACCACGAGGTAGTGAAATGGATATATTCCTGAGACATTATTATCATTGTGTATGTGGGAATTAGATTCCATAATGATAATACATAATGGAGAGATGTCCAAAGGGAGGATATGGCACTGAATCTCGATAGGAGTTTTAACGCCTCTGCTTTTATATTCCTGAATTTTCAAAATTGAAAACTTCGAGTTTGCCATTTATTTATTTTTCTTGTACTGATAGTATTTAAAAGTAATAAAAACCAAATTTGGATCCATTAGGGAGTAAGGGAATGTGGAAGGTATTTCAATAGACTAACAGAAGTATGATTTTGCTTCTTTCATTCAGCATGTAAGGTACCAGTAATTATATTTTTATTAGGTAGAAATGGATGAGAAACTGTAGCTTTTCCTGAGACCATGCAGTGGTCCTTACTAGAGAACAAAATTTCAGGGCCTTAGATAAATCCCCAAGAATTTGTCTGTTTTCTGTTTTCCTATAATGAATCACACAGCATAATGATGCAAAACCATGACCATTTATTATGTCACTGCTCATGGGGTTGGAGCCACAGGAAGAGCCTGGCCAGGCTTTCTCATCAGAGTCTCGTAAGGCTGGAAGCAAGCTAACAGCCAGCGCTGCGTTTTCATTTGGTAGTCTCCTTCTTCCAAGCTCATTAGGGCTCTTGGAAGAGTTCAATTCCTTTGAGTTATAGAACCAAAGATCTGCTTTCTGGCTGAGCTTGGAATAGCTCCCTCTCATACCTTAGCCATGGCTTCTCTCTTAGTAGTTTCCAAACTGGCTTTTTTTTTAATGTTAATTTTTTTACTTAAATATTTTATTGGATTTGTTTATTTCGTGAGTCAGTGCATGTCATGGTACAAATAGAGGCCAGAGGAAAACTTTGCAGGCACCCATTCATCGTTTCCACTATTTGAGATTGAGCTTACTGTGTCGTGCTTGGAAGCTTGTGGCTTTACCTGCTGAGCTATTTCAGTGCTCCCATTTTTGGACTTCTAAAGGGATCACCAATGAGACCTCATCTACCCTAGCTGATGCCTTTTTTTTCCTACTCTAAATCAACTACTTAGGGATGCTAATCACCTTGTCTTTTCACTATATAAGCAACAAAAAGAATATAATCATGAGAAAAAAAACCTGTATTATAATTATATAACATGCTGAGCCCATACACACATTTTTGAGGAGACAGTTGGCAGCTAGCTTCAAACTGCCTTGTGTAAAAGTATAAAACCTCAGAAGCTTAGAACTAAACAAGAAAGGTGGTCCAACGACTGGCTCCACTTGGATCCATCTCATGTTAGGAGGTGGGGGGCCACCAAGGCCTGACACTATTATGCTATGATGCGCTTACAGATGGGAGCCTGGCATGGCTGTCCTCAGAGAGGCTCTACCAGTAAGTGACTGAGATGGAAGCAGATTATTTTTCCCAACCATTGGGCTGAAGTCCGGGGCTGCTATGGTTGCATTAGGGGAAGTGTTGAAGAAGCTGAAACAGAAAGTGACCCTTTAGGAAGACCAACAGTATCAATTAACCCTGACTCCAGGGAGCTCCCAGAGACTGAGCCACCAAGCAGGAACATACAGGGCTGGTCTAAGACTCCTGACACATATGTAGTGGAGGTCTGCATAGTCTTGTCTTAGTGGGACACGATGTGCTTAACCCTTGAGAGACTTGAATAGCCAGGGAAGGAGGAGGCCTGGTGAGAAGGGGTTGGAACACCCTCTTAGAAGGAAGGAGAAGAAGGAAATGGATGAGAAACTGTGGAAGAAGGAACCAAATGGGGGAGGGGAGCTTGACTGGAATGTAAATAAACAAAATAATTTAAAATAAATAATAAATAAATAAAAGAATGGTAGAGTGAGTGCAGAAATAAGCGGTGTGCAGGAAAACACTGAGCATAAAGTACCCATGTATGGTGATCTGCATAAGAATTAATGAAAATACTATATAATATAATATTAAATCCATATTAATAATTGTATAAATAATAAAAGAGGCATATTAACAATGTGTGGTTAAATATTAAATTCATTAAGGGAATCATATTTGCTGACATATGAGAAATTTCAATGTCTTGCGAAAAAAATATTTTAGGAAATTTTTTTTTCTTTTTCCTGTTTTGAGATTACTGAAAGTCGGCCTGCCTGCCTGCCTTCCTTTCTTCCTTCTTTCCTTCCTTCCTTGCTTGCTTTCCTTCTTCCTTCCTTCTTTCCTTTTCTCCCTGCCTCCCTCCTTTTCCCCTTCTCCCTTCCTCTCCCTCCCTTCCTCCCTTCCTATCTCCTTACATTATTTTTAACTTCCTTCTTTCGAATCCATTTATTAATCATCTTCTAGATGGGGTCTCAGTGTGTACCTTAGATTGACCTTAAACTCATTATGTAGCCAAATCCTTAATCTGATAACTTCCCTTCCTCATCTGCCCAGAATGCTAATATTGCAGGAATGAAAATCTTTCTGTAACTTACTTTTAACTAACCATGCAGTATTCATAGTCAACAGACCAACCATACTGATAATGAAAATTTTCTTTTCCAATTGTATCCAAGTGATTTATTTCAACACCATGTAAATATTAACAAATAATAATTATTTCTCCAAATGTTAGAAAGTTCTGAATTTTGTCTTCATTTTATATGCTAATTTTTGCAGCACTTCCAGTTAGCATGTTCTTAAAATAATGATAAAAGTTATTTCAATTAGTTATGTTTGACATTAGAATTAGTCATAACAATGGCATTTTTATGAATATGGAAAAGTATAAAAACTGAAGTTAATTTTTATACAGTAAAATATGTTAAAACCCAATAAGAAGAAAGAAGAATAAAAGCTTTCTCGTGATTTTAAAAGACACCTAATATCTAAATGGATTAGCATTTAACAAATTTAGAACTGAATCAAAATGATTCAGAAAAAAAGGTGTCTTGATTGACATAGATTAGTGTGCAGATCTGAATGCCCTGTTGAAAATAGCAAGAGAATGGTGCCCTGAATTACTAAAGATTTAAGTGTATGTGAATCCAAAATGCAATTTCAGATTTTTAAAAGCTTCTTCATCCATGCATTTTTACTTACTTTGTATTTCTTTCACCTCTCTTAAACCCTCATGGAAAATAGTATTAGTAATTCTCCCTGCCTGCCTACTATTTTAAGCAATGTGTTCCCTGAGAGCTATGATGCTCGACTCTATCTCAGAGTGCCTATGATGCTTAGAGCTGTTGCTGAGGTGTCTGTGTGGCAGATATATTTAAGGTCTGCCCTTTTCTTTTTTCTGGCAAGGGATAAATGTGCAATATATTTGTTTTTCTTTTCCCCATTTACTCAGCTGCTAAGCTAAGGTAATTTGGAGTGGTTGTACTAGTTTGCAATCCCACCAACAATGGAGCAGTGTTCCTAAAACAGCAACCAATGGCATGGGAAAAGATCTTTGCCCATCCTACATTTGATAGAGGGCTAATACCCAATATATACAAAGAACTCAAGAAGTTTGACTCCACACAATCAAATAACCCTATTAAAACATGGAGGACAGAGCTAAACAAAGAATTTCCAACTGAGGAATATCAAATGGCTGAGAAGCACCTAAAGAAATGTTGAACATCCTCAGTCATCAGGGAAATGCAAATCAAACCAACTCTGAGATTCCAACTCACACCAGTCAGAATGGTTAAGATCAAAAACTTAGGTGACAGCAGATGCTGGCTAGGATGTGGAAAATGAGATATGATTTTAAATCTGAACCTTGCTTTTCAAGTGTGATAGGGTATCAAGGACTTGCTGTAGTGGGAGAACTGGGTCCTGATGATTCCAAGTAGCCTTGAATTTGCTGATTATGTTCTTGTGCTTGCCTCTTGCCATCTAGTTATCTCTAGTGCTACCTGCCCTAGCTGCCTCTGGCTGGAGCCTGTCCTTGTGATCCTGGTTGTGTCAGAACTCCTCAGGGTCTAGGTGTCTCTGTGATACAGTGATTCTGGGGTCCTGGGATCATGGGATGATGAGTGTGTTAGAGAGTCCTGGGAGTCAAGCTTCCCCTCTGAAATAGAAATGTCCTGGATTGACTAAGCTCCTGAGGTCCTGGGAGTCAACCTTTTTCTGGGTGTTGCAGGAGTGGATTGGGGTGGGGGCAGAGCCCTGAGTTTGCTCCTGGCACAGATACAAGCAGGAAGAAACCCATGCCTCCCGGTGGGTGGGGGTTTGTGTTTCCTTGGTTGCTGTCTGGGTCCCAGTTATGATGGGTGTTGGGAAAGTGGTCTCAACTGTGATATTGAGTGTGTCAGAGCTACAGCACTCTTGGGTGTGTCCAATCTCCTGGTAATCGAGGTTCCCCTGTGATGTGTATTCCTGGAAGTGTTAGAGCGCCTGCATGATGGGTTTGTTCTGGGTGTTGTGGGAATAGGTGTGGAGCCAGCGCCCAGGGTCTGCTCTGGGCACAAATTCAGACCAGAAGGTGTAAATATTTAAAATGGAGCTTATGATTTCCCAAGAATGATTTCAGATTTCACTACCTGTGTGGTTTTAGATCCATGGATTGTTTTTTTTTCCCTCTTTTTTCATGGAAACTGGCATATCTTTAAATGAGAGGAGTTAAGAGGATTTGTGCATGTTTCTTTATCATAAATATAACTATCGAAGGAAAGTGTTTGCATGTATTTGGAGGGCTGGAGTTGTCCGTCCTCTGAAGCTCGACTGATACTTACCTAGTACAATATATAACAAATAAGTAAGTAGATGCTCTAAGTGCTGAGCATTTTTCAGAATCCTTTGATGTATGAATATTTTTTATTTAAATTTATGCATAGTTGCTTAAATTTGCAAATGGGTCTCTGTACTCAAAATGTTCTGTTTCCTCATGCTTAGGTCATAGTTGATATAAATGATGCCTTTTGTTACTGAGTAAAAGCACCGTGGAATCAAAGGGAATCTGTGTCTAATAGTTTCCAAGGAAACTACAGGTAGCATTTTCTAGATAGCATGTCTTTTGCTAGAAAAAAGACGCCTGAATATTTACGAAAGAATAAACAAAACTCTCACTGTATACTTGGTGTCATGTGGCTAGAGTGTCATACTAACTGATCACTCTGCGATAAACATAAGAGAAGTGTGGGTATGTATGGACTCTATGAAATGGAAAATTCAAATTTGATCGCAGAGGTAAGAAAGCTTCCCTAAGAAGTGCTCTTACACTGGAAACTTAAAGATTAGAAATAAATAGCTGAATCTGCCAGAGAGAGTAGGTGATTCCGACCACAGGCTATTGGAAGGATTCGCTGCTGTGAACATTTCCTTTCTTATTGTATTAAACAATATGTGAAGACAAGACATGCTAGGTAAATAAAAACAAGGGTTCTTGGGGTGTAGTATTCCAGGAACAAGAGGCACAAGGGACTAGCATATTTATTTTCTAATAGATAAGTATTCCAGATTTAACTCGTAGGCTGGGAAGCAAAGCTACTTTTGAGACTGGAATGAAGTATTGCAGGGCAGTCAAAATTAGGAGGGGATAGTCATAAATTTTAGAATAAATCCACTTTATGATGCAATTATGTAGTCATATTTGAAATGGATTTCCTAGTCTCCTGTGACATCAAGACTTGAATAGCACATAAGAAATAGAGGAGGTCCAAAGAACTCAGTGAAAATGTCTATATTCAAAGATATTGATCCAGCTAGAAAGGGAGAACATATATTTTTCTGTGATACTGACTGCCTGAGGATTTTGCATTAAAATGGGTAAACTCTGTTTTGATAAGCAAGCTTCCTGGTCTTTGAATTCCTGCAAATATGGTCTACTCTCCTAAATTGAAATTATTTTCTTTATCTTTAAGATGCTTTAGAAATTGAAATGTTTTCCACCTTGACTATAAAAATTTCTTTCACCTCTAGCAATATGAATGAAAAAACATTCTATTTATTTGCAAGTTGATGAAAGTACATTTGATCATCCAGAATTAAGTATTTTATAAAAACAAAAACCCATTTTTTAAGTTATAAAAGAGTCATGTTATAATAAATTGTGCTTTTCCTCAACCAAACCACAGGATGTGTACAACGTTAGGTTTTTATTCCTGCTTATTTTCTTCTGCATTTGTTGAGAGAGGCAGTTTATGCAACTGTCTGGAAGGCAGGGGAGAGAAAGTGACATCATTTCAGGAAGGGGTTTGTGCATTTTAAGCTATAATATTTGGATGTTTTTTCTTTCAAAAAATGGGTTTACAAAATCAAGATCATATTTTTTAGAAAATGTAATTTAAAAATTAGTTGAAATTTTAAAGTTCAAATCCTCTTGGGGTTTGATGTTTGATTTTTGTTAGATTGTAAAAGTTTGTGCCGATTCTTTTCATCTTCTGAGGCCTGTGGGCCTGGATTCCGGGATAATCTTCACTGTCCTGACATATGGCAGCATGAACCTCTGGAACACTGTGAAGTTGGGCAGTCAACCTTGAGGAAAACATGAACCCTATAAACTATCTCTTGCCGATGTGAGGTTTTTTCTTTAACTAAAACAGAATGGCAATATCTGGATTAATGATAGACATTGTTGAAGGCAATTAGCTGCCTGAGTAGCTTCAGGTTCACACGTTATTAATTTTAGATGCTCTTTCACCAACTTGCATCTCATGGGAATGTGGCCTAGCTTTGCCCTCTATTTTCTTATTGGCTTGAGGTCTACATGCCTTCAAAATGAATAAGCAGACAAGCAAGCAAGCAAAGAGACAAGCTTGGAGGGTGGGTATGGAACAGGCATTGCATTTAATTCATTGAAGAGTGGAGTAGAAGATTTGAACATCAATAATACAATTACCCCTTTACTAAAATATATTGTAGGAGAATTTAATTACTTGTTAAGCCACATTGAACTGAAATTCTTAGCAAAAAGTACTTGAGAAAGTTCCTGTGATTTTATGCTACCTTGCAAACTCTCAATAAGAATTCAAAATGTGGGATAACAAGTAACATTTTAATTTCTCTTATTTTATTGTCCATCAAATTCCTTTCAGATGATGTTACAGGGGAAAGTTGAGAGAACTCAGAGCTAGTAAAGAGAAAGCTGTTTTTTTATGTCATTTACAAAGTCATGTTCACCATTGTGATGGTCAGGACACATGATTGGCTCAAGCCTGCTATTAAAAATAGGATACTTTCTATATTTTTTGGGGGCAATGAATGGTTTTGTTAAAGTCACTTGAATATCCTTGATGTCCTTGGATGACAGGGTGATTGACATTGTAAGAAATGGGCTCATTTCCTCATTTTCCATTGGGAATTCCTATTTAAATAGAACCTTTCTGTTGGATCTTATCATTGGCTATCACAGGCATAGTTTCTTAATGTTAACATATTATCACATGTCTGTTCAGAAAGGGATTGCTTTCTACAGTCAGGGAGTAGAGTTCTAAGAGTTGAATAAGGGAAAATATTTAAACTGGTTATTAAGTTTCTATTGCACGTGAGACTTGCATAGGTATCAGGAGTCGCTTTAGGGTCGCAGAATAAAGATGAGAGATGCATTTTGACTCTTGCTGTCAGAAACTCCAGAGATGACCCCATTATATTTAAATTGAGTTAAGTAGTAAATTTCAGGCTTCTGCCAAATATAACAAGTGGACACTGTCTCTGTGATAATAATTTGGTTCAACCTTTTTTTTTTTTTTCTTGAAAATTTTGTAGGTGTGTGCCAAATTCCAGTGCACTGTGAATTGCTTCATCAGTTGTTTTGTGTGTGAGAAGCATTGTAGGATGTGTTCAGAAATAAGCAGTGGAGTTTTTAAGCCATACAGGGTATACAAAGCTCTTCTAATCTATACCATTCCATTTCACATTCACAGACTTTCTGTGTACAAAAGGGAAAGTGTTATTAGTAGAGAGCTATGAGTTTTGTAAAGACTCCTAGCTATTTCTAAGTCAGCACTGAAATTCCTGTAGTACATCTAGTCTGTTATATCTCCTTTTGGGAAAATAGTGTCTTTTATAGTAGATAATTCATACAAAGAATGGTAAAGAGAAATCTAAGATTGTAACTGGAACTTTGGGGCCAACTATTCTTCCCTTTTAATACACACTCAATGACTTAATTCTAAATAAATGTACTAGTTGATCTATCATAAATCTGTGACTCATAATCTTAAAAACTTATTTCTGAATGAAATACCAAAACTCAGCCCTCTTTTCACACAATATTGACTATGCTGCATGAAAGGTCTCAGCAAGAAAATTTAGTGCAGTTTTTAGGAAAAATGGTTAAAACATAACATGCACAAAACTTTTATGTATATTTAATATGTCTTATTGATAAATGCTTAAATGTTCTTATTTTCTATGAACATAAATAGAAAATGGAGTGAAATAAACATCTTCTTATACTGCTACTAGATCATGATAAGGATGAGTTAAAAGATTCATATCAATTAAGAAAGATAAGATACATAAAGAGTGTTATAAAATAATATTCTTATGGCTGAATCTCTCCAAGATACAAGACACTGAAACACTCTTCCACAAATGAAGTGGAAACATACAAGCATTTTTGCCCATAATACCAGAGCAAATCTTTTTTTATTAACTGAGTTGAACTTTAAAATTATGTTATGACCAAAAATCAATAAAGAGAAACTGATTTAAGTTCATCCAAGTGTGAAGGGGTTTATTACCAGTACTACATCACTCTAATGATGTTCTCTTAAAAATTTGTTTTTGTGATATACTGCATCTATTATTGCTAAAAGGATAAAACTGCAAAGCAACCTTGGACATTAATAAATCAATTGAAGGAAAGTAGACATCTAGCAAACGGAAGGAAAAAACCCAGTGTAGAGATTTTAATGTTAGGCAATTATAATATATGCGAAGTATGCCTACATTAAATTGTTAATGTGGATTTTCCTCAAAGCATTTTTTATGTAGAAAATATTGGCATCATCCTTGTTTGTGACTTCACCGCATGGTGGTAGGTGATATTTCTGAGCCTTGTTTTGCCTTTTAACTTTCAAGGTAGGAAAATGCTATAAAATCAAAATAACTAATATTTCATAAAGTGCATTTGTGAAAATATTACTGTTCATGTTTTTATTTCTGTCTTAAACTGCGTAGAGAGAATTAGACAATACTACATATTAAGAAACAGGAACATATTTCATAAAATATGCACCACACTTGTCAAAATAACTTTAAAGAAGAAAATAGCAATTTGAGCATTTGATGAAATGTTCTGAGACATTATCTATTCGGTATTATTCTTAGTGGATATATTTACTTACTGAGTCTTTTTTAAGAACATTGAGCATTTTATACAGGATCTCATTGATAGTGTATCAATTTGATTATTGACTTCAATTGACAAATGTGCAGAGTTTATTAAATTTCTAGGTGTATGCATCTATGAGTTTCACATGGGAGGGGTACTGTAAAATCATCTCAAAGTTCAAGTTGAAGGGCAAAAAACAAACTAAGAAACAACAACAACAAAATCTCAAACAACCAACCTTATAAATAAACCTGAACTGTCTCTTTAGTGATTTCTATCTTTCTTAATACAGCTAAAATCTGACATATTATTTCTACAGTTTTATTTTGCTCATTTTGAATTTTTATATGGATGGGTTCGTAAGGTATACATTACTTTGTTTCTGTTTATGTGTAACCACTGTTATGTTTGTGCATTTAAGTACTGGACACTTAATAAATTTTTTGTGTAAGACCATGACTCTAAATATACATGCTTTATTATTTTTATCATTGGTAAAAATGATTCTTGTTCAAAAAGTATAATAAAGTTCTATATATGCTTATAATAGTAGGCAGAATAAGTTTGAACATGTCTTTATGTGCACATAAAACATGTCTGGTGGCATTTTATATTAAGTTTTTGAGTAATGATACCTTTGCAAGGTATTTTCAGAATTTACCAAATTAGCTGTCTATATCTATATTATATTTCTCAGAGCAAAATTTGGAAATTACAAATTTTCTTTTTTTAAACAACTTTATTTTACAAAACAAAGATAAATGTACATATTTTAAACATTTTTTGCATAAAATCATACATTTTTTGTCAGTACTTTTTTTTTAAAGGTTTGATAGTGTGATAAAGATCCCACCGGTAACAATGAGCATACAGTACATGTAAAACAAGATGCAACCTGGAAATAGTCAAAGTTTTCTTGGTGTGTAAAGTTTTTTTTTTTTTTTACAATGAGAAGGCAGTACATGTAATAAAGGGTACAACCTGGAATTTGTCAATGTGTTCTTGGTGGGTGAAAATTAAGAATGACTTTTTTTTGTTTCTTTGTTTTGTTTATTTCTTGGACTTCATACAGTCTGTGAGTTGTTTCTGGGGCAGTGCCAGCCTCTGGAGTTAGCATCCCACTATCAGTGACTGCATATTATGTCTGTTCTTTTGTGACTGGGTTATCTCACTCAGGATGATATTCTCTAGATGCAGCCATTTTCTTTTTTTTTTTAAACGACTTTATTTTACAAAACAAAGATAAATGTACAGATTTTAAACATTTTTTGCTTAAAAATTATACATTTTTGTCAGTACTGTTTTTTCAGATATTAAAATAATTTTTACATAAAACTATGTGAATATATTTTTTAGTCAGTACTTGATTTTTTTCAAGGGCTTGACAGTATGCATTGAAAACCTAATAGTTACCATGAGCATAAAGTACATGCAAAACAAAATGCAACATGGAAATAGTCAGTCTTCTTGTTTTGTAAATATATATTTTTTTTTGTTTTCTTTATTTCTTCGACTTCATACAGTCTGTGAGTAGTTTCTGGGGGAGTGCAAGCCTCTAGGGTTAGCATCCCAATATCAGTGACTGCATATTATGTCTGTTCTTTTGTGACTGGGTTATCTCACTCAGGATGATATTCTCTAGATACAGCCATTTTCTTAAGAATTTGGTTAAGTCATTGTTTCTGGTGGCTGAGTAGTATTCCATTGTGTAAATGTACCACAATTTTTGTATCCATTCATCTTCTGAAGGACATCTGGGTTCTTTCCAGCTTCTGGCTATAAATAGAGCAGCTATGATCATTGTGGTGCATATATCTTTGTTGTGTATTAAAGTGTCTGTGGGGTATATGCCCAGAAGTAAAATAGCTTCAGGTAGTACTATATCCAATTTTCTGAGGTATGGCCAGACTGATTTCCAGAGTGGTTGTATTAGTTTGTAACCCCACCAACAGTGGAGAAGTGTTCCTCTTTCTCCGCAGCCTCTCCAACATCTGCTATCATCTGATTTTTGGATCTTGGCCAATCTGACTGGTGTGAGGTGGAATCTCAGGGTTGTTTTGATTTGCATTTCTCTGATGGCTAAGGATGTGGAGCACTTCCTCAGATGTTTCTCAGCCATTCAGTGTTCCTCAACTGAAAACGTTTTGTATAGCTCTGTACCCCATTTTTTAGTAGGGTTATTTGATTCTCTGGTGTCTAGCTTTTTGAGTTCTTTGTATACCTTGGATATTAGGCCTATATCAGATGTGGAGTTGGTAAAGATCTTTTCCCATTCTGTTTGCTGCAGTTTTGTTTTCTTGACAATGTCCTTAGCCTTACAGAAACTTTGCAATCTCATTAAGTCCCATTTGTAAATCTTTGACCTTAGAGCTTGAGTCATTGGTGTTTTGTTCAGAAAATTTTCTCCTGTGCCTATGTGTTCTAAGGTTTTCCCTACGTTCTCATCTAATAGTTTCAGTGTATCTGGTTTAATGTGGAGATCTTTGATCCACTTACACTTGAGCTTTGTACAAGGAGATAAGAAAGGGTCTATTTTCATTCTTTTGCATGCTGAGTGACAGTTGGACCAGCACCATTTGTTGAATAGGCTGTCCTTTTTTCATTGAATGTTTACAGCTCCTTTGTTAAAAATCAGGTGACCATATACATGAGAGCTCATTTCTGGATCTTCCTTTCTATTCCATTGATCCATGTGCCTATTTCTGTACCAGTACCATGCAGTTTTCAGCACAATTACCTTGTAATATAGCTTGAGGTCAGGGATGGTGATTCCCGCAGATGTTTTCTTGTTGTTGAGGATGGATTTCGCTATTCTAGATCTTTTGTTATTCCATATGAAATTGCACATTGATCTTTCCAATTCCATGAAGAACTGGGTTGGAATTTTGATGGGGATTGCATTGAATCTGTAGTTTGCTTTTGGTAGGATGGCCTTTTTTATAAATGTTGGTCTTTCCAATCCATGAGCATGGGAGATCTTTCCATTTTCTGAGATCCTCCTCAATTTCCTTTTTTAGATGTTTGAAATTCTTGTCGTACAGGTCCTTCACTTGCTTAGTTAGAGTCACACCAAGGTATTTCATAGTTTTTGTGATGATTGTGAAGGGTACCTTTTCCCTAATTTCTTTCTCCACATGTTTGTCCTTTGAGTATAGGAAGGCTACTGATTTGTTTGAGTTAATTTTGTATCTAGCCACTTTGCTGAACTTGTTTATCAGCTGGAGGAGTTCTCTGGTGGAATTTTTGTGGTCACTTAAGTATACTATAATGTCATTGGCAAAGAGCGATGTTTTTATCTCTTCCTTTCTGATTTGTATCTCCTTGATCTTCTTTTGCTGTCTAATTGCTCCAGCCAGGACTTCCAGTACTATGTTGAATAGGTAGGGGGAGAGTGGGGAGCCTTGAGGAGTCCCTGATTTTAGTGGGATTGCTTCAAGATTCCCACCGTTAAGTTTGATGTTGGCTGTTGGTTTGCTGTATATTGCTTTTATTATATTTAAGTATGGACCTTGGACTCCTGTTCTATCCAGGACTTTTAACATGAATGGGTGTTGGATTTTGTCAAATGTTTTCTCAGCATCTAGTGAGATGACCATGTGATTTTGTTCTTTGAGTTTGTTTATATGGTGGATTACGTTGGTGGATTTCCTTATATTAAACCATCCATGGATCCCAGCGATGAAGCCTACTTGGTCATGTTGAATGATCATTTTGATGTGTTCTTTGATTCGGTTTGTAAGGATTTTGTTGATTATTTTTACATCAATGTTCATAAGTGAGATTGGTCTGAAGTTCTCTTTCCTTGTAGGGTCTTTGTGTGGTTTAGGTACGAGGGTTATTGTAGCCTCAAAAAATGAGTTAGGTAGTATTCCATCTGATTCTATCTTTTGGAATAGTTTGGAGAGTATTGGTGTTATATCCACAATAAATGTCTGATAAAATTCTGCACTGAACCCATCTGGACCTGGGCTTTTTTTGGTTGGGAGGCTTTTGATGACTTCTTCTATTTCTTCAGGTGTTATAGGGTTATTCAGATGGTTTACATGGTCCTGGTTTAACTTTAGGATCTTGTATCTGTCTAGGAATTCGTCCATTTCCTCCAGATTTTCCAATTTTGTGGAGTATAAGTTTTTGTAGTAGATCAGATGATTTCTTGAATTTCCTCAGTTTCAATTGTTATGTCTCCACTTTCCTTTCTGATTTTGTTAATTTGGATACTCTCTCTTTGCCCTCTAGTTAGTCTGCCTAGGGGTTTATCAATCTTGTTGATATTCTCTAAGAACCAACTCTTGGTTTTGTTGATTTTTTCAATGGTTCTTTTTGTTTCTATTTGGTCTATTTCTGCCCTAATTTTGATTATTTCTTGCCATCTACTCTTCTTGGGTATATCTGCTTCCTTTTGTTCTAGGGCTTTTTAGCTGTGCTGTCAGTTGCTGATGTAAGCTCTCTCCAGTTTCTTTTTGGAAGCACTTAGGGCTATGAGTTTTCCTCTCAGTACTTCTTTCATTGCATCCCATAGGTTTGGGTATGTTGTGTTTTCGTTTTTGTTGAATTCTAGAAAATCCTTAATTTCTTTCTTTATTTCTTCTTTGACCCTGCTATAGCTTAACAGAGCATTGTTTAGTTTCCATGTGTATGTGGGCCTTGTGTTGTCTTTGTTGTTGTTAAAGACCAGCCGTTGACCATGGTGATCTGAGAGGATGCATGGGAGTATTTCAATCTTCTTATATTGATTGAGGCTCGTTCTGTGTCCAATTATGTGGTCAATTTTCGAGAAGGTGCCATGGTGTGGTGAGAAGAAGGTGTATTCTTTTACTTTAGGATAATATGTGCTGTAGATATTTATTAATTATAGTTTGTTCAAAGTCTCTGCTAGTTTTGCAGTGTCCTTGTTCAGTTTCTGTTTCCATGATTTGTCCATTGGTGAGAGTGGGGTATTAAAGTCTCCCACTATTATTGTGTGGGGTGAAATGTATTTTTTGAGCTTTAGTAGGGCTTCTTTTATGAATGTGGGTGCTTTTTTTATTTGGATCATATGTGTTAAGGATTGAGAGTTCCTCCTGACAGATTTCCACGGTAATGAGTAAAAAGTGTCCTTCATTATCTTTTTTGATAACTTTTGGTTGGAAATTTACTTTATTCAATATTAGAATAGCCACTCCAGCTTGATTCTTGGAGCTGTTTGCTTGGAAGTTTTTTTCCCACCCTTTTACTCTGAGATAGTGTCTGTCTTTGTCTCTGAGATGAGTTTCTTGTATGCAGCAAAAGGCTGGATTTTGTTTATGTATCCAGTCTGATAGCCTATGTCTCTTTATTGGGGAGTTGAGTCCATTTATGTTAATAGATATCAAGGAATAGTTGTTTCTGTTTCCTGATATTATTGCTTTTGTGGGATAAGTTGTGTCTGTGTCTTTTTCTTCTTTTGGTTTTCTTGTTTAGGAGTTTTCTTGTTTTTACTAGGCTGTGTTTTCCTCCTTGAAAACCTCTAACACTTGAAAGTTATTAGTAATCCCTCATATTATTAGATATTTAAAAGTGTACATTCCTAATTATAGTAGAATTGAGCACATTTTATATAACATTACCCATGTATAATAAATAAGCAATATTACTAAATTGCTCAAAAAGTAACAACTATTCAAGACCATTTCATTTCATCTGTGTACTGCCTGGTTTTGTGTCAACTTGATACAAGCTGGAGTTAATCACAGAGTAAGGAGCCTCAGTTGGGGAAATGCATCCATGAGATCCAGCTGTAAGGCATTTTCTCAATTAGTGATCATGAGGGGAGTGCTCAGCCCATTGTGGGTGGTGCCATCCCTGGGCTGGTAGACCTGGGTTCTATCAGAAAGCAGACTGAGCAAGCCAGGGGAAGCAAGCCAGTAAGTAACATCCCTCCATGGCCTCTGCATCAGCTCCTACTTCCTGACCTGCATGAGTTGCAGTCCTGACTTCATCTGGTGATGAACATCAATATGGAAGTGTAAGGTACATAAACCTTTCCTCTCCAACTTGCTTCTTGGTCATGATGTTTGTGCAGGAATAGAAACTGTGACTAAGACAGTCTGTATCCCTAATTCTAAAAGTGTGTTGTAGATCTTAGCCAGTAGCAACAGGTCACCTAATTTCTGTGTAGTGAGTGGATAAAGGAAGAAAAGTTATTGTCACAAATACACTAGATGTAGCTTGTGTGTCCAGGAGCCTCAGGTAATATTTGTGATTATGCTGGGAAACACAGGCAGAACTTTTCAGCTACCACACACAGTCAGTTCAATCGTATTATTGAAAAGATTTAGAAGATGAATGCCATACACATGAGCATTCTGTGCCGTGGTATATCTAATTAGATTGCATTCTATTTGATGAAATGTGTTAGGCACCCAAGTGTAAAGATTAAGCATTAACATGATTCAAGACTGTTTTTGCTTTCATAATACCTCAATGTAGTGATGTAAGTAAATCTCATTGTCAGTTAACTCTAGTCTGATCGTTTTTTAAAAGAGTAATTAATGGGCAGATACCAAAGAAATCTGAATTTTCTGAGTTCAATGAGAATGTAGTATGGCCTGTTGGCTTATAGACCAGAAAAACTCATAAAACCTCATATGTTTTTGAAATATAAAATAAATATGTTATGAAATATAAAATAAAGAACATAAAGAATGAAAAATGTCAGAATTGTTTTAAAACAACTTTATTTTACAAAACAAAGATAAATGTACAGATTTTAAACATTTTTTGCTTAGAATTATACATTTTTTGTCAGTACTTTTTTTCAGATTTTAACATAATTTTTACATAAAACTATATGAATATATTTTTTAGTCAGTACTTGATTTTTTTTAAGGTTTGATAGTATGCCTTGAAAGCTTAATAGTTACAATGAGCTAAAGTACATGTAAAACAAAATGTAACGTGGAAATAGTTAAAGTTTTCTTGTTTTGTAAATATTTTTTTGTTTTGTTTTGTTTTCTTTATTTCTTGGACTTCATACAGTCTGTGAGTTGTTTCTGGGGGAGTGCAAGCCTCTGGGGTTAGCATCCCACTATCAGTGACTGCATATTATGTCTGTTCTTTTGTGACTGGGTTATCTCACTCAGGATGATATTCTCTAGATGCAGACATTTTCTTAAGAATTTGGTTAAGTCATTGTTTCTGGTGGCTGAATAGTATTCCATTTTGTATATGTACCACAATTTTTGTATCCATTCATCTTCTGAAGGACATCTGGGTTCCTTCCAGCTTCTTGCTATTATAAATAGAGCCGCTATGAACACTGTAGTGCATATTTCTTTGTTGTGTATTAAAGTGTCTCTGGGGTATTTTAACACAAGTGTTTAGATTGCTTGCACAAACTCTCTGAACTCCTCATACCACATCTCTGAATGTAAATGATCAAATCTAACTACATTGCATGAATTTGCAGGAAAATCACAGGATTAGAATATTCACTATGATTCAGAACAAAGAGAAGTACTAGTAAAACTTGGAAATGTATTCAGATTAGCCATTTTCATAATGACTTTGAACTCAATTTCTTTGCACTTCAAAGAAATAGCATATATTTTCTGGGATGAAAATATTATACATTTACAGATGGATATGAATAATAGCATGCTACTCTATAGCTATTGAATAATAATCCTCATATTCAGATAATTTTGTTACGTAGAGTTTATCCAAATTGGACAGCTCAAGAACTCTGGCATCCATTATATTTCTATATGGAGAACTGTGAAGCTGTACATAAAGACATTACAGAACCACTTTCTCCCAAATAGCACAGATGGTATCGAAGTTGAGAAATGTGGAACATTGGTTACGTGTTCTGACATACAAGCAGGTTTAAATAAAATCCAGAGAAATATGTTAAGCATGAATTTAAAGAATAAGTATATTGACCTAAATTCTGTAAACTCTGCATACTGTGTGTGTGTGTGTGTGTGTGTGTGTGTGTGTGTGTGTGTGTGTGATTTGTATGGAGGTGATTTACAGATGTTTAGGTGAAATGTATTCCTCAATCATTATTCTAACTTAATTTTTGAGACTGGGATCTTACAAAACCTTGAGCTTACATTTTTTTTATAGTTGGCAGGCCAGCATGAATAGGTGGTCCTTTATTCTTTTTTTTTTTTTTAGCACTAGGAATAAAGTTCCAAAATGCTATTCTAGCTTTGCTACATATGTTATGGAGGTCAAATTCAGGTTCTCATTCTTTCTCAATAAGCACATTCCACTGTGTCATCCCCAAAGCCTAGAAGAGTTTTATTTTGTAGATCTAAAAAAATATTACTAAAAATAAAGGTCTTTCTGTTATATATTGATTTGTGTAAAATAGTTTTATGCGCTGCATTTAAAAGGGAAGGATGGATAGAATTTTGCCTTAGATGAACAGGTATGTATTTAAGGCCAAAAGTGTTTACAGCATTGTTCAGTTTGCTGTGGTCATTATGGGCCTATTGTGGTAGTTCCTGTTTGAAGATGTCTGTCTCCTTCCTTGATAGATGAGGAAGCAGTGGAGCTTGTCTTCTTAATGTTTTGAAATCCCACTGCCTCCCTCCTATTCCACCCTCAAGATTCATCATTCCCATGCTGCATTTCAGAAGCAGTAAAGCTTTTCCTGTATCATTATGACTCCTCTCCTCTGGGCATATCCTATTCCAACATACATTCTTGCCTTAGCCATTTCTATGCACTTCAGAATTTCTCTTTCCTTAGCAGGTCCCCTTGCCTTCTCTGACACCTTCCTCCACAGCCAACATAATATGTTGTAGAGTAGGCACCAAGGAGAAGAATAGGAGGTGAGGGCTGTGGGTTGAAATGTTAGATAAGGTGGAAGAAAGTGGCTTCCTGTGGGAAGTACCTTCTAAATACAATTCAAAATTAAGAGAGAATTAACCTTGTCAGTGTTTGGAGGGACTTCAGCCCATGAAGAACAAATACAAGTGAAGTCTCTGAGGCAGGAAAGTGTCTGCCATGCCCAAACCACTGATGCTTAATCAGGCCTTTTGCTGTTTTACTGAATCCTCTTTAAAAAAGGAGACATTCTCCTAAAATAGAGTTCACAGAAATGTTTAAATCAAATAATTAAACCATCTACATAACAGATGCTTTTTATGTGGGTGTATTTTATCTATAACATTACTTATAAAAACATATAATAACTTCTAAAACATAATGCTAACAAACTGTTTTCTTCAAAGATAAATTTTAGCTTTTCACACATTTGTTTACATTCCACAAAATAAAAAAAAAAACTGTATATTCAAATATTCTAATAATTATTAATGAAAGAATGAAAGTGAATACATTTAACTATGTTATAAATTGTTAGGTCTTAGTTGGCAAATTGTTCTCTTACTTGACCTGCTTCTCTCTCAGATACGTATAATTCTGTGCATTTCAGGGAGGAAAACATTCAGTAATGCATCCTTCTCAAGCACCACTCCTCAGACATGCAAAAGATCGATCACTTGAACATGGCTGTTCTGTTGCTTCATGGGTCTGTAATTTCTTTGTAGCATTGTGTATCAAAATTCTATAAATACCCCAGTAGATTTAATTTTATATACTCGCCTGATAGCTTGTACTTAATGTAGGATTGAATACCTTTAGCAAACTGATCCACTGTCATTTAAAATAAAGTGTCCCTTTGCCCCTTTGATTTGAGTTTACAGTACATGGCCAAAGGCAAATTAAGTACACATTAAAAAAAATTGGAAGAGCACATCTTGCTAGTTCCAACAATATTTTGCTATTCACTGGAAAAGCACACAGATAATTCTAGAAGTTAAAATACATTTTAAAATAAAGTTTTATCTACTGTTCATTCCTCACTTGATGTCACTTTTAAAACTTGCCTTAATGAACCAGAGTCAGCCTCATTTCTTTTGGCCTTACTGTTAACATACTTTAATGAGTTATCTGAGAATAAGGATTTCACTATTGCTTATCACTTATTATCACTTTTAGAAGAAAAGGGAAAAAAGTTAACGGATCTGAGGAGATGGATTTCTAGGAATGTTCATGGCAAGTCCAGTTTAAACACTTGTAACCCTTTGTAAATACCACTCTACTTAATCTGACTTATGAGAAGATTATTGAAGAGACTTAACTCAGACATCTTGGGAAAGAATGTTTAAACTATGGACCAGAGAAGGATGGTTGTTCCCCGTGTTTCTATGCCTGTTCTGATTTAAAACACTGTAAAATAAAACCCACTGCATTGTGAACATTAGTCTCATGGCAGATTTAAACCACGTCTATCCCTTCAGAAACAGAACATGATAATGATAATAATGATTCACTATAAAATAATGTGATTCTGGCTAAATATGTGTATTACTAAATTTTATACAATTGTTACAATCATTAAAATAGCTTATAAATATACCTAAGTAGCACTAATAGCAGAAATTTAAAAGAATTTGTGTGCATGTGTGTGTCTATTTGTGTGTGTGTCTCTCTCTCTGTGTGTAATTAAATTGCTTAGGTAAAACTAGATGACACATATTTATAGCATTATACAGCTTGCCACACATACTATAAAGTATAAGTAGCTGTGTATTATGTGCGTATGTATGTAATATATAATTATCTCAAAAGGTTTATTTATATAAAAGTAAGTTTTGTTGATGCTTTACTGATTTTATCATTTGGCTTAGTTAAACATTATGGCTCACTGGTCTTTGAATACCATTTCTCACACATCTCTGACATTCTTAGTTTGAGTTTTATTTCTTCAGTGGTAATGATGAAGCACAGATACTGTCATAAGGAAATCCTGATCTGCACTGTATCAGCAGGATATGCTGTCACAATTGTTGAACTCATAAGATCCTATCATTTTAAATAGGATTCCATTTTAATGAGGGGGCAGAGTGAAGTGGCCTGGAGTTTAGAGCATCACAAAATGCAATTCGCAATTCATACAAAGATCCTAACTTTGCAACCAAGTAAGATGTCCATCAACACACATTTCATTAGTGTTTCCTTTACTCTTTAGAACAGAGGGTGAGTGAGCCAGAGTCCCTCCACTGTGATCTTCCTCCCTCTGAATCCCCATTTTCTTCCCTTTACAAACAAAGAGAATAATGCTGGGCTATGGGACAGAATAGTCAGCCACCATCACAGCTACATGAGAGAAAGATGCCATGCTCAGATGATGGTTTTTTCAGTGTATCTCTTCAGTGCTTTTGGGACACAAAACAAGAAAAGAATGTCAGAGGATCCTCATTAGAAAGTCATCAATATGTCTAGTAGGATGTCACCCAGACTAAGAGGGGAGTGGACAGGAGCAGTAATGATCTTTTTACCTCTCCACCCCCCTTGCTTTTCAAAAATCAAGATCCCTCACCTCCTTGTATCAGCGTTCCACATACTAACACAGACCACTGACATCATCACCAGATTGGCCACCCAGTGACTTCTGTCAATGGAGGGAATCTTTTCTCATAGTTATTTTGCCAGCGAGGCTGGTCGTTATAGCACAATTAGATATCAAAACTTAAATTTAACCATCAAAAGTTATCTTCTTTTGATCCTGAAGTATAAATTTTATGTATAGGTAAAGTATGCTCCAGTGACATTTTATAACTTTTAAAATTAATTTGATATAGTTATGGTTGAATGTTATTATTTACATGTTCACGAGACAGATGAAAATAGCTAATAGATACTAATTAAAGAAGGTAAGTTATAGAATTAAGAAATACTTTTACAATTTGCTTTAAGTTGAATCTGAATAATTTTGAGAATAGAGAACTGTAATATGAATGTATTCTGAAGGTTTATTTGTTGAGGTTTTGGCTTCTTTCAATTTAGGCACAAAGATGTTTACATACTTCCTAATTCTTTTCAGAAAGATATTTAGAAGTGCTGTGTTTAAACTCAGAAACAGGTCCTACCCAACTGACTAATTGATTCCTCAGGCTAGGCTTATAAAATTACGTTGGTACAGACCCTATTTAATACTTTATAATTATAGGTATGTGGCATGCTAATTAATTAGTTGTTTGGTTCTAATTAGGTGAGATTCCCCGCTCAGTTATCTTCATAAAAATATTCCTTAATTTTTTTTCTCAGAGAAAAAAAAAATGGTCTTGAATTTACAATTAGGAAGAGAATATAGTTTAACTCCTAATCATTTTTTAATTTTATTTACCTCTTTTTCTCTGTCTCTCTATCACACACTCTTTTTGTTTGTCTGTCTATATATCTCTCTGTCTCTATTTCTCTGACTCTGTGACTGTCTATGTGTATGCTTATGTGTATGTGTCTGTGTATATATTTGTATGTATTGTATTCATACATGTGTCAATGGTCAATGTACAGGCCTATGTACACCACGTGGTCATAGGAGAAACTGGGTTTTTGCTGTATAACTCTGTTTTTTTCCCTGATACTGCGTCTCTCACTGAACTTGAAGGAAGGCTGGGAGCCAGAAAATTCCTTAAATTTGTTTGTAAAAAATAAAGCTTACATTTCCTGATCCCTATTAAGCTGAAGTTTACATGTGTGTTTTATGAACACAGTCAGCTTTTCATGTGGGTACTGCATACTTAAACTCTATTCCTCATGCTTAAATTACACACTTAGACATGGAACTGTCTCTCCCTTCCATGAACTTTACTTGTTTCTAAAGCCAGTTATATTTTGCAGTTTTATTGATCAATGAGTATTACAGTGTTAGTAGACAGTTGTGTTTTATAACACTCTCACTGCATATATATGTATATATATATATATATATATATATATATATATATATCAGTGTTTCTATGTAAGTATTTGTTTATTTAGATACTGTAATAACTCGATGATGTATGCATAAAGAAGTGTGAATTTTAGCTCCTGTCATTTCTTGTTAAACAGCAACTTATTTATATAAAAATAATCAGATTTTTTGATAGTTTTCATCTTAATGCTTTGAAACTTTAAAAATTAAACAGCATTATATTATACAACAGTTCTTCTCTATGCACATATCAAGAAAAGTAAGCAGTAATGAGTCAAACATACAATTTTGCTCAAAATAACTAATGTTCACAGTGGGCATAAGGTTTAAATGAACATCAGCTGATGCTTGGAGAAGCAGGATATTATAGAGACACAAAAAGATTCCCAATCTGAAGTACACTGCACTACTGTAACAACTGTGCATAGACAGTAGGTATGCCATGGAGTTCTCACTAATAAAAATTATTCAATCATAAAAATGGTTAAATGTGCAACACAATGGATAAATTTAAAGGATATTCTGCTAAGTAAAGTAATCCAGGTGTAAAAGGAAAAAGAGTGTGTGGTTTTACTTCTACAATGTACTGAGAGTTGTCAGATTCATTTAAGAAGAGAAAGTACATTGCATGTTAGTGTGAGGGGACAGACCGGGAGCAAGTGTCTAAGGTGAAAGTTTTCATGGTGGAAGGTGTAAGAAATCTGGGACTATGGGGGTAATGTTGTACCACATTTATGAATATGGTTAATGTCACCCAACTATATATTTAAGAGTTAATCTTGCAGAATGTGGATTTATATTTCAAAACATTAAAATCTTAGTGACTAAGGATCAAGAATTTTCTAGAAGTTGATAATTAACTTTTAGTTAATCGCTGTAGTACAATCGGTATGGCCTTTTCCTAATAGCACAAGTATTTCTTTAAAAGTAAGCATTTTGCATGAAAATACAGTTTTATACTTTATGAAATATAAGACTTTATTTTATTTGCCAGACTGGAAAAAGAACCCCTTAGGGATCACCTTCCATTTAATCACCTTTATAGTTCACTTCCTAAGGGCAGCACTCTGAGTATGTGAGAAGATCTAATTGATTAATTAATTGATTACTGAATTAATTTGATTAAATGTATTTAAATGCATAATAAATTTTAAATTAAAATGAAATAAATGTAATAAAATAATTTGATAAATCCATTGATAAATTAATAAATAATAAACCATTTGATATAATTAATGACATATATACATGCACACCTCTGTGCCTGGTGGATCTCTTCTGTTTTGGCACAAAGAGACTTCTGTGAGAGTTTAGTGTTGAGGATCATTACTGTGCTTTTAACTTTAGCTATTCTCAGTTAAATGCTTTTTTAGTTACGTATACTATAGGACTTTAATGCATTTTAATTGAGCTCTTGAAAACAGTGAGATTTGGGCATATGTTATCTACTTGGCTAGGACAAGTTTTAGGGTAAACAGTAATAAACTCATGAACTAGCTTTTTATGACACTTTTACAAATGACTTTTTCATTCAGACAAGTGAAGTGGGAGTGGGAAGGGGAATGGGGTTAGGGAAGGGAATAACATTTCAAATGGAAATACAGAGAGTATCTAATAAAATTAAAAATGACTTCTTTTTACTACATGAGTAATCTATTGTTAAAACCCCTTAGAATAGCTGAAAATACCATAATTACTATTAACTTTGTAAATTATTATGTTACTTTTCAAGCAGTGCTGTCTCCAAGGATCTCCATCTTGACTTTCATATCTTCATGTACAGTTATATCTGGTCTATTGTGTTATACAAATGAATGTATGAGGAGATTAGACTCAATTATTACTTAGGAGCTATTCAGAGATTGTATGATCCTAATAAGCAGGTCCAGACATTTTATTAGCATACATTGACATCAATTGAATATTGCTGGGTCCACAAAATAGCAACATACATATACTGTCATTCCCGAGGAGAATCTTATAACCTAATTCTCTAGTCATCCTATGAATAGAGAATAACTTTTTTGTCCTTATGTTCACAAAATTAACCCCAGGCCAAATTAGACCTGAAAATGAGTTTATTAACTTAGAAAATATAATTTTCTTCATGTCTATATTTAAATAGTTCTTTTTTGCCACATTTGTTTCTCTGGTCTTGTTTTCTACTCTTTGTCTTATAGGTATGGGCTGATAAATAAAGATTTTTTTAGCTCTTTACTGTTTACCATAGCTATAAAATGTTGGCAACAGATTTATATTTTATTAGCATTTGTGCATCAAATGTAAGAGACATCTTAAATTCTAATTTAATGTACCTTAAAGTCCTTTTATTAGGCTGTTAATTCCCAGCTGTTCTGCTTACTAGTCTATGAATTTCTTTTGTCCTATAGTCAAAATAATGGCATGAATATAGAAATGTAAGGGGAAATTATATCTAGTACTCAGATAAACTGTACACACCACCATCTTGAACATCTATGATTAATATTACTGCCCCATTCAAGCCATAATGGTAATGGCATATCTTCTAATATTAAAAATGAAATAATACTTATATGTTTGCATCCTTCGGTCGGTGATTTTATTGGAAGGTAAAGGTAAAATAAGACATTTGATTTGTTATTTATTGCCACCATTGAATTATATGTTAAGCCCTGGTTACTTCAGGAATGAGAATATCTTCTTGTACACCAAGTAAAGCTGTGGGATTTTGCTCCTTAATTTAAAACTACTGGTTGAATAAAGAAGCTAATAGCCTATGCCGGGGCAGAAGAGAGACTTTCAGTTCCTGGGCTTGGTGGTCTAAGGATGAACCAAGAGGAGAGAAAAAAGTAGAGAGAGAAGACCTCATGGGGTAGATGAGTCATGAAAACTTGGCCATGAAGGCTGGCCAATTGGAGTAAGAGCGGCCCAGATGGAACATGGAGAGTTATAACTCAGGAGTATTGATAGGAAAGTAGATACTAATAGCATAGAGGGTAGATGCCTGCTCACCTCTAATGCATTAAAGGTTTATTATAAATATAAAAAAAGAATTATATGTTAAAAGTGAACTTGTATTAAACAGTTATAGTATCATTTCTATGTAAACATCCAGATTTACATGTGGATAGTCATTATTTCTTAAAGATCTAGGACTGTAATGTTATAGGAGCCTTTGTTCACATGAGAAAAATGCAGGCCTTTATCTATTATCTGAACAATATGTGGGTACTTATTACTGTTATCTGTTGAGTATAGTCCTCTTTAGATTATTTATTCCTTTACTTAATGCCTTCTTATTTGTATTCATTTTCGACACGACAGGGGTGGAACCAGAGAAACCTGGGGAAACAGTTATTCTCCCTCCAATAAAATACAAACATCTTCCCTACCACTTTGGATGTGTTTTCCCAAAAGGAGGAGCAGATGGCATTACTTGAGCCTACAGAGTGCTAATCTTCCCTTTCAATTCTGCAGCAATAAAGCGAAGACAAAGCCAGTTCATCTGCTGCAGCTCACTCACAGAGCAGACAAGAAGGCAAATGTATGGGCTTGGAGTTAAAGTACCCCGGAGATATAAGTAGAAGACATCTTCATTGCCACCACATTAGTTAAGGCTTATCCAAGCCCAGGAGGAAAACAGTGTAGGTCTTACTTATTTTGTACATAGCAGGAGCTGGCAAAGAAGCTACGCCATGAAATAGATTTCCCACATTTCCCTGCAGTTAATTGTAATTTTCCAAGGTTTCCTCTGTGACAGAGTTTACAGAATGGAGCTTTAGCAAAAAACCACCATTAGCTTCATGGATCAATATGGTTTAGGGAATTAAAAAAAAAAAAAAAAAAAAAAAAACACCCAACTCGAGTGCCTTCAGAATAGACAGTATCAGAAAGTGTCTCCTTCCTCTCTATGGAGAACAAACTATGCGATTGATTGGTCCATAGTGTAACTGTAAGTTTCCAGGTAGAAGGGAGAGTCATGGGGAATCTCATAAAGCTGTTCTCCTTGTGGGTAAGTTACTGAGAGAACTCCTACGAATCCCCCTGTGACTCCTTCAGAGATAAGGCTTCAGTCCATGATAAGACTATGGAGGACGGAGAGGCTTAAGGTCAAAGCCAACATTACTCTATAGTTCTATTTGTCTTCTTTTTCTCTTTTTCATTAGTTGCCCAATGGTTTTTTTTAATTCTTACATAATTTCTTTCATAAATATCAAAGAAATGGTAGTGACCAAATGATTATATAAAGAGAATATTTATTCAGAAACCACAAAAACATAGTCTGCACCACACGACAACCTCAGGGTCAACAGATGAAAATATAATTGCTATAATTTGAAGGCAGAGTGAGAAAATACATATAAAGATCAGTGGTTTGCTACCACAAAGCCTGAATCAATGTAAAAGTTTAGCCAAACATGCTATTGATTTTATTGGAAGAATCAAATGTGTTGTCAGTGTAAACACTGAATGCAAGAAAGAAAAAAGAGAAAAAATTTTTCTCCTAAAATATTGTATAATTTTCCATTTCACAATAGTTCTTAAGACAATTTGTGTTTTCATATTTTTATTAGATACTGTGTATTTACATTTGAGATGTTATCCCTTTCTCTTCTCCCTCCCCCTCAATTTGCCTTCACAAAGGCGCACTATACACAGAGGTGCACAATACACAAAGGTGCACAATACAAGATATTGTATAATTTTCTGTTCCACAATAGTTTTATTAAGAAAATTTATGACTCTTGCAGCGTCATGGGTAGGATGCTTTCTACACCTGTTGCTGGAAAGTGCAGGACCCAAAACCTTCATCATCATAGGAATTAGAAACTCACTTTAGTAGCATTCGAAAATAAGAGGAATAATCAGAAAATAAGAGTGAGACTTAGACTTTTGTGGAGTAAAGTCCATCTAATCTGTCATAACGTTGTCTAATGTTGAAGAACCATTTGTGTTATATGGAGCCAACTACTGCGGTAACTAATAGACTTAGTAAGATACTAGTTAGCTATTATGGGATCTATTCACTTCTCGGGAAACTCTCTTCAAGCAGTGAACTGAGAGGTTCAAAAATCCTCATTAGCTTATATTAGAATGTTACATGTTATTGAATTTGAACACATTTCAATGACATGATTCTAAATGTAGTTTCAGAATGAATAGAACCAAATTCAATTTCTAAATTTCTGAAATGACAGCAAGGTCTGAAATTAATTATATTATATTTTATGAAAATTTAGAATTGTCTCTTAATTTAGTATAAATGAGTTTTATTATTAATATCTGATATTAGTTAGATCAGTTTTCCTTCAAAGTCAAGATACCTGAATTTTAACTAACTGTCTTTGACTTGGAAGTTCAGCAGCATTTACTACAGCGTCCTGACAGCTAGACAAATAATCTTTAAATAATGAATTAAAAAAGAATCTGAGGCAAGTGAAATTTTTGCCTATGTAACTCAAGCTTAATTTTAAAGATTATTTATTATTATTTATTTATATTCTAAATGTTGCTTCTTTTCCTAGTTCCCCTTCCATGAGATCTTCAGACCCTTCTCCTTCATCTGTGATTCTGAGAGTATACTCACTCACCCACCCACTCCTACCTCACCCTTCAGCATCGCCCTTCCCTGGAGTATCAAGTTTCTACAGGATTAAGCACATCTTTTTTCTGCTGAGGCCAGGCAGGCCTTCATATGTAACAGGAACCCTGTACCAGCTCTTCTATGCTCTTTGGTTGGGGGCTTAGTCTCTGAGAGGTACGGGTTAGTTGATATTGTTGTTCTTCCTATGGGGTCACATTCCCTTAAGCTTCTTCACTCCTTTGGATTTCCTGACCTCAGTCCAATGATTGACTGGAGGTATCACATCTGTCTCTGTCATCTACTGGTACAGCCTCTCAGAGGACAGCCATGCTAAGCTCCGGATTCAAGCACACTGATAGTGTCAGGGTTTGGTGCCTGTGCATGGGGTGGATCCCACGCTGGGCCTGTCTCTGCGTGGGTTTTCTTTCAATCTCTGGTCCACTTTTATCCTTGCATTTCCTTTAGATAAGATCACTTCTTGGTCCAAAATTTTGAAGATGGGCAGGGGTCCTATGTCGTAAATGGGGGTCATGTCTACATACTGGAGGTGGTCTCTTTAAGTTACATCTCCCCCCATATTTGTCTTAGATCTTAAAATGAAGGTACGATCTAGTTTGATCACACATTGATAATGATTATTCACCACAAAGAAACATATTGAAAAATTTCAATGACCTATTTAATGACCTTCTACGATACAATAGTTAGAAGTGTCTAATCACACACACACACACACACACACACACACACACACACACACACACATACACACACACATGCATGCATGCATGCATGCATGTACGCACGCACGCGAAAGGTCTTTCAGTAAGCTTGTACTACCCTCATTAGGAAATAGTCTGATGTCATGAATAATGTACCTAAAGAAAAGATGATGACATATTACTGAATTTTCTGATCCTTGTTCAAAAAAAAATGAAGTTTCATCTTTAGTACTATGACAAAAACTACAACTGGCATAATCATTTAAGGATAAAAGTAAATCTCTCTCTATATTTTTTGGTTCAAGGAGACCCCAGGCCTTCAGGTGATACAGTTATAGTGTACCACTAGTCCTCTCTGTAGGTGTAAACTTTCACAGATAGTGTATGGCTATTTGGGGTACAAGCCTAAGCATGATAATATAAATTTTTTATTTCAGGATTAAGCAGGCTGGACCTACGAAATATTTTATGGTACTTAGCATCTGACTGCTACATATTTAGTGCATTAAAGTAGGCCCATGGTGCTATGTGAGGTTGTTTGCAGCTTTAAGCAATCAAGAGTCTCATTATTGAGAGTTCTATTTGCCTATCTCAAAGAAGAGGTCTGTAAGTATTTTAAGAGTGGAATGAAGATAGAAGAAAAGATGACAATTAAAAGTTATACAGTTTTTAAAATTATATTACAGCTTTTGGCAGAAATAAAAAAATAAACTGAGGCTTAAACTGACTAGAGATTGGTAATGGTGGGCATCATGGCCATAGACACCACAGAGGTGAAGATCTAGGTATTGTACAAGAGAAAGTGGTTAGCATTTACTGGTCTGGTGTAAAGAACCATGGGTAATGTCGCAAAATGAGTGGGTAAGAAAAAGTGTAACTACCGTGATACAACAGCCTAGTTATGTGTATCTTTGCCAGTTCTAATGTTCAACCCTTGATCTACTAAAAATGTATATATCAAGTCTAGCAGAAATTGTCACCTAACCTGAGGAATGTTGAAGGAAGGTTGTGTAAAGTATTTATAAAGAATCTCTGATAGAAAGGATCATCGCGGTTAGGAGATGAGAATGCTTGCCTGTGCTAGAATGAACGGAGAGATAAAGTAAAAGTTCACATCTGCCAAAGGAAGGAAAGTTGAAAAGGAATAGAGAAGGCCCAGGTATGGGAAAAGTAAATTCACTTAAGTGATGGAAAAATCTTCGAGTCATTTATTTTACATAGTGTTTCCTTTAGGTTTCCTATTTACAGGAGGTAGCTTGACTTGATTTGGTGAGAATATCGAAAGTGGAGAAGGATGTAGGGGGGATAGAAGGCATTCATTGTGATTACTCAAGTGATAGTATTGTCTTTTCGGGAAAGATCGGAAAGATCAGCCTTTACAATTGACTTTAGAATTGTAACAGCACAGGGAGCAATAAGAGGACCGTGTAAAGGAGAGAGGGACAAAGAAAGTGAGGTAATGAGGTAATACATAGAGAATAAAGAGGAAGGCAAAGAGAAGGAAGCTGAGACCATTTATAGGGTGATTAACTGTTTTCCGGTGCCTGACTCTAACAGGGATGGCTCTGTCAACCATTTCTTCTCTGAGTGGAGTAGCTAGTACGATTGTAACTCTGTTCACCAAGATAGGGATTCTAGGTTTGTTCAGGAAGCTGGCAAACTGAAAGTGAATATTGTCTTGGTTGTGTCTGTGAGATGCTGCAAAGACATATGGCCAAAGATTATTGTAAGATTGAAATTCCATGTCTTATTTCTCAAGGTTGTTAGCTGTCAATGCCCTAAAATTAGACTTTAATGAGTGGGAACATATTGCTGCATATCAGAACATTAGGCTCCCTCGGTCACATTATTTATATTTCATAATGTCGCTTCTAATATTTCACCTTGAAGATCACTGAGTGCCTCTGAGAATAATTTGAATCTGCTTGCATTGTTATGTGCTGTATTTATAACACCGTGGCCATCGTCAGTGATGAAGATCTTAGAAATTCAGCTCAAGCTGAAGACAGTTCAAATGCCTTTCACTCTGGTGCTGTATAGCATTAACTAAATAAGAGCAAAGGACCGTATATTTTAGAATGTTTGTTTTATTATTTTCAAAGATTTAAGACATAATCCTACTTGTAATTTTATCTTGATATTTTTGAGCATCAGCTGGCTGCAATGGTTCTATATTTTGAAGTTCAAAATGACAACTCATTCACAGAGAAATAATAACATAATTCTTTAGACTTACTTTAACTGAAGGAACACATACTGTCAATTGTGTTAATAATGAAATATTTATGATAGACTTTATTATAATAATTTCTGAGAGTAGTGATATTAAAAATAGTGAAACAAACCTTACTTTGGAGAGTAATATAAGTATAAGTTTTGTATTTGATAATGGTCCCTGTTTTATTTTTTGATCACCAATTTAGTTTGACTAAAGAATTACTAAGGGTAGGAGACATGTAAATTTAGGAATACAATATTCTAGATATTCTCTTGATTTAGGATGGGAATATTGAGTAGTTTTCAGTCACATGAAGTAAGGAACAGTTTAGTCAGATTAAGTGAGAGTCTAATATCTTGGTTCTCTCTTCATACAGATACACTACTGAGTTATTAATTATGTTTACCAGTGAAACAGATCCAAAGACAAGCTAAATACATTGAAGACATATTCCATTTGGATGAGTTAAATGTGAGATGTCTTATTGATTGAGCTAGTTTTCTGGTACTCTTGACTAGCTAAAACTAGTTAGTAGAAGAAAACTTCATTAATTCAGAATGTCAGAAGCTAAGGTTGCTTGGCAAATAATAGCATAGGGGTAGTTAGACATATGCTGTAGATGAAGTCTTCAAAGCTTGCTGGAAGCAGGGATGGGCTAACTGACCTCTGAAGGCACATTACAGCTTAATGTTTCTCATTTTATCTAATTGTAACAGTTAAATTTATATAAAAGATGTGAATCATTTTCATTTCAGTAAGCCTTGGGTTTCCATGGGTGACAATTAAAAGGAATGTGTTTCTCATAATCAAACATTTGATTCAAGAACAAAATAGATTTTTGATCGAACACAAATTAAGTTTAGGATACTTAACTTTACCATTTATACAATCATTAGACAAATGTCTAGAAAGGGCAATGTATTTGTTTTACATTTAGAACAATAAAACAAATATATAAAATATTTAATATGTACTTATACTCACAAAAGCAATATTTTCTAAAACTGTATTCATACTTTATAAATTAAATATTCTTTCTCAGTCTCCCATACCTGATCTTTGCTTAATAAAATGTTTGATTTTAGTTTATTTTTTATAGACTCAGCCAAATTCTTCCAAAATTTTACCATGTTATTACATAATTTTTTATGCCCCATGGCACGTGGGATTCTCAGGCTAGTTTCATTTGGCAGTGACTATTCTGTGCCCCATATTCTGTCTTCTCATTACATAGTCAACTCTGTTGGCCATTATCATTGAGTTACTTTGACATCACAGTCACTCATTGGTGATCTGGGGTTCCTATAACATTTTTAAAGTTTCTGTGAGGTATAAATATTGCCAAACATTTCTATGTATCCAGAGAACAGGCACCTTCAGTTAAATTGTGGTCTTCAAGTGAAATAAAATAATATGAGCTTGATAGGGAAAACGTAGTATGTTTGTGTGTTTATATATGTAAAGGATGTGTATTTGTATGTTTTCCAACAAAGACAGCACTGTGAGTTAGACTATAATATACACACTTTTGTCAATCTTGTCATTTTGTATTTTTTTGTGAAATTAGATGACAAGGATGTATGGGAGGAGACAGCTCCTTATAAAATTAACTTGGCCTCTTTTTAATAAAGCTAATTAAAGGAATTCTTGGATCTAGACAGAAGACAGAATTAATTCGAAGGCACTTGTGACATGTACTGGACGCTGAGTGTCAAGGAAAGTGCAACACTGTTTTACTAATCTATCCAAACTTCTCTTAAGCAGGAAGACTGCTCCTGGTAGCAAGTTTACATACTTGGCAAAAGATGAAAATCCTCTTCTTTTTCTGTATCACCCAGCAAGGTGGCTATGTGCATTTCCTAGATATTCCAGACTCTGCTGGGCAAATATTGCTGCTGGAAGGTATCAGGACAGAGGCTAGGAGAATGGTTTACAGTTTCTAAGCATAGTCTTTGCCTATGCAATTCATACAATTTGTACTTAAAGGCATGGGAAATTCAAGGTCACCCAGTTTTATGACTTAAGTACAGCTCTGAATGTTGGAGTCAGAGCTAGAAAAGGGATCATGAATGGTGACTGAAAGAGTTATGAAAATAAACCCTTTTGTGGCTGTTAGAACCGGATACAGTTAAGATTGAATTAGGTGAAGGAGCCCAGGTGACTTTTTGGATGTATCAATTCTTAAGGGGATTATCAGAATGGAAAAGAATGGCTAGGCCATAGCAGGGAACATCAAGAACTGCTAGCCCCTGATCTGCTTGCTGTATTTCTTTCCCCATGACACATCAAATGTTTTATTTCCTTGGAAAATGTTCAGTCCACTAATGACCTAAGGCAGGAGAAAACACAGTTATGAAAATTGCTAAGTGAAGTGTTTGGTCAGTCCATCGATATGATTTAGTGATTCTGAAAGCAGACAGAGCAGGGACAGCATGAACCGAAGGTAATAATAAGGCAAGTTTTAAAAATGTCAGGTTCCAGAGTCATAAATTCAGAATATAAAATGTGAATAGACCTTTTTAATATGGTTAATCTATAAAAATATATTTGCAAATATAGAAAAGTGTTTTATTTTCTGATTGTTCTTAAACAGCAGTAGGAAAATTATGTACCAGTAAATTTCGTGGTCCCTTGACTTGGAGAATTTTCCTATTGAAAAAAATTTAATTAAATTTCTTAAATTCCCTTAAATACTGTCATTTCATTTTACTCTGGCACACTTTAAAGTTTTGGTATAGTCTACTTATACTAATTAAATAAAATTGTATCAGACTACTTTTTAAAAAAATCTCTCCTTCAAAGCATTAAATGCAAAGCACAAAAGTCTATGAAATTTTTAATAGTGATTAAATTCTTTTAAAATATCCAGATACATTTTTTAAAGAATAAAGAGTTAATTCTGTTTGTTTAATACTATTTAATTTATTTAAAATATTGCTCCTTTTTGGAAAAATGAATAACAATCTTTATATGTTATTTAACAGTTAAATATCAACCTATTGGGCATCATTCCCAATGTGACCAATTCCATAATAATTCAACTTGAGCATTAAATACAAGATCAGCTCCCACTCGACTCTTTAGAACAATATCAAAGTGTAATCTATTCTATGAACTTGTAAAGACCACCTCTATAGCAAAACGTTTTAATTGCTTCACTATTTTTGTACTATAACCTTATCATCATATGTCATGTTCATGAAGTTATTTTAAATTAACTTTAATCAAACCTAAAATGTAAATTTGTTAAAAGATACCTAATGAATTATTTAAAAACTATAATACATTTTAAAGTGATTGAAATGTTCTCTTCATTATATTTATATTTATCCTGATTTAAAAAAAAATCAACAAATGGTCACGTTTTAGAGTCAAGGATTTATTTGATGATTACCATACTTAATAATGAATATAGCTCCACATTAAAAACATAATTTATCAGCTGAAAACAGACATCCCACATATAAACAGTAACGGGGGGGGGGGCAGCAGAACTTTTCCCTAGGCATTGCATTAGATGAACTATTTAAGACAGAAAGTTCTGAAAGAAGGTTTTCATCTCACGCCTTTACTCACAACAAAACTAAGCAAAAGGTGAACATAGTTTCTATCCTGTGCTCATTTCAAAGTTCACTACTCTTCTCTGTGTCCCGACTCAGCCTACTTAGTCATATGACTGAATGTGAGTTTAGGGCAGAAATACCCAAAGCTGTGTGAATTCCTGTAATAAAATATGCTCTGTCTTTTAAGCAAGAAAATGCCAGTGAAATACATGCCATTTGAAGCAATTTCCATCTATAGATCTGAGAATGATGATTACATAGGTCCTTTGATCTAGCATTTGCTTCCCCAGAATTTACCCTCAAGATAATTGGACAAGTTCAAGAAGCAGTGGGTACTGGTACGTTCTTTATTCATTCATAATAGGGTAAAGTTGAAGACAAAATATTTATAAATATGATGGTTTAAAAATTCAAGTTATATAGTTCAGTATTTGGGCTCCAGAAATTCACATATCATGCCTACCAGTGACTAAACAGAGATATTTGTGAGACTTCTAATATCACAGTGTTAGTGTTAGAACTGAAGGAGTTGAGTGTAGTTAGCAATTTAGGATGTCCCAGGAAAGCACTGAGTGCTTGGGGTAGTTCAACTAATATTACTCTTCTAATGTTACAGCTACCTACTTGATGAGTATGGTTACTACTAAGTATAATTTTTCCGTATGAGTTCATAATCATGAAGAAGATATCCAAATGTGACAAGTATATACATTCATGTACATTTGATCACACATGTAAATTATTTTTCATGGCTCAGCAATTGTCCCACAAAAATATGTTTAGCCTATGTAACCCATCAGTTATAGATGTGTCCGCCATGATTTTCTTTTGACAGTCATTGCCATTTCTTGAGTAGAGAATGTAAAGAAGAAAATAGTTGATTAGATTTCTCCTTACCCCTAGGGGTTTGATGAATCATAAATGTTGATTCTAATTGGAAATTGAGTCCTTTGCTTGTATAGACCTTTTCATAAAACTCTCTCCTAATTTGTTAAATCATTAAATGAATCTAGCAGGTATTTATTTTGATTTTTATTAATTGTGACTTGTTTTTCATTATGACATAATTTTCAGTCATGAAACATTACTGCCACACGTTGGAGTAAAAGCAGAAGACTCCTGCGAGCCAATAAGCACTGTGTGATTCAAGTTGAAACTCTGGATCTGAAAATACTCATGTATTATTAGGAATTGAGCATGCATTGTTATCTAAGCTCAATACAATTTTAATACTTAAATCAGAGACCTGCAGCAGTAACTGAGAGAGACCTGCATTTTATAACATAGTAATTGCTATATAATTTTGTTTCTAGTTTGCCAACTTTTAATGAAGTTATGTAGACATGGTGCATAATGGTAAAGCTTAGATGTTTCTTATTAAAATCATCAGCCTGACAGAAACAATGTGATGGCTTAGTATCAATATTGCTACATGCTTACCAATAGCTATAGCTATATTAAATCAAGACTTGAGCTTTTTTTAAGTCACAGAAGATTACAGGACAGTACAAGTGTGGAAACAGGTGGACAATATAAGGAAAGATGTCCTCAGTTCTGACTCTAGCTTCAACACCCACTGTTATCTGTCGTATGCAAGTACTCTGTTTAAGTATTATGCATTTCAGTGTAATCGCTATAGAACGTAATCAATAATAGATCTGGCATAATCAATTTTTGTGAATGAAATTACTTGCTATTCCAAAGACAGAGACACAATCATTCAATAAAAAGCTTCCAATAAACACAAAGATTTAACACAAGGGTGTTTTCACATGGTGTACCAAAGTAGAAGATACGATGATCAGCTAGTCATAAAATTTTACCTACCAATGCACCATGAGACTCTTAGGAAATGCACTCGATTTAATTTGTAAATGAGGTAGAAGACAATGCACTTATGAACACATATTTCAAAGTGAACAGTTCACTGTGAAGAAATAATAAATCTGAAGTGTTTCACTTTTACTTTACTGGGACAAAATATAGGCAGCAAACATCTAAATGGAGGAAAGATTTATTTTAGCTTTTGGTTTCAGGAGTTCCTGTGCATTAAAGCAGGAGAGATTAGAGGACCTGCACAGCACATGACATGGCAGGGAAGGAAGAGGAGACAGAGAGAGTGCAAATGCCTGGGCTATCAGACTTCCTTCTTTCTCCACTTTATTCTATAGAGACATCAGCTTATATGTTGGTATCACTCCTGTTCAGTTAAGTCTGTGTTCCTACAGATACCCAGACATGTCCCTTAATCATCTGGATCCTTTGCAATCCTATCAGGTTGAGAATTCAGATTGACCACTACCAGAATGCGGTGGTTGTTGAGTGAGTATTTTGAAAGCAGCAATTAATGATGTATTGAAATATTAGTGCCAGGAAAAAGCCACAGCTCTGTGTGTAACTTGCTTGACCTGCAGACATCAAGACAGACATTCAGATAACCAGCGCACATGAAAACATCGAGTGTTGTGGTAGTGAGCTTTTGAGTTCAAGTGAAAGTACTTGCCTCAATATGTAAGGAAAACTCCGGTAGAGGAGGACACTCCAAATCACCCCCTTCACATGAAGACACACACAAGTGCCCACACACACATGGATGTACAGACACATCTAACAATAAGATACAAGGGCAAAAGAAGAAAGATGAATGGACAATCACAAATCCCACATATCACTTCAATTGTCTTTGTTTTGTGTTTAAGAAAGAGAAATCTTTGGTGGAACCCCCAAAGCTTGAGATAGCACTGATTTTCAGCAGCACCGACTAGGAAAAAATGCTTTGTACCCAAATGTTTGGGAGGAGGCTGCCTCCAGTCTAGATGGACTTATTTCTGAGATCACATATCCTCCCTGATTGTAATTCTGCAGTCTTGAAATGATCCAGGTGTTCCAACCACCAGCCATCTGTCTAAGGAAAACTGCTTTCCTGGAACTGACAGGACATTTCACGTACTTAGTAAAGTTTATCTTCACAGTTGAGCAAGATAAATAAACCAGCAATGGACCCCCGTGAGGATATGCCATATACTTCAATTAGTTGACTATTTTATCAGTAGCAGATGGTATATTTTTGGTACCTAATGGGAATTTTTTGGATCGGCAAAACCATTTTTTGACATGCTGCAGCAATTCTAGTCAAGTGTTTGTTTGTTTGTTTTTCTAGAAGGCAGGTTGTGTGATTATAGACAACCATTTTAAGATTTAAGTTTTCAATAGGAACATCCTATTTTCTTTTATTCCAACAAGGCAGTTTCAACTATTTCTTATTATCAGTCATTTACCTTCCTATTACATTTACACCATTAAATGTTAGGTAGAGGTTTCTTTTTTTTTTTTTTTCCCCATGGCTTCTTTTTTTCTATTGAAGAACTTTATTTTAAAAAAACAAAGATAAATGTACAAATTTTAAGCATTTTTGCATACAAGTATACGAATACATTTTTGTCATTGCTTGGCTCTTTTTTTTAAGGTTTGATAGTGTGCCATAAGGTCTTACTAGTTACAATGAGCATAAAGTACAAGTGAAACAGGATGTAACCTGGAATTAGTCAAAGTTTTCTTGGTGTGTAAGGAGTAAACATAATGGTTCTTTTCTTTTCTTTTCTTTTTTCATGAACTTCACACAGTCTGTGAGTTGTTTGTGGGGTTTTCAGAGGTCTTAGAAAGTAACTTGACGGGCTAGAGAGATGGCTCAGAGGTTAAAAACACTGACTGCTCTTCCAGAGGTCCTGAGTACCATTCCCAGCAACCACATAGTAGCTCATAACCTTCTGTAATGGGATCTAATGTCCTCTTCTGGTCGGTCTGAGGAGAGCAACAGTGTACTCACACAAAATAAATAAATACATCTCTTTTAAAATGTAACTTGAGAAGTGCATGTAGATTTGTGAAGTAAATCCTAATAATGCAATGGGATTAACCTAATGAAATGTTTTATCACAATGTTTGTTTACATGTGTGGTTTCTATGGAGAAAGCTTTCTACTTCAGATATCTATCATCCTTGATTTTTAGTAACATGACTTAAAATAATTCATATTTACACATATTAGTACTGGCAAACAGCACTGTACAAATTAGCATAATTCATTGCTCACTTTTAGGAAATTATTCTCGGCACAATACAGCCTGGAGGGCACAACTCAGTCACTGATTTCCAAACTCATTAGCTGTGTAATCTTTTCAACTTGCATGTCAATGTAGTCTGTGATTCATTCATTCACTCACTCATTCATTTCAGAATTGGTCTACTATTTCCATTTATGGTGTTTTTTTTTTTAATTGGGCCTTTCATTCTACCAAAACAATATTATTTCATCTAAAAACAATAGCTTATATTTTTTTCATTTGGAACACATTCATAAGAAGAACATTCCTTTGACAAAGAGTTAATGTGGCTGGCTCGGCTTTAAAGTCTACCTGCTATTATCAATAGTCTTCCTTTTCATGGTTTTAATTACCCATGAGTGGCCACAATCTAAAACAATAACCAGAAGAGAAAGTGAATACATGTATATTATAAATTAAAATTTCACACTGTCTTTTTTTTTTTAATGGGAAAGCCGAGTCATTGATCTGTGAATGACCTAATGTGACATTGTCTGCCATTTCTTGTGTCACAGGTGTGCACTTAACATCTACCTCTGAGGACATTACCATATCCATTTTGTTTCCAGGGAGTTCTAATATGCTCCCCTTCTTGTTTTTGGAATACTTATTCTCTAATGATCCCTCTCAACACATTTATAGGCTGCCAAATTATTGTATTCTTTCTAGTTTACTTCTAGCTCAAGAGCTTTCTTTTCTGGGTTCTTAGGTAAAGCATATACAGCATGTACTGATGTGCTAGCTAACTAAATTTCTTTAGGTCATGATTAACTTCTTTGTAGACCTAAGTCTAAGAGTATCGGATTTGCTCACAAGAGCATCTGTTGTTCCTCACACAGTGCCTTTACACTTCCCTGAATAGAAGAATGTATGGATAGCTGCTGTGTTGTAAGGAAACTCAAAGAATTGAGAACTTCTTGAAAAAACAAATTCTGAATTAAATTTTTAGTGTGAGCTTAAACTGAGGTAAAGGACTAGAAGAATGTTTCCATTTCTTGATATGGCATGTTAGCCTAAATTGGTGCTTAACCAGCAGTAAATAAATTAGGAGATATTCTCACAATTAGTTTTTAATGCTGTATAGTAAGTGAAACCACAGAAAATATTGTTAGACAAAATGATAACACAAAGTATTACTTTGTGATTAGTTGTAAAAATTTTGTGTATTTGAATCAATTCTAATTTTATTATTAATCATTTAAACATTTTTCACATTTAAAAAACACTTAACTAGTAAGAACTAGTTAAACAATAGTGTTGGCTAATAATCTTATAATACAAATAAGAATAATATGACACATTTAAAAATAAATTTTGTAAAGGAAAGATCCAAACTTAAAGTGTTACATTGAAGGGTAATTTCAAATCTCCCTCTCTTTTCTCCCTGCTTGAGAGCAATATATTGGCATATAAATAAGAAAGAAGAATTTCAGTTTTAAATACGCTTATTTCTACTATCTATTCATTAATTATGAGAATCTATTATATTCAGGCTCTGCTAAGACTCAGATATTAGTGTTGAGCCAAATAGATAAGAGTTTTGCATTTACAAGAGTGTGCTTTCTGGAAGGACACATGAACTTAGATGGGAAACACACTGTAATGTTAATGACACATGAGATGACAAGGTTATGCAGCACAGAGCATTAGTTGTAGATTACAGATAATCATTGGGGTGACATTCCAGGGGTAGGGGGACCCTCTAGAATGTTCTAGACTCCTGGGATATGAGAGACTCTCAGGACTCAGAGGGAAGGACCTTATATCAAATGCCCAACTGTGGGGAGAAGGAAGTTGTAGAGCTTACCTCCAGTAGAAAGACAGAATATCAAGTAGAGGGATGGGATTGACATCCTACAGTCAAAATCTCTGACCCAGACTTGTTTCTGTCTAAAAGAACTGCAGAGACAAATATAGAGGAGAGGCTGAGGGAAAGGAGGTCTGGAGACTGGCTCAAATAGAGATCCATCCCAAGGGGAGGCTCCAAGGCCTGACACTCTTACTGAAGGTATGCTGTGCTTTCAGAGAGAAGCCTAGCATGGCTACCCTCTGAGAGGCCCAACAAGCAGCTGAGACAGACTCAGATACTTACACCCAACCAATGAACTGAAATGTGAGACCCCAGTGGTTGAATTAGGGAAAGGCTGAAAGAAGCTGAGGAGGAAGGTGACCCCATAGGAAGACCATCAATCTCAACTAACCCAGACCCCTGAGATCTCTTGAACACTGAGCCACCAACCAGGCAGCATCTACCAGCACACATACAGCAGAGGAATGCCTCATCTGGCCTCACTGAGAAAAAAAAAAGCATCTAACCCTAGAAAGACTTGAGGCCTCAGAGACTCGAGAGGCCTGGTGAGTTGGGATGGGGTGGGGTAGGGTGGGATGGGACAGAGTGGAGTGGTGTGGAGGGATGGGTGAAAACATCCTCTTGGAGATATGGTGGGAGGAATGGCATGAGGAACTTTTGGAGGTCAGACAAGGAGGGGGATAACAACTGGACTGTGAAATAAGATTAAAGATAAAAATGAATAAATAAGAATAAAAAGAAAGATGAGTGGTACTTAGAATGGTCAGGAAGAGTGATGGCTGTTGAGTTTCTGTTTTAGTCTATTTGAAATACCATAGACCTGGTGGCTCATGGAGCAGAAACATATCTCATAGTTTCTATAGACTTGACACTGAAGGTCAAGGCACAAGCTTAGGCATTTCTTAGTGAGGGTTTGGTCCATAGCTCCTTGCTGTCCCATATCACTGAGCAAAGTAAATGAACACCTTTCTTTCTTTTTATTTTATTTATTTTCTTATTATTTTTTCCTCTTTATTTTTATTGGATATTTTCTGTATTTACATTTCAGATGTTATCCCATTTTCCCTAATCCTATCCCTCTTCCCCCTCCCATTACCTCCATGAAGACGCTCCCTCTCCCAACCAGCCTCTCCCTTCAATACCTTGGCATTCTCCCACACTGGGAAAAAGGAGTCTTCCTTGGACCAAAGGCCTCTCCTCCCATTGATGCCAGAGAATGCTTTTCTCTGCTGCATATGCTCTTAGTGCTTATTGACAGAAACCTGATATGGATGCCTCCTCAGAGGCTGTACCACAGCCATATTGACACAGAGGAGGATGCTCACAGCTAACCATCAGACTGAACACTTTTCCTTCTTATTAGGACAGTAATCCCATCATATGGGCCCCACACTTGTGACTTGCTTTTAACTTCTCTCCCTACACCCTGTTTTCAAATATCCTCAGGGTGTTTCTACATTCTTTTTAGGAGAGAGATTCAGATGAAGAGTCTGATTGAACTTTGAGCTAGAATCATTTATACTCCCGTGATACTGTAATCCTAGTAAACTGAAAGTGTGTGAAGACTGACACATGGTTTAAACAGGAAAATAAATGTTCTGAGGAAACAAAAGCAATTTGCCTTGCTGATTACCAGCAGCACCACAGTATCATAAAGGACTGGCTGGTGAGCTGGTTTCCAGGCTTTGTCTTGGCTCCTGTACATCCCTAACCACTAAGCTTACCTGTCTGGCACTTAGCGTTATGACAGTAAACTTAAATATGGGACTTACTTTTAGATGATCACAAAAACTTCCAAGAAGAAGGGAAAAAAAAGAGACATGGCTGCATGTTTATCATGTCCTGAAATCCTCTGAGATGTTGCCAGTATTATACTTGCAAATTTTATGAAAATTTTATTGCAGATTCTGCAAAATATGAATAAATATTGGAAGATTAATAAAAGTAAACCCATAATACCATTTTCTCTTCATTCACTCCTCCCTACTGAAAATACAAATAATCTGCTTAGTTATGGCTCAACTATGGAGAAATATACTAAACAGTGTTGAAGATATCTAGTTGTGGCCTCGGGTATACTGAAAGTTATTTAAGTTTTCTGGTTTTGTCTTTCTAAGAAAGCAAATCTAATTTGTGGAAATAAGAATTCGGCCTCCCTTTAACTATAACTAACCTCAAATCACACGCAGAGAGATACCCACATGCAGAGAGGTTGGGAAAGAGAAGAAGAAATGTACAGAAGGGAGCCAAGCAGTGTAGTAAGGAATGGGGCACAGATAATATTCAGGGATGGAGAAAGCCATACATGAGCCAACTGGTATCATGTAGGCCTAGAATATGAGCCAGGTTCCTTTTCAATCGAATAAGTGAGAGCTTCATTTGTTTCTTCCTTATCAGGTTCTGTCTGTGCTCCTAGTGATATCATTACTTAAAGGACCTCAGGATGACTTTCTTCCTCTTCTCTGCCTGTTTGGCTCGGGTTTTTCCAGCTAGAGAAGAGCCTACAGGGTATTGTGTTTCCCCTGTTGACCTTTGTGCTGTTTGCTTCACAGTGAGAAAGTATGTGTTTGATGGAAATGGCAGTGTGCTTTATTATCAGAAGCATCTATTGTATCTAAATTATAGAAAGATTCTCAGCTATCTTTCCGCTGACATGTCTTATAAACCAACAACTCTAGACACTTGCCACAGCTCACCTCTGTTCCGGGGAGAAAGCCTTTCTCCACTCACTTGCACAGACAAGATTTCTACTATATGGAGTATTAGAGAGTTTTGATTCATTGTTTTACCCTCATAGTACAGGTATTGTGCAAAATAAGACTCCAAGAATTCTGTTGATATTTACCCGGAGCTGAGTAGGTTGCTGGGGAAAGACCTTTGTCTCCAGAGATTTTTAGTCATCTACTTGGACAGTGTATTTGTTTTCAACCGGCTGAGTTCATTTAGTTTTGCTTGTATGTACATGTGTTCAGAGCTGGCCACTCGGGACAAGAAAACCTATCAGGGGCTTTCTCCTGGAGAAAACTATATCCCCATCTGTCAGCTGGTATCGACCACCTGTAGCTCTACATTTATACATCGTTTTACAATGGATTTTTGCTGCTGCTGCTGTGATGCATGGCAAGAAGAAATGGATATATGTATGTGTTTCTGTGTGTGTGTGTATGTGTGTGTGTGTGTGTGTGTGTGTGTGTCCATATATGTGTATGTCCATATGAATATATGCACGGAATAGTATGTAGGTCCTAGGAGTCCTGTGTAATTGGACTTCAGATGTGCCCAGTGATGCCCCTGTCTCTCTGTCTGATGAGATAGCTGCCATAAAACTTTTATTCCTTGTTCTACTCCACACCACTCTACCTCCAACTGTCCCAGCAAGTTATTTCACAGTAGAGTGGGAATGTCCTTACACTTACTTCTTTTGTTTTAAGCTGTGATTCTGTTTCTTTTTTTTTAATTGAACAACTTTATTTTAAAAAATAAAGATAATGTACAGATTTTAAGCATTTTTGCACAAAAGTGTATGAATACATTTTTGTCAGTACTTGATTTTTTTTAAAAAATTTAATAGTGTGCATTAAGATCTCACTAGTTACAATGAGCATAAAGTACATGTAAAACAAGATGTAACCTGGAATTAGTCAGTTTTCTTGGTGTGTAAAGATTAAGCATAATGGTTTTTCATTTTCTTTTTTTTTTTTTCCTTGAACTTCATATAGTCTGTGAGTTTTTTCTTCGGTGTTCAGAGCTTTCTAGGGTTAGTATCCCATTATCAGTGACTGCATATTATGTCTGTTCTTTTGTGACTGGGTTATCTCACTCAAGAGGATATTCTCTAGATGCATCAATTTTCTTAAGAATTTCATAAAGTCATTGTTTCTAATAGCTGAGTAGTACTGCATTGTGTAAATTATACCACAATTTTTGTATCCATTCATCTACTGAAGGGCATCTGGGCTATTTCCAGCTTCTGGCTATGATAAATAGAGCTGCTATGAACATTGTGGTGCATGTGTCTTTGTTGTATGTTGGAGCTTCTCTGGGGTATATTCCCAGAAGTGGAATAACTGGGTCTTCAAGTACTATGTCAAATTTTCTGAGGAACTGCCAGACTAATTTCCAGAGTGGTTGTACCAGTTTACAACCCCACCGACAGTGGAGAAGTGTTCCTCTTTCTATGCAACTTCACCAGCATCTGCTGTCATCTGAATGTTTGATCTTGGCCAATCTGACTGGTGTGAGGTGGAAACTCAGGGTTGTTTTGATTCGCATTTCTCTGATGGCTAATGATGTCGAGCCCTTCCTTAGATGCTTCTCAGCCATTCCATATTCCTCAATTGAGAACTTTTTGTTTAGCTCTGTACCCCATTTTTAATGGGGTTGTTTGATTCTCTGGTGTCTAGCTCCTTGAGTTCTTTGTATACCTTGGATATTAGGCCTCTATCTGATGTGGGGTTGGTAAAGATCTTTTTCCTGTGATTCTGTTTCTGAGGTTGCATTTCTAAAGGGAAAGAAAAAGACTCCCTAGTTATAGTGGGGCCTCCAGCATGGAATCTGAACTTACTCATTCTGTCTCATAATCTAAATAGTACTATGCTCTGCTTTGTTACTGTTATAACGACTTCATGGGCAGTTTCTCTCCATTTATCCCCCAGTGAATATGGCAGTAATGGAGGGTTTCATCTGACATCTTGTGTCCCTCCTAAGTCCTCACTGAATTTTTATTCTCAGAGATTTTGGATCTCAGAACATAAAATAAACTATGGTCTTCATATACTATGTCCTTTAATATTTTATTGAATGTATAAGCGTATTTAAATTTATCATGCTTATTTTTCACCAAATGCAAATGCTTTATTTGTCCCCATCTTAATGGATGAGTGCTAACCAGAGAGATTATTAGTAGAGAGTGAAACATTTAAAGACATTAAAGACTTATTGAACAGGTGTTGGGAAAGTAAAGCCAGCTTGAGTGGAGACACTGTGTATAAACCTGACCATGTGAGTTCAGTACTCAGAAACAAGCTGGTGAATGCATAAAACTAAGTCCCCAAAACTGTCTGTTATATGATAAGTATGCTCCAAGGTCCACAAGCCCAAACATGTGTGCTCTCACGTGTACATGTGCCCAGGTCACATACACACATTCCACAGAAATAAACACAATGAAAATAAAAGCACTGTATTGGGAAAGTCACTGAAATTAGTCAAATGAAAACCACTTATTCCTATCCTGATTTTTATAATATGATGACAGATTTCTTTGTGCTTCAGTCCTCTCACTGCCGAGTTTTGTAATCGAAATTTTATTTAAGACAGTACTTGGAGAACCAGAATGAATGACAGCCTTCTACTCTCATCACCTGGGAGGCAGACACAGGCTTATCTCTGTGTTTAAAACCATCCTGCTGTGCATAAAAAGTTCCAGGAGAGCAAGGGCTGCATAGAGAGGCCCTGTCTCGAATTAAAAAAGACAGTATTCAAAACAGATCACGGAAATCATAGATGATTGTAGGGAGTAAAACACATCTTGTTAAAAGGTAAACTGGTCAAGCAACTATATGACCACAAACCTAACCTTTGACCCTAATTAAATCAAGGGTGGTAATGAGCAGATGGGCCCTTCACACAATCACTAATGATAAGTTGGTTTTCTACATTCCACAGCTTTGAATGTGTCTTTTTCATGTTTTTTTTAAAGCAGAAAGTAAATGCAGGTCTCTGTGAAAGGCTATCCCTGTTCTGAAACGTTACACATTTATCTATTTATTTTAACTTCCACACTCCAGTCATGCTGACTTTTGCTTGAAAGAGAAATTGAAGGGAAAGACTCAAATCACTTGTCATAAAGTCTCATTATAGAAATTAGCAGCTGCAGACAATTAACAATGAACATCTGCCAACGTTAACACACAACACAGAGATAAAGAGTAAATGTGGACAGTATGAAAACCCACAGATGTCTGACTTTAATCGTCAAATAATATAAATCTTTTTTTTTTCTCCTCTCCCTGACAACTTTCTAGTGAGTGTTCCTGACATACGTCTCCCACTAATTTCTAGCTGTTGCTGTGGTTTTCTGTCAGCTACAGCAGGGATCTGTCTGGAAGCAGACCTTTACTCAGACAGACAGTTAATGGGAACAGTAGCAGCCTCAAGGTGTGTTTATACAGCAGACTAACTTCCTCTGCTTCTGTGATATATGAACTCTTTCAGAAGTTTCCCAGCTCTTTTAGGGGATAAATCATGGTAGTGGGAGCTTGTATTTAACCTTCGCTATCCTGGCTCTGTACTTTGTAGCCCTTTCCTTTTATGTCTATCGTTCCATGGAAGGGATTTCAAACAGGCTTGTCTATATGCACAGGACATAGTTCATCCCATCTTCCATTGCACAGTTCCTTTTATGCCACTAGGGAGACTTTTATTCTCTTATGATTTGCCTACCTGTCAGTGAGAATGTAACCAATACTTGAGTGTAGTCAAGGTTTTTTTTTTTAATTCATTTCCATCAACAATATATAATCATGTTAGTGTGTTTTGTAGTAAAGATGCCTTTGTCACATGGTTGCCATTAGTATATATGGTAGTTCCTAATATTTGGATATGCGGTAACTAAAATTGAAACGTGTTTCTTAGCAGTAACTCATTTCATGTTCCCTACAACTTTGGCCCTTCTGAACCATGTATTCCCTTCTCTATGACATTCATTCTGATTTTGGCTAACAGTTAATTTTGTTCTCAGTTTCAAGAGTCATTTATCCTGACGTCTGCTAGTGTTACTTTTCAGAGCAGTCTACTGTACACAATGTGCAGCACAGCATTTTCTACTTCTGTCTTCTTGGTGATCAATTATAGTTTGTAATTTTGTTTATTTACTTTCTTATCTAGAATGCAATTTTACAAATACTATCATTTGGTTTGTTTCTGATGGTGTCCTCAGTATATAGAGAAATTGCCTATATATTAAGAGCTCAAATAAGGTGTCTTTACAGAAATGAATATTATGATATTATATCTGTGTGAATATATGTTATAAACACACACATACATACATATATATGTATATATTTTAGAGAGAGAAAACACATTTAAACATATTTTTGCAAAGAGGATCATATTGTGCATATAATTCCAAATTTAACCTTTTCACACATCAACTTTGATTCCTTTGATGATTGAAAATTGGAGTTACTTTTTAAAAGAACTGAATAGCATATGATGAATAAGCAAGAATCCCATTCTTTTGATAAATATCTTTGTTTAAAATGTTGTGTATACTGTTCTTCACATCCTAGTGCCAAGATTCTTGTAGAGTACTTTTGAAAATTTGTAAATGTTGGGTCCAGAAGTATGTGCTCTAATGTACATAGTGCTGGAAGATACTGTGCAGGCTGTAGGTGGAGAAAAGCCATTGACACTCTTAGACAGCTGTGAGTCCTGTGAGTGACACTACCAACATGCTAGGCAGGACATGCTCATTAATGTCATAGTATCATGGCTGCCATGCAAATAAATGACTACTCTTTGATTGGATTTGGTGCCTGATACATAAGAGTTACTTCATTTGATACACTCTAAACTTTGTCAAAAATGCATGTCTGGAAGGTAGTCGATTGTAGAGTAGGCATTGTCTTATTTATTTAACTTGGCATCAAACTACCTTGTATTCAATTGTGTTTATAGCCTTAGACAAATATTCCTCTTGGTCTTGATTAAATGAGTTTCTCTCTTCAGTGAGTAGCTGTTTGAGGTGTTGAGAAGTGACTGTAGAGTAGTCATCCATAACCATGAGAGTTCACCTGCTCTAAGGTATAGAGAAAATCTCAGAGGAAAGGGTACAAAGGAAATAAAAGATCACATGGGAAAGCTGTGAAACACTATCTTGAAGGCAAGGGGTGATCATTACAGTCACTAACTCAAGTCGATGCAGTTGCCTTCACTGGACCAATAGAAGATTAGGATGATCAACATTTCTTCATAAGTAAAGGAAAAACTCCTGCAATCCTGCTTCCTCCTGGTGCCCATTGTTGGATGATTGGCTAGTAAGATCCCTTGCTTCAGTTGTGCACATGTTAGTGAGCTCACTGGCCTCCCATAGTTTGTAACACACAAACTAGTGATCATGGTAAGCCATGGCTCAACTGACAGTGTTCCAAACAAAGCACGATCCTTTGAATTGAAAGAGATTTGAGGTAGGAGAAGAAGATGATGGGTTTTGCAGGGCAGTGAGAGATGCTGGTGGGTCAGAGCATTCAGAACACTTCATATCCCTGTATGAAACTGATAAAGAATCCACTTTATTGAAAAAATGCATTTTTATTACAGTCTTAGAAGTGCTAACAAGTTTCCTTTCCAGTCGGAAGCAAGAATATTGACTGCATTTGTTTTTAAAAATGGATATCATTGTCTACTATTTCCAAATCTTAATATTCCAGAATTTTATGGCACATTACCTCTTCAAATATCACTATTTGAGACCTCTAACTTTTAACTCTATCTGCCTAACATGTACACTTCCTCTGACACCTTGGTAACCCTACAATAAGTCTAGTATCAACTCTTGTTAACCACTACAACATCCCCCTTAAACATCCAGACTTTATTAATTCAAAGGCTTTTAAATGGTTTTCATTCATTCTCTGTAGTTTCATCCTACTGGAATATTCTTTTGTTCTTCATCATCCTTTCCAGAAATCACCGGCAGCCTTTCAATTCGGATTCCCATGTAATTTACAACCTCAAGTATTTTAGGACAAACATGACAAATTTTTTCAAATTTTATTCATATTTGTTTATTGTTCCACTAATGATGTTTGCATCCTGATTTGCATACATTCCTGTTTTTCCCTACCAGATTCTCAAGAATCTGGAATTAGGAAATGTGTGTCTTTTCTTTCTATGATACTTAGCATGGGACCTTCCATTAAAGATTAGGGGTTGAAAGAATGCATGAATGCATGTTTAACATTGCCCCTGAATTAAAAGAGAAAGAAGAGATTCAGTAGAAACAGAATAATTCTAATGAAAACAATTGGTCATTCATTTCCTATAGTATTCTATGTATAAAACTCATTTGCATCTCTATAGAGCAAGATTGTAGGTGTTTAATTTTACCCAGTTTTTCTTGGAAGAGTTAAACCTAAATTTATACCGGTTCCTTTCTCAGGATTTTTGAGAATGCAGAAATGAAAGATTTCACTTATAAAAATGTACACAGACTAACTGGCTGCTGCTAAGTAAATGTAAATTTTGCAACTTGATATCCACCAAGGTTTTCTAACAGTGTGGTTAAAAAACAAAAACTGAGAAAATATTTGTGTAAGTGCTTACACATGGAAAACACCAATCATACATTATTATATTACATTCTTTATATTAGCATAGTCAACAGATCATATTTCTAGCCAGAAATGTTTTATTTCAGAGTGGTTTATTTCAATAAGCATGATATCCTCAAGATTTTCTATACTGATGAATGATAGCATGGCTTAATATTACTTCCAAACAATGGTTGTAACTTATATTTAAGTTATCAAATGGAAGGGAGGGAGGTTATAATCTTTTTAAAAAAATTATTGGATATTTTTATATTTATATGTCAGATGTTATCCCCTTTCCCCAAATCCCAACCCCTCACTTCCATTGCCTCCACTCCCAACCACTCTCTCTTACCTCAGCACCTTCACTGGGTAAACAAGCCTTTGCTGGACCAAATGGCTCTCTTCCCATTCATGCCATAGAATGCTATCCTCTGCTGCATATGTACCTAGAGCAATAGGTCTCTCTATGCCAACTCATTGGTTGGTGTTTTAGTCCCTGGGAGCTGTAGTGAGTTTTTTTAGTTTATAATTTTGTTCTTTCTGTGGGTTTGCAGACCCTTTGAGCTCCTTTAGTCCTTTCTCTAGCTGAGGTCCCCATGTTCAGTCTGATGGTTAGCTGCAAGCATTCTCCTCTGTATCAGTATGGCTCTAGTAGAGCCTCTGAAGAGGCATCTATATTAAGTTCCTGCCAGTAAGCGCTACTTGGCATCAGCTATAGTTTGTGGGTTTAGTGTTTGCATATGGGATAGATCCCAAGGTGAGGCAGTCTCTGGATGATCTTTTAAAATATAAGTGACATCTCAGAATGGAAAAAAAACATATTTTATATTCAACATAGATTTTAATAAAGTAGATCCTATTTAACAAATGTAACTTAAAGAGTTAAGTTTTATTATGAATGTATGTGTATATGTGTATATCTCTGTACACATGCCATTTGCTATTTATATATGGGTACTTATGAAGGCCATATGAAAACTTCAAATCCCTGGAGCTAGAGTTATAGTCAGCTATAAGCAGTTCCACTTGTGTTCTAGAAATCTAGCTTGGGTCCTTTTTAAGAGTAGTGTATGTTCTTAAAATTTGCCATCTCTAAAGCTCCCAGAAATACATTTATTATCAAACCAGCAATTAAATTATTTTTAGAAAAATGCTTAAAATTATTGGATATTGTGTTTGCCCATTTGTTAGCTGAGATAAATAAAACAGACTATCCCCACTACAGATATTTAAGTACCCAGCATCTTATTTTTACTAAAAATCAGTGTAAAATGCATAGTCCAGGATATGTGTGTTTTACTTTTTTTAGTTTTAGTTTTTAGTGTAGAAATTTTTCCCTTCCATTTTCTTTACATGACTTTCCCCTTGAATGATGGAAGTAGGCTTGTTGTGCATTCGGTCTGATGTTGATATTGATAGAATGAAGATTCAAGAGGGATGGAAGCATTTGATGGCTATGCCAGACAATTCTCTACCATTTTTTCAGGAAAATGGAAGGAAAAGCAGCTTGCTCAGAAGCTATGAAACATCTTAATGGCCACAGAAGTGACAATGGCCTGATTTGTTGGAGCAGTCACTATTTGTCCCATGGGACACATAAAAAGATTTACTTGTCAGCCACATTGCTTTACATTATTTTTAGGCCCAAGATGAGGTGAGATAAATGACACATTTATCTCTGAGATACAATTTATAGTGGTGCCAAAAATGAAGTAATAAAAATAATAAAGTTTATTGCAAAGTATTTTAAATGACATCAATAATCTTTAAACTCGTGATTGACAAAAAATGAAGTTTTAAATAAAGAAGAGAAATTGCTCACCAGTAACATGACTCATTGAACTTTTATATTGTCTTCCTAGTAGCTGATCACCTGATCAAGTAAAAGTTCATTGATTAGGGACATAAGGAAGAAAAAATTGAATGGAGGATAAAAGAAATGACAAGAGAGATAGATGGAGAAGCAGTGGGTATAATACATAACTCTTTTGGCCTGCCATAATTTCTCAACAGCACCCTGTGTGATTGTTACATTTTATTTGAGATCTGGGTTCACTGAAAATGTGTGGTTGGACGGAGGATGTCACTAAGTATTCCGGCTTATTGTTAAGGCAAGAATTTCTTAAAAGTGGACCCATGAGTTAATTTAAAAAATAATATGTACTCAGTCACAAACAAAATGAATGCAGCCTGTATGATTCATTTTAAATTATCAAGATAATGTAGAAAGAAAGAAATATAGATAGATAGATAGATAGATAGATAGATAGATAGATAGATAGATAGATAGAGGATAGATGGATGGATGGATAGGTGGATGGGTGGATGTATAGGTAGCTATTACCTAGACATAGGTAGCTTATACAAAACATTGTTAACAAGTAGAAAAACACTTCATATTCAGTTATTCAACTATCCAACATGTTAGAAGGCTATGCATGTGACGTATGGACAAAGAGTCACCATGCCGCAGCTACCTGAAAAACAAACCCCAAAAGCAGGAAGAAATAAGATAAAAAGAAGACTACTCTTATATCTTGTTGGAAAACAATGCTCAAAAAACAGATATTGATAAATATGTGTGTCAGTCGATATTTTTGGCATTTCTGTTAGTTATGCTTTATTGCACTGTGTCTTTATTGTTTTATTATGTTTTTATATCTCTCTCTTTCTAGTTTTAAAATATATCAATGATAAAAAATCAGTATATTTAAATTTAAATTAATGCCTGTTAAATGTCAGATCTTTGTATTAGCACTTTGGTTACCCAAATGAAAGCCACCTGTAGTATTAAATTTACTAGTGGTCACCATGGAAAAAATGATAAAATGATATAATGATTGTGCCATATACTGTAACTTTATACATATAAAATACAAAAACTGAAAATTATTTGTACGTAATTTTCTTACACACTGCATCTGGTTTGTGTATTGAAATAAATCTGGTGTATAATTTAGAATTAACAGCACACAGTACTCCAGACTACTGATTCTTACTTGGCTAGTAGCTAATTATATGGAACCAGACAACTCAAAATGAGACATGAGTCAAGACTTTACCCCTGGGATATATCATATATATATATATATATGTGTGTGTGTGTGTGTGTGTGTGTGTGTGTATGTGTGTGTGTGTGTGTATAATGTCTAGTTTGTAATGTAAAAAGGTGTCATAGTAAAAACATGACATTCATAAAGACTTGAAAGCTACACAAAAGCAATAGCATGTGGCTTACTTAGCAGATTCTTATCAGATATAGTCCCCGGACCAGTCTAGGTGCTGAATGCAGGGCCCTTTTCATTTGCCTCTTCGCAGTATACTATCCTGTACCGCTCAGCTTAAACCCTTCACTGCTTTATAGTTCATCTGCTGGCTGTTGAAAACTTTTCAAAGCAGAACTTAATCTTTGATCCCTGCATCTTCGGGTTCCGTTGAGGGTGTGATGGAAGTCCAGCGAGGGCCTCTGGATGTCATAGCAGTGAACAGGTTCACTTAGTGGAAAGCAGTACCACCTTTAATTTTAAGTCCTTTTCAGCGGTCACTCTATAGTGTCCCTGAGCCTTTACATTTTAAGATTATAGAAAAAGCAAAAAACCTGTGAAAGAGTTATAGAATCGGATCAGCAGAGAAATGAAAAGTGGAAAAGTTATTGGAAATTAGTGGTTACATACATAGTCTTTAAAGCTACCTGTTTGCCCCAAAACATGGTCGTTAATTTAAATATGAAGAAAAGGCAAAAGAGATAAACTTGCTGGAGAATTAATCTCAGTTCTTTTCTGATGGATAAGAGATCTCTAGCTCTGAGATTCCATCAGAACAGGCTCAGCTGAATTCCTGCCTAGTTTGTAGGGTTTTTGTAGAGGATTGCTGATGGACAGGAATGTTTGGCATTCCTGCCCTCACTTGCCAGGAAGAAATCAGAGAAACCTTTTGAGACTAGCAAAGAGCTACTGTATGCTTGCTACTATAAAACTGTTGTTTTTGAATTTCAAAGTAATGGAATGCATATTCCACCATGGTGTTCTTTTCTCTACCTTGGAAATGTGCAACTTAAAAATGGGACAAACTGGAAAGATATATCTACCATCTGCAGTCTGAACTGGCATTATAATATATGAAGTGCACATTGTACTCAATATTAATGTTAGGTTCAAAGAAAACCCTAATAACAGAAAACTGCAAAGGCAGTCCATATAGCAGTCAATAAACTCAGCCTGGACTATATATAGGCAGATTTTTGGTGGTAAAAATAAAATAAAAGCCAGGATTCCTCAGGAACTTGTCCTGTACAAGTCTGCACATATGTGTGTGCATGTATATGAATCTCAGGAAGTATCAACACTGTCACAAGAGGCTTTATGTCTTTCCTTCGGACACTCATCTCTGGGTAGTTTCTTATCTGTGAATGAAGTATGTTCTTCCTCAGGAGCTGCCATTCTTATTGTCTGAGACAAGGTTTTCATAGGGCTGACACTCCTGGAGCAGATAAGTTTGGTTGGCTGGCGAGGCATCGGGATCCTTGTGTATCTGGCCCTTTCGAAGGGAAAATCACATCCTGATTTTATTTCAGTTAATAAAATATAATACAACAAGATAAAACAGAAAGTAACATATCAGAATTGAACAAAATGTGCAGGAAGAAGAGCCCAAGAAGGCACAAAAAGAGAGACCCAAACTTATTGATACTGAGGAATCCCATAAGAAACTAAACTGGAAGCCATAATATAAGAAAACAAAGGAACTTTAGGGTAAAAGAGAGAGAAAAAAGAAAAATATAAATAAAATAAATAAAATTTAAAAAATTCCTGCCATGGCTTTATGAGACAAGGAACCCCCCCAAGATGTCACTGAGTTTGTTTTCTGTTTGCCATCACATCTACATCTGGCATGCAGCCAACCCTTAAGAAGTTCATCTTCCCAGTGAGATGTCCTTGGAGGAAACTAAATTTTACTTGGAAGTGATTATTTCACTCGGAAGAGATTGCTTCCGGGTTTAGGGATGACAGCAGGTGTCGACTTCTTTCAGCTCTGGGAATCTACCTTTCTTGTGCAGACCCATGTAGGCCCTGTGCATTCTGCCTCAGTCTCTATGAGTTTATATATAGTTCTGCCCTGTTAATGTGGAGAGACGTTGCCTTGGTACTCTCCATACCCTGCCTCTGGTTCTGATTCATGTTGTGCCTTCTCCATCATGAGGATTCCTGAGCCTTGAAGGGAGTGATTTAATGGAGAAACACTCTTTAAGTCTGAGGATCCCAGGATCTCTCACACTTACAATGTCTGGCTGTGGGTCTTTGTATTAGTTTCCAGCCCCTGCAGGGGGGACGATTCTATGATGATATCTGAGCAGGGAACTGATCTATGAGTAATTAACTGAGCATGCTCATAGGAGTCATCTGATTGCTATGCTTTGTTTCTGATTTTTAGAATGATAATATTGTTTGCTTTTACCTTTGTCCCTAGACTATGTATTCTCAGTTTTTTTGATCCTAAGCAGTGCTGGATATGGGTCTCATCTCATGGAGTGGTCCTTATGTCACATCAGGTATGGGTTGGTTACACCCACATGCTTTGTGCCACCATTGCCTTGATATTTTGTGCATATGGATACTACTATAGATTAATGGATTAGTTGCTAGGCTGGTGTTTACCTTTATCCTTCAGTAGCATGCACAGTACCTTCCTATCCAAAGACACTAGCATGTAGGGGTGAAGGTTCTATGTAGCTACCAGCTCAGCTTTACCTGTTCAACGACTTGTGTGGGTACTACCCTCAGCGTTGGGATTTGCTGTCAGTTTGTGGAGAAAACATATAGTCTTTGCAATAGGCTGTTTTGTTCAGAAGTTCCCATGGGACCACTGTGAATAACAACTCAATTAAATGTAAATCAATCTTTATATGGGAAGTTTTATTTGGTGAAAAGAGATGGCTAGCCCATTATTAGGCTATTTCCTTTAGATTGTTTGCATAGATGTATATATTTTAGAAAGCTTCTGTTATTAGATTTCCACACTACCCCTCAAATGGCTCTTAAATTTAGCTATCTCTCCATATATTCCGTCCACTGACCCCTCTTCAATCCCACTCTTCTATTCCTTCTTCCCCCATGCATCCATAAATTCCTATTCTATTCCACTTTCCTAGGAGGATTTATATGACCCCAGGTTTTTACTTCATATGTAACCTCTGTGTTTCTGCTAATTGTAGCTTGGTTATTAGTGACTCAATGCCTAATGTTCCCATAGAAACAAATTCATATCATGTTTGTCTTTTTGGAACCGAGAGAAAGACTGAACTCAGGATGATTTCCAGTTGAGAATTTCATAGTTTCTTTCTTTAAAGTACAAGTAAGACAGCATTGTTTAAATTAACCACATCTAGATTGTTCCCAATTTATAGCAATTATAAATGAAAAACAATAAATACGCTTGCACAAGTGTCTCTGTGGTAGGATAAGGCATCCTTTGTGTCATATAACTGAAAATTCCCCTCTTCTTCAGGAATCACTACCTTGATTTACATAGTGGCTGTAACAAGCATGAGATGTAAATTGGGCAGCTGATCTGAGCCTTTCTCATGGATGCTGGTAGAAATCTCAAAGTAGTTTTGAACTGTATTTCTCTGATGGCTAAAGATGTAAAACGCTTCTTAAGTATTTTTGATGTTTGTTTTGCCATTTGAATTTTTTTCTGAGAATTTGTGTTTAGATTTGTACCAAATTTTTTAAAATTTATATCTAGTTCTTTTTAGTTCTTTATATGTTTTGCATATTAACCTTGTATTAGATGTGTAGATGTGGCAAAACTCTTTATATTGTCACTTTGTCCAAATGACAATATTCTTTGCCATATAGAAGCTTCTCGGTTTCATGAAGTTTCATTTAATATTTGTTAATCTCAGTGCATCTGCAGATGTTATATTGTTCAGATGTCTTCTCTTGTGTGTATGAGTCCAATGTACTCAGACCTTTTATCTACTTGGAGTTGAGCTTTGAGCCAGAGAATCTATTTAGATTCCTCCACATACACCAATACAGTTTATTCAATAACATTTGTTGAAGATGCTGTCCCACTATGTATATATGGCCTGCTTTTAACCAAAGAGAGAGAGAGAGAGAGAGAGAGAGAGAGAGAGAGAGAGAGAGAGAGAGAGAAACAAAACAGCCAGAAGCCCATAGGTGTGTGGATTTGTGATTGCATTCTAAGCTTTTTTATGTGAATTCTAGGCATCTAATTTAGTTGCCTTCATAGCTAGTGTTTTTACAGACAGACTACCTACATAACCTGATTTTTCTACATTTTGTCATTAATATAAATATTAGGTCTTAATTGTACAAGGAAGCATTATATATATGTATATCTATATATACATATATATATATAATATTGATAAATTACCCCAACAATATTAGTTAGGCAGATGGATGTGGCAATACTTTCTAGTAAAGGTAATTATGATCATGTTAAAACTTTATGTTCTATAGTATCCATAAATGAAATGAGACAAGGAATTCTTCCTTTGTACACAGTGAATATAAAACATGGAGATAAATGGACATGCATAGCTCTGTCTTCATCTGATCTTAATTGCATGGCAGATAAAGATTAAAGAGTTTTGAGTTGTTATTGTTATTTTCATTCCTATTTTAATCAGCGTTCAGTCTTTAAATGTTAAAACTCTGGGATTTCATGCTTCTCGATATAACAAATCATGAATATTCATGGGATATTAAACATATTACTGCTCTTTTCCATAATGCATATATTTCCTCTTTAATTTTATTTTACATCATTTCATTAGCATTTTGGTGCCTCTCAAAAATTTGTAGCATGACTTTTGAGTTTATACTTTCAAATTCACACACAATGTTGGTGCGACTTTCAAAATATGTTGTTTCTCCTCCCCTAACTTTGGGTTTAAGTTCCTGCAGATCTCTCATAAATGTCCAACTAAGTAGAGGCCTTTGGGTATCAGGAAGTATCAGCTTCAAAGGGGGATCAAGGAGAAGTTGTATTAGAGACTCTGTGACCAGTATCTCCAGCTGTCTGAGGGAGCAATAATGCCTAGGCTCCACTCAACACACTTCTAGGGATGTAATTCAGAAGTCAACACTGCACACACTTCCTTCTTTAAGATGGTGGAGAATGTCAAAATGTAACCATTACATGGTACAGCGTAACAAAAATGTGGGTGTGATTACCAAAAGAGAATGACCAGGCTTTTTTTTAAAATAGAAAGTAGTATTTGGCTACTTAGGACTAAATGGATAGAGTCTGTTTTTTTTTTTTTTTTTTTTTTTTACCAAGAAGTACATCATTAAAAGAGAGGTACAGTACTCCATAAACTGATTATAGATGTGCATTTAATGCACGTGTGTGTGTGTGTGTGTGTGTGTGTGTGTGTGTGTGTGTGTGTGTGTGTGTGTGAGTGTTGTGGACATGTACCTATTAGTGTCCTCACACATGAGATGTTTACTTTTTCTTATTGAGTGTTTCTCAGTGTTTACAATTTGATACCTAGCCCTAGAACACATGTAGTATCTTTGATCTCTTACAGGGGTTCTTATATTTGACATGATATTAACTGTTAACTTGTCTCGTTTGGATTAGAGGTTTTCACCTTGCTGCAGACTCAGTTAATTTGCTAGAGAAGAATTAAGATGAATGGTGAGAGGAAAAATTAGGAGGAGAACATCACCTGTAAACTTCACTGTCTTTGAGAAGCCTGGAGTAAAAGTGAAATCTGCATCCCAGCACTTTGTTATTATTTAGCAAACTTTCCATTTTCTCATTTGATAAAGGGATTTAGAGAAAAACAGCTAGACATTCATTGAATTTGCGGGGGAAGTTAGACTCTGTAAAGATTCCTGCATATGGACATACTTAGCATTTGGAGCAGCGTTACTAATTACTGGACTGGAAATTCCTGCTAATAGAAACACATTTCATTTTATTTCATTTCCTTGCTGAAGCTGTTGCTCTTTCTTCTTCGAGTGGTGTGGTCTTTAATTGTGTACACTTTCATGAATGCACTAGTGAGGAAGAGAGAAAAAAACCCATTTACACAACTGGAACTACCCTGTCATACACAACTTGAGCAAACAGAAAATCCCATAGCGTGTGTCCACATTATGAAACTCTGGCTGCCACTTAGATGGGTTCCTTTGCATTGATAATATATTAATTCTAAAGAGTTTAAATAGAGAAGTGATCACACGTTGGACCCTACATTGTACAAGCATAAAAGTCTGTTTCTAACTTTGGTAATTTTAGTGAAGGAGTGAATTTATACTAGCAATTAATTTTCTAGCTGAGCCACAAAGAAAAGAATCATCGTCAGGAAAATGGAGATCCCTGAAAATTTAAGATGCTACAGAATTATAAAATATGTAGCATGTGGGTCTGTATTATCTAGTTTTATATAAGATTTCCACTGAGTTTTAGTGCATTAAGATAACAAATGCTGTGCAACAGATTTGGGGCCCAGAGCCTGACCATGGCTCGGCAGGGTTATGATCCAATGCTCTGTGTCTCAAACATACTGGCCTCATCACCCTCATGCCAAGCCTTGACCATGACTGGAATACACAGTTAAATTCTCATGTACTTTCTTGTTGGCTCTTGGCCATGGATCTATTTTTTCCCCACTATTTGGGCATCTGTAAAGCTACCTGAGTGATTTTATAAACTGGTACCCAACTTCATTCAGAGTAGAGTGAAAGGGGAGAGAAGAGGGTGCTAAGAATGGCAGCCTGATTCCTCACATCCTTTTCTGATATAATGTAAGCAGCAACCAACTGTCACTTTCACCTCATTGTATGCTAAAGGATACTCATTAAGTCTAGAAGAATTCAAATGTAGAAATGACCTATCTCTCCTAAATGGAAATTTTTCTAAGGACATGGAGAGATACATTTTAAGCAATCATCTGGGACAGGATGATCAAGAAAGACTTTTCTTTCTTCAATTCATTCCCAGATGGGAAATGCAAGACCTAGGGATAGGTGAGGAGTGCAAAAACTTTCACTGGCACCTGACTCAGTAATAATGTTTCTTGAATGCATGTCTGTGTGAACAAGGTTGCAAACAAATTTAATTTATCTAAGATAGTTATCATAGAGTAAATACTTCATTTGGGAAATTAAAAGCAAAGTTAAATAGAAACTAAATGATGCTAAACATATTAGATCTCAAACTTTTCAGGATACAGTCTTCTTGTCTGCTTTCTAAAGTAATGATTCATTATGTAGTCAATATTGTTCACATTATTATTGACACAAACGTGGATGTTGTATTGGCCTGTCTTACGCCCATTATTGACCCCAGCTGAAGCTTTGCAGTATAGTGTGTCTTCCGTATTCTCAGTTTTATAGTACTGATTTCTTACTCTTATCATTATATAATTGCTATCCTAATTCTCACCACCCATGTCATTCAACATTATCAAATATTTACTGATCCGGGATTCAGTTGTGCATCTTAGTTAGCTAATGCATCCCCTCTTCTCTCACAGATCCTATTGTGTGTCTTATTAACCGTGCTGGTGTTCGGGCCAGATAATATTATTTCATAAAGGAATTAAATGATACTGAGCAACGCATTATGTGGCCCAACAGTTTGATTTGTCTTTGAGTCAGAGGAACTGACATTGAATCTAAAATGTGAGCCAGTGGTAGTGTTTGGAGTCAGGAAGAAGAGGAATATTTGGCAAATAATACAACATGCGTGTTCTATGCAGATGTCAAAGGCATGTTTTTTGCTAAATGATTCAAGATGGGGCACTGGTAATATTTCATGTGCAGGTTCACTGGTAAGATTTGTGTGCACATGTTCTGGAATCAGATGATTCAGCACGCATTTCCCTTGTTATCACTTGCTAAGCTTGGATGGGTCACTTAATCTAGAATCTTTTGTCTTTCAAGTGGAGGAAATATTGTCTGGTTGCACATTTGTTAACAGGATTTAATGAGACAGAGACAAAGCACATCGATTTCACTCAGTGTCGCCGCCAAGTACTATTTCTCGTAGCCACACCAGACACTCTAGTTCATGGAATAAACCTCTGTTTGATAGTTTGAAGCAGCAGATCAGGTCTAAAGGCAACAGGGTAACGTAGTCAGGAAGGCGTAGTACCAGGCTCAGTAAGCTAGAGAAAAGGGCAATCCGTGTGAGTCTATGATGTAATGTGGAAGTCCTCAGGGTAGGCATTTAAGTCAGATCATGGTCTATGGATATGACATTTAGACTAGGAATATTAGAGTTCCAGAGGCATTTTTCTACCTCCCCACCCTTTGGTCAGGGAATGGCACCCAGACTTGTGTTTGAAATTTTTATCCTGATGTAGGAAAATAGGATTATAGGCCAGGAACCACATTAGGAATTCTTTTCTGTAATACTAACTGCTGTGCATTAGGGGTCAGGTGGGGAGCAGTGGTCCTAAAGGAAATGGATTATTTCCATTACCATGGAGACAGATGTGTAAGACAATGGATGGTATAAAAGCCCATGGGTCTTTGTCTTCTGAAGTGATGGGTTTAGGTACACAACTGGAAAACAGGCAGGTGTAGTGGGGGAAACACCCTATTAATAAAACTTGCTCAGTTTTATCTAAAAAGGCAATCGAAAATATACAAATTCTGTTTTTACAATTAGCTGAGCTACACAATCAACATTGATTTATTTTACTTTGGTCTGGTGTTGAGAGTAATATTTTGTAGTCTGAAATATTTGAATACTGAATACAATTATAGGCTTGGTTGGCTATGTGTACATCTGCCTCCGGCTGACAAATTCTGATGTCCGTGCTGACTGAGACAATTTGGAGGGATGGGCTAAATTATTTTCCTATCTACCAGTTCTATTTATACAGAAATTACACTTGACTGTGGTGACACTAATCAGAACAGAGCTGATCAAATTTAGCTCCCCTGCTGACCAACTCAGCCAATAAACCATTTGTGACTGGCAGGTGTTTCCTTCTACCCTTTGCATATCTTTTCTTCTCTCTCTGGCATACCTACATTTTAAAAATCTTTTTTTTCTTTTCTAAGCCCATTCCATGTGCATTGAAAGGAAACAGAAAGTGTGTTTGTTGGATGCAAAGACATAACTTATGTTTAGGACTTCCTGTTCTTTTATTTGCCTAGTAAAGAAACACAAGACCAAGAGAAATAGGGCAGGAGGTGTCTTTAAAAACACTTTTTCATGTAATAGATGTGACTTTAGAAACTCATGTGCCATGACACATCTTTGAAGTCAGAGTAAAACTATTGGCAGTCATACATCTTCTTCTCTTGTGTTTCTGAAGATTGATTAAATAACCAGGCTCCCTAGAAAAATGCTTTTACCAACTGAGCCATCTAAGGAGCTCTAGAACAAGGGTTCTTGACTCTCTCTCTCTCTCTCTCTCTCTCTCTCTCTCTCTCTCTCTCTCTCTCTCTCTCTCTCTCTCTGTGTGTGTGTGTTTAATGGACTCATGGAAATCCAGTGAAGCTTGTGTGCCTCACCCAGAAACATGCTTTTAAAATGCATTAAATAAAATGCAGACAATTGAAAAGCCAATTATAATGAAATATATCTGTCAAAATGTTTTTCTGTTGTTACAGTATATATGATCATTTTCTAATTCATTAAATTAAGAGCAGGGATTTTAATTATTAACCACTACAAATTAGAGGCCAACTGTAATAATATTTTGAAACTTACAAATATAATAGGAAAATATATGCCAGTTTTAATTATAATAGATGCATGGGTATGTTAAACCTATGGTGATTTTTAAAATACAGTCATAATTGCAATAATGAAAATTTTTAATTAAAATTTAGAAAAGGTACATACTTGCCCCCATTTATGGTTCCTGTGTTCTAGAACTCTATGTCTTTCTGCTAAAGAAACACTAATATAAAATAAGGAATCTCAAGTTTTAGTGTAGAAAAAATATTTGGAGGGCTTATTAAATGCAGATTTATAGATACTGTCCACAAAACACTGACTCAGAACTTCTGAGGTTTGGTCAGGAATGTATGGTTTAAACATAAACTCATGGTGGGATTTATGAATCCTGTTTCAGAGTCATCTTTTAAGAAATAAAGAATCCCGACACATAGAACAAGATTCTTAAATATAGTCGGTTATAATGTGTTTCTGGTGGGTCAATACCCACATCAGACCATGAGGTCCAACTCCTGTATCTTTTATATTATTTTAAGTATAATATATTATAATATATTATAATATTGTCAAGTAAAAGTACATGTAGGTGTTATAGATAGGATGTTTGAAATGGGTATAGGATATAGTCCATGGGAGAATTATTACAGAACTCATAAAATATTTGTGGCATCACTGTGCTTCTCTGAAGGATAAGATGTTTTTTCAGACAAAATTTTAGATGTTTGACAAGATGTCACCAAGGCATAGCATGGGGTAATAATCATAACTGCAGTGCAATATAGTTCTGTGACATTGAAATCATTTCAGTAATTTTACAGTACATTTGAATTGCAGTGTCCTTCATGCGCTTAGTTTCCATTAGCTTTGCTGGAAATCTCTCTGTCCACAAAGAGGCACAAGTGTCAAGTTTCTCCTTCATGCTAACAGACCTGGCTGGAATCATGATGCTGCCCAAGATAATTGTTATTAATTAAAGCATTCCTATCAGCCTGGGTTTTATTTTAATGCATATTGAACATGTTCGTAACCTCTGCTGTCTCTATTATTGGGAGAAAAAAAAAAAGAGGGAGAATCATGTTCTTTGACTCTGCTGAGCTCTCCTGGGGATTCCCCAGTGTCACTGAACAGCCTTTTAGATTAAGCTGGTACCTTTTGGAAAAGAGAAGTGAGGCCTCAATGTTATTACGTGTTGCAATGCAAGCTCATTATTGTCAAATTAGATTCACTGACCTTCACTGTCATGGACCAGGATAAAACAGGCAACATAAGAAGCACCGTTTGCCATGAGTAAATGCACACTAAGTGCCACTCAAAGTTAACTACCCTACACATAACTTGTGCTGTTTTACCACATCTGCTTTAAAACCTGCAATACAGTCGACATTTTGCTGCATAAATCATTCATTTTTCTAGATATTTATATAGATGTGTTTTTATTATTGATAAAATAATAATAAAACATATTACAAAGAACATATCACAAAATACAAAATACACACCCACCCACACACACACACAGAGAGAGAGAGAGAGAGAGAAAGAGAGAGAGAGAGAGAGAGAGAGAGAGAGAGAGAGAGAGAGAGAGAGAGAGGGAGAGAGGGAGGGTAGAGGGGGGAGGGAGGGAGGGAGGGAGGGAGAGGGAGAGGGAGAGGGAGAGGGAGAGGGACACTAACTTTAGAGGAGGGAGGGAGGGAGGGAGAGGGAGAGGGAGAGGGAGAGGGAGAGGGACACTAACTTTAGCGCACAGAACTCATGAATAAAATCTAAAGCTTCCCTAATTTGTCAATAAAAGTAATGATTTCCTTGTTTGTTCGTGGAAGGCTTGCATCAGTTTGCAGCTCAGTCTCTAAGAATGAATGAAGTCTTATGAATCATTTTTCTCCCTTTCTGTTTCCACATTATTTGTCTTTTTGGTGAATGTTTAGATATGTGAGTACTCTCGGTAGAATTGTTATGGCTGAGAGAATTCAATTTCATTCACCTACTTCTTAGAAATTGTGGGTTGCCATGAATGATTACTACACACACACACATACACAGACACACAGAGAGAGAAAGACAGACAGACAGACACACACACACACACACACACACACACACACACACACACACACACACACAGAGAGAGAGAGAGAGAGAGAGAGAGAGAGAGAGAGAGAGAGAGAGAGAGAGAACACTGTTCAGTAGATAATGAACTTAAGTTTAACTTATTTAACTCTTAGGAGGTATCCACATAATTTAAGACTATGATGCCTTTCACTTAATGAAGGTTCTCTTACTACACTATCCCATTGTAGAAGGAAGATGAGAAAGAGAGGCTCCCTGCATATGTGAAAGAGGGAATGTATATGGTGAACTCATTCTTTCATGATAAACAAAGTTCTGGTTCTAACCTATTCCACATTGAAGAGTTGAGTCTTTCATGAAGCCGGAGCTGTCATGATCTGATGTCTTCTTAAAAGTCCTACTTCTCAACAGAGCTAAGAGAAGAGTTATGTTTTCAACCCCTCAATTAGTGCTTTAGAAACATAGCATCCACCAGTATTTTTGTGGTCTAAAAATAAATCAGTATTCTAGAATTGCGTCCTATAGCTAGCTGCCCTCAATTTTTTGAATGAAGGAGAGGATGTGTGAATTTTCTAAATAATTGATTATGGATAAATATTGAATAGCAAGTAATTGTGTTTTAAAATAAATTTTTGTGTGTAACTAACCTCTTAAATGATGTTAATACTTAGCATTTTGCATTCTTTATTATTTTATTGAGACAGAATACCTCTCCTAGTCCACCATCCCCCACTTTACTGTGCTCTCCTATATAGGGGAGGCAGTCACTCTGTCTTGGGATATAGAGTATGCCTCTTTATTTTTCTATTGTCATTTCTATAATGCTCTTCTGTGTATTCCAGTCGGTAACTAGATTTTATTGCACAGATTATATATGAGAAGAATAAAGAAGGGGTAGAGAATCTGAGTCTAACTTTGCTCTTTCATTGTTATCATATCCCCAATAAAGGGCATATAAAAAGGTATCTCGAGAAACTGGAGGTATCGCTCTGCAATTAATGGTGTTTGAGGTCCATCCTGTTGACACAAGGCTTTAATCCCAGATGCACATGGAACTTTGAGTTTGAAGCCAGCCTGGTCTACAGAGCTAGCTCTAGAACAGCCAGGGCTACACAGCGAAAACAAAACCAAAATGAAAAGGAAAAGAAAAGAGCATTTGAGGCTCTTGCAGAGGACATGAGTTCAGTTCCTGGCACCAGCATGTACTTTACAGCTGGTTGACCTTGGTAGTGAGGTGAGTTCCAAACTCAATTTCCCCAATTTAGGCAAGTTTCCAAAACATTCTCCTTCCCAGAATTGTTTGCCTAACCTAAAACCGCTCATATTTTATTTTATATGAATACAAAAAAAAAAAAAAAGAGAATCAATGTGGAATTTTATGAAAAACAAACTGATCATGTCATCCTTGTTTTAATTTCCCTGCTGCGCTGAAAGGAGCCATTAGGTTCTGTGTTTAGCCATGTAATGGAGAGGCTGCTGGGCTCACAAATCCCCGATTTTCTCTAAGACTCCCACTCTCAGTGATGAGAATGAAATGAATTATGCTCTGTAAAATGTTCAGTTAAGAGCTGGGGAATATAAGAGCTCAATAAATGTTATCTATTGTTCCGATGTTCAAAGTCATTTTGACTTTTATTTTCTTTATAAATAAAATGTGCACAATAGTATGTGTTTTTCATGCCTTGTTAAATTTTGATACGCAACAATGGGAACAGCCATGTTTTATGGACCAGAATGGGCCACAAAAATATATTTAAAAAAAGGTGAGGACACATTTTTTTTTCATATTTGTATGCATACTTTGTTTTTTGCTTAAATGAGTAAAACATAGCAATATGCTCTATTGATTATTACACATCATATTTCCCTTTCTATAAAACTTATTGTATTATGTCTCTAGTGTGTTTAAGTACGTGACTTCAGTAATGACCCCATGCTTTTCAAAGAAAACATATTTTACTTCTTATTACTCAGTTCTAATAATTATTATTATTTTTATTAAGCATGCTAAAAAATAACTTTTCTTAGTCAGCTTTTAGTAGAGAGGCCTTTGCTTTGTTAGCAGGCTTGTGTTTGCTTTATTGATCTGTCTTTATGTATATTTTATTATTGATTAATTTTGTTAAATTTGAAAGTTTTATTTACATGCATGACAGGTTCTGATTACATGCCAGTAGTCTATCTTATCCCCCCCACCCCATTGATCTTCAGTCATCCCTTTTCCAGATTCTTGACTTTCAATGTTGTATTTCTACTCAAAAGAGTTTAGACTAGCTGAAAAGCATCTGTTTTCACTTTGGGGAGGACTTTCATCTAATAAAAGTCAGTATGGTTATAAAATGGAGAGTCCAAGAAAAGGAGAAAAATGTAGAATTTTTGTCAAAATTTATATTTAGAATTTCCAAGGCAGAGTTTTAGAAAACACTTAAATGAAGCTAAATATTTTACGAGACTCCTGTCCTTCAATATGCTCCATGAAATGTCATATAAATTCTCAGTATTCGGTCGTCTAAAGCGATGATTTTATTGTCAAGTTAAATTTGTGAATTGGCTGATTGTTACATGTAGAACATGTGAAGCCTCTTAATGCCTGTGCCTAAAGCTACTGTTTTTGCTCCTTGGAACACTGCCCTAGGAAGATCATGTCATTCCCCAAAGAGCACAGTTATGAGATATCTAGAGAAGTGCCCTCTATCTTCAATTAAAGGAAGCATAAAGGCATGAATCTTGGGTGTGTAAGTGACAAGTAATTGACAAAAAGCACTGCACACATTCCATTAATAATCCATCGTACAAGGACAAGATGACGCCGACATCTAGAGATAGGTAAAGGAAAAAAAGAGCTGACATATAATTTATTCATTTCATTCTACATAACAATATGAAATTATAAATACCCAGGACCAAATATTAGGAAGATTAGGAAGTAAACAGACAACAAACAGCTCACAGAAATTTATTTGCTTTTAGATTTTGTTTGGTCTGAAACCTTATGAATCTAAGGTTCTTAATATCGTTATTAATGTGTGGATCTCCAGCTAATTTAATACTTTTTATCTTTGTTTTATTTGTGTTTTGGGGGGGTGTTTGTTTTATTTTATTTTATTTATTTATTTTTTTTGGCTAATGGATGTTTTAGGAAACTGAAACAAAAAGCAGTTTGCTATATAGATATATTTTTTTAAATCACTAATAGAAAATTAAATCACCAAGTGTGTTATATTTTAAGTTGTTCTAGAATTAGGAAGGGTAATTGAAAAATCTTTATTCGAAGGAATGATAATTAAGAAATTGGTTGATGTAGGTATGAGCACTACAATTAAATGCCTGCCACACAAATAGCTGTTTTCTATAGCTCTTGCTGTGTGGGAGCTTACAAACTTCTATCAGCTTATACCTGCTCGATTTTCACAGTTGCAGAATGTGTTGAAACATGTCATCTTGGATCCTGTCTTTCACATCAATAAGGCTTTCTTTCACACCTGGTATTCTTTTATCCAACGATAACTTGTTAACTAACACTCATTTTAGAGATAATATTTTCTCATGATTTGAGAAAATCATTTAGACTGTGCTTATAATAATAATATAAGCTTATTATTTGATATATGACTATAAATATTTATTGTTTAAATTTAAATTGTAATTAAATTATAATTTAATAATCTAACATGTATACAATTTATTATTATTATTATTAATTATTACTATTATAAGAATTATTTTTATGTAGAGAGCCAGACTATGGTATATATAGTGTGCTCAGTGTAACAATAGATTTTGCTTTTGAAAATATTTTGACCATCTGCTGGGGCTGGAAGGCAAGTAGGAAGTGAGTTTGTAGTAGAAACAATAAAAATTATTTTTCTGGGAATAAAAGTTGTGTAAAGACCATCAGTGAGAGAGACTGACATAGGTTCAGGATTGCTGTCATGAGGAGTGTGAATTGGAAAAGGTTGACCTGGGAGCAGGGGTGCTATTGTGGAACACTTGGCATGTAAAGGGCATGTGGTACATGCCCTTAGAGAGTCTTTCATTATAGGAATAAGAGACACTGCTGTCTGAGATTATATATATATATATCTTCAGCTTTGTATTTTAAAGACAACTACAGGACAGTGTGTGGGGTTGGTTAAAGTTAATTCTGTTCAGACAGCTGTTACACCGATATAGAAAAAATAATAGTGGTGGAGATCATAATAATGGATGACAGCTTGTTGTTGGAAGCTGTTTGGGAATTAAATAATGTTAAACTGAAGGATTTGGTGGTGGTGCAGTGAAAGACAGACGCAGAACAAGGCAGGCTCTGATCCTGGCGGTGGTTATTCAGATGATGAGGGGACTCAAGCGCAGAGGCACATTTTGAAATAAGTTTTATTTAAAATTTCTGTAATCTGGATTTTTTTTTACTTCTAAATGGAGATATATAGTAGCTTTTATAATTTATATAGGTACTCTACACTCTCACCTGCGATATCTTCTTAATATGAGCAGATTAAGAAACCCAAAACGCTACCAGTGGTATTCCATTTTCATGTATATTTAATATATGAAAGTTTGACTATATTTCGCCCACATATGATTATTCTAACCTTTCACAAGGTGGATGCCAGGGAAATATTTCTCTTTTTTTTGTGGGGGGAGGTATGTTGTAAAGTTGCAGCCAATATTGCTGTCATTATGGTTTAAAACCATCCATCGTGAGCACTCACTATGAAGGCTAAGCATGCATGAAGAAACTTTAGTGGTCCTAATCAAATAAAACTTATACTGAAGATTATCTCACAGGAATTTAATGATATGCGTAATTGTTATTCTAGTGCATGATAATTAGGCAAGCAGCTCTTGTAAATGATGGTAATCTTTGTGTGAATTCACCACAGCCAAATGAAGCATTAGCCAAAGAGATCTGGTAAAGTAATTGGCCAGTTCAAGAGATCAGAGGCAAGAAGGAGGGCTGTGCTCCTTGGTACCTTGACTCTGTATCCACAGTGTGATTCCAGAAAGATCTGGTGGAAGATTGTGGAGTAACTAGCTGAGATGAAGAAAATTAATGTTAGAGCTGTTGTGGGCTGGACAGAGTCCCCAAACATGTATGTTGAAGCCACTACACCTGAGAACCTCAGAATGTGACCTGATTTGAGATTGGTCATAAATGCTAACTAGCTGTGGTAAGGTCTCACTGGACATGGTGGGGTCCAAAGCAGTGTAATAATGTTATAGGATGGCAGTCATCTGAAAAGAGAAACAGAACAGCAGGTCAGGATGGAAGGAGACAGTACTGGATGTGGCCATGTGCTAAAAATTTTCTAGAACAAGCAGGGAAGCTCGTTCTAAAACCCAGTGTGGACAACTTGATCATTGTAGCTCTAGGAGCTCAATGCATCCATTTGTAGGCTTCGCCTCCCACTCAGGTTCCAGGGAAATGTGAGCAGTTTCTACATAAACAAATATTTGCCGCCTGACTTCTGCTAGCATTCTCTTCCGCTAGCATTCCACTTACTGCTGGAGTTAAACAAACACAACCCCTGCCATAAAAGGATTTAATGTATTGGCTTTCTGTCTTCTGACCTCTCTAGTATTGGTGATGTACTGAACACCTGACTCATTGTGTTTGTAAGTTTTTATTTGTATGTCTGTCTACTCTATAACATAGTGATGATTTAATGACCGAAAGTAATATATTCCACAATAAATGTCTACATAAGTGAAAATTAAAAGAAAATAAGTAAAGTCATGTTGGGAGTGAAAGAAGCAGGGTATGTGAATGATTTCATATAGGAACAGAGATAACGAGATGATTTTCTGTATGCACGTTAAAGACACAGACATGTAGGCATCATTACATATTACACATGTTTGAAAAACTCAATTTTAAGGACTAGGGTGATCTTATTTGCATTCTTACATTTCTCTGTAAAATGAATAGATACTCTGTGTTGCTATTGTAGCTGTGTTCCTAGATTATCAGGTTTAATATGTTGTTTATTTTCATGTAAAACCTATAACACGTTTTAACATTTTATGAACCATTTTATTTTATGGATCTATAAAATCCAATACATTTTTTTTTGGTAAAAGAACTCACATAATGAGGATGGCTTACAAGTTGTGTGTCAATGTATGTACAATTTCAAGAGAATAATCCAGGTGGCAATTAGGTATGCATAAACAGATATGTCAAGAAAAATAATTTATGGTATCATATCTATTGCCATATCATTCTTGTGAATATTTCGAATCAAATATAAAATTTTATATTTTACTCTTCTCAAAAATTGAATTATCTACATTTCTAGTACTTCTAGGTTATTCTTTATGTCTAACTTGCTGCAAGGAGACCAGTGTATTTTATCTTCCACGTTTCCTTCCTATTACAATGAAATAGTGAAAATATTGTTATTTGCCACATTTGTTACACTTAGCTTCAATGTACTGACACAGAAAGTTAAGGACCATAGCCCTTTTACACATGCACGCACACGTGCACACACACAACACACACACATATATGTATAATTTATTTATATATTATGTATGTTGTATGTATATATTATATGTGCATGCGTGTTATATGATATATAGCATGAATATGTATTATGTAACTCTTCTTGGCAAGTATACTGTTTTGAGTCTAGTTATCATTTGGTTTGCTCTCATTCGAAGAGAAAGGGAAGAAGTGCTATACATTGGTTACCTTTTTATTTGCATGCATATACATATAGCCCTTACCACCAATACCACCACTCCAGTGTAACATTTAGTGTTTCTGGATAAGAGGCCCTAGTGGTCCACGGGGTAAGCAAATAAAAACCAACTGCACTAGCATGCACCTCTTGTGAAATTTTTTTTTAGTTTTACCAGAAAATCTGTAAAATAATTAAAATTCTATAGTTCAGTAAAAGGGTGTATGGACCAATGAAGATTTCTGGTATTTTGATGGCTATAAGGCATGCTTTAGAAGTGAAAATAGGGTGGATTATAAATCATAAGAAAGGCATAGACTATTACATTACCTACCTCTTGAAAATTAGAAGTTTGAAGAAGAAATGTTATTCCTCCATAGATAGAGAGCTGGCTTCTTTTCTCAGGGTTGTCAGAAAAACCAGAGTAACAAAGCCAAACTGTCCTGCTTTGCAAACTAACATTTTTTAAATGTTAGAGTAATTCCTTTATTCTGAAAAGCCTTATATCCTGAGGTAGATTTTTACTGTGTCTACCCTGCATTCATTTAATTCTGCTTGAGGATCTGTCCCTTTCCCAGAAATTCAAAAAGAGATTTTTATATTTATCTACCATAATAGAGACCCCACAACTACCAGCAGAGAACTCCTACAGCTGATAAACAAGTTCAGCAAAGTGTCTATATATAAAATTATCTCAAACAAATCAGTAGCCTTCCTATATTCAAAGGACAAACATGTGAAAAAAGAAATTAGGGAAAAGATAACCTTCACAATAGCCACAAAAACTATGAAATACCTTGGTGTGACTCTAACTAAGCAAGTGAAGGACCTGTATGACAAGAACATCAAACCTCTAAAGAAGAAAATCGAGGAAGATCTCAAAAAATGGAAAGATCTCCCATGCTCATGGATTGGAAGGATAAACATTTTAAAAATGGCCATCTTACCAAAAGCAATCTACAGATTCAGTGCAATCCCCATCAAAATTCCAACCCAATTCTTCATTGAGTTGGAAAAAGCAATGTGCAATTTCATCTAGAATAACAAAGGACCTAGAATAGCGAAATCCATCCTCAACAACAAGAAAACATCTGGGGGAATCACCATCCCTGACCTCAAGCTATATTACAAGGCAATTGTGCTAAAAACTTCATGGTACTGGTACAGAAATAGGCACGTGGATCAATGGAATAGAATAGAAGATCCAGAAATGAGCCCTCACATGTATGGTCACCTGGTTTTTGACAAAGGAGCTGTAAACTTTCAATGGAAAAGGGACAGCCTATTCAACAAATGGTGTTGGTCCAACTGGCACTCAGCATGCAGAACAATGAAAATAGACCCTTTCTTATCTCCTTGTACAAAGCTCAAGTGTAAGTGGATCAAAGATCTCCACATTAAACCAGGTACAGTAAAATTATTAGATGAGAAAGTAGGGGAAACCTTAGAACTCCTAAGCACAGGACAAAATTTCCTGAACAGAACACCAAAGGCTCAAGCTCTAAGGTCAAAAATTGACAAATGGAACTTAATGAGATTGCAAAGTTTCTGTAAGGCTAAAAACACTGTCAAGAAAACAAAATGGCAGCCAACAGAATGGGAAAAGATCTTTACCAACCCCACATCAGATAGAGACTTAATATCCAAGGTATACAAAGAACTCAAAAAGCTATACACCAAAGAATTAAAGAACCCTATTAAAAAATGGAGTACAGACTTAAACAAAAAGTTCTCAATCGAGGAATATCGAATGGCTGAGAAATATCTAAGGAAGTGCTCCACATCCTTCGCCATCAGGGAAATGCAAATCAAAACAACGCTGAGATTCCACCTCATACCAGTCAGATTGGCCAAGATCCAAAACTCAGATGACAGCAGATTCTGGAGAGGTTGTGGAGAAAGAAGAACACTTCTCCACTGCTGGTGGGATTATAAACTGATACAACCACTCTGGAAACCAGTCTGGTGATTCCTCAGCAAATTGGACATAGTACTACCTGAAGACCCAGTTATTCCACTTCTGGGCATTTACCCCAGAGACACTCGAACATACAACAAAGACACATGAACCTTAATGTTCATTGAAACTCCATTTATAATAGCCAGAAGCAGGAAAGAATCCAGATGTCCTTCAGTAGATGAATGGATACAAAAATTGTGGTACATTTACACAATGGAGTACTACTCAGCTATCAGAAACAATGACTTAACGAAATTGTTAAGAAAATGGATGCATCTAGAGGATATCATCCTGAGTGAGATAACCCAGTCACAAAAGAACAGACACAATATGCAGTCACTGATAATTGGATACTAACCCCAGAAAGCTCTGAACACCCCAGAAACAACTCACAGACTGTGTGAATTTCAACAAAAAGAATATATTTTAATTAAAATAGAACTGTATCACATCCCCCTTCCTCCCTACAGCCCCTCCTAGTTTCTCCCCTATCCCCTCAAATTAATAGCCTCTTTTCCTATATTATCGTTACATATATACATATGAGTATGCATATGTACCCACAAATACTTAATTACAACCTTAAAAAATGTATTCGTATACTTTTATGCAAAAATGTGGAAAATTTATACATTTATCTTTGTTTTTTAAAATAAAAAAAAGGTGAAAAAAAGAAGAGTGTAGTATAGGGTATTTCATTTTATCATTGTGTTAAAATTTCAACCTTTATCATGTGTGCTTAAGAATGTCATCATCTCCAGTTGACAGTCTGCTAACATGTGCTCCTCAGAGTGTCTGTATGTGATGCTGAAGGTGAGTTTAGAATCATCAGTGAACCTAGCTATGACTTTACTTAACCCTTATGTTTCTCTAAGTTATATATTCATGTGTTGTGTTATTGGGACATCAATCATTTCAGAATTATGCTCTAATTCCTCTTAGAAACTAAATCCACAATAACAATAGCATTTTTCTGTTATCAATATCTTCCCCCTAGACAGCCCTTGTTCTTAACCCTGGGACACATTTATTCCATTTAAACCAGTGCTGCGTAAATAACCAGATCCGCATCTTTCAATGGACAGCAGACGTAAAGACAAACAGTGAGACTTATTCAACCCTTGCATTTCCAGATGTGCAGAGAAAATGAACCGGAGGGTCTGCTGCACAGACGTCACTACACTGGACTGGTGTTTGTATACTGCTAATTCAGAAAACATTAAATAGAGTACATGCCTATACTAGTCAAGAGACTCTCTCCAGGAAGCCCCCTAGCAGCCCAGGCTCAATAGGCTCCAATAGTCTAAGCATTGCTATGGATGTACAGTTCTTTGGAGCCAACACAGTGCTTTATGCAATTTAAGGTCCCCAGGTGTTGCCTGCCGGATGCGGAGAATGACTAGTAAATATCTTCAAATGAAGGATGCTAACTTACGGAACAGTTGCTTGTTTGCTGACTTCCTACCCTGGACTTCTGGTTTGGCCACACATTTGGGTATTTAACGTCAAGGCTGTAGACCAAGTGATAGGAACAGAAGGCAGAGAGCAGAGTAACCAGCCAGTTCTGAGTCTGTGATCATTCAGGACAGCATTTATGGTGGGAGTTAATGGAGTCAATGTTCTTAAGGAGCTCAGTCTAAAAACAAAATCCAAAGAGCAAACACAACATACAAACAAACAAAATCCCCCCAAAACAAACAAAAATTTTTAAAAAGAAAGAACTAAACTACAAGTGGAACTAACTGGAACACTGAATCATTTATTTTTCAACTTACCCTAATTCTATTATTATTATTATTATTATTAGAAGTAGTAGTAGTAAGATATTACTATTATTCTTGTCTTCATTCTTTTATTTTACAGTACAGTTGCTATCCCCCTCCTGGTCCGTCCTCTTACATTTCCTCATCCTGCTCCTTCTCCCTCATCCCCATGCGGATGTTCCTACTCTCTCAATCCTGCCAAACTCCCCCACTCCCTGCCTTTCCAGGTCTCTTGAGGGTTAGATGTGTCTTCTCTCTTAAGCTTAAAGCAAAAGATCTTGCACATGGCAATTATTGTCGATGGCTATCCAAAACCATCTGAAACCATAGCTACCTGTCAAACCTCACTTATTAAAAAAGCAAAATAGTTCAGGCCTCGTAATGAGGACTCGACAGTGTGGGCAGCATACTGCCTGCCATGTGACTCAGGGTGTGATGAGTATGAAATTGTAGACAAAGAGTACGTTATTGAGTTTAGGGTGAATCCTAACAAATCAACCAGGATTTTCCACCGTAGTAGTTAGGAACAGGGTTTTGAACAATGAGTGTGAGGGAAAAAAAAGAAAGAAAAGAAATCGTGAAGTTCCAAAATGGACTGACAAGAAATTATGGAATTAGAAACCACAACAGATGTTGCCTATGGCTCCTTAATTGTATGTTATTGGCCAAAGATTTTAGTCCATCTGGTAACTGTAAGGTGTCAGATACAGTAGGCTGAACGCTAAGTCGGTTTCTTGTAATGTAGTGTGGACTGAATTTCTCTACCTGGGGCAGAATGTTTTCCTTTACATTTAAAAATCAAGAAAACAAAAACTATACATATATTCACAAAACAAGAAGACTTTGACTATTTCCATGTTGCGTTTTGTTTTGCATGTACTTTACGCTTATTGCAACTAGTACGTTTTCAATGCATACTGTCAAGCCCTTGAAAAAAATCAAGTACTGACTAAAAAACATATTCACATGGTTTTATGTAAAATTTATTTTAATGTCTGAAAAAACAGTACTGACAAAAATGTATAATTTTAAGCAAAAAATGTTTAAAAAAAATCAAATTTCTTTAGAAAAATTGCTTGTTTTTGTTTGGACTTTTGAAGGGAAATTGGTAGCCATATATGGGGAAGTTTTAATTATCATTTTAAGCTCCCCCCCCACTTAGCTATAAAATGCTTGGTACTGTGGTAGAAAACAAACAAACAAACAAACAAACAAACAAACTTGCACCTGACAACTACGAAATTGATTGAAACTGTTACCTTTTTCTAAGGAGTACAGTGGAATAACCTGGACATAAAGAAGATTCTGATAACTAGTAGGCAAACAATGCCTAGGAGAAAATTCCCACCCAATCTTTTTGAGTCAAGACTATATTGAGAAAAGCTTCTAAAATGTGCCTACTATGTAAATTCAAATGGATATTTGTATTCTAGCTACCTTTCATTTTTAGACCCAATGTACAAAAACAGTATAAATGTGTTTGAATTTCTTTTTTCCTTTTTAAGATTTATTTATTAAATTTACCAAGTACATTGTTGCAGTCTTCAGACACATCAGAAGAGGGATCCCATTATAGATGATTTTAAGCTAGGAATTGAACTCAGGACCTCTAGAAGAACAGTCAATGGTGTTAAACTCTGAGCCAACTCTCCAGTCCCCATGTGTGTTTATTTTACTTAGAAATCTCCTATTTCAGAACATGTTTTTAAAGAACGAAACTATCACATTTATACAAATCTGAATACCAAATATTCTATAGCATTCTGAAATCTTTTGTTTTATTATTTGGTTCATAAATATGAGGTATCTATCAACTATTAAGTAATTAAACTACTCCTGATATCAGATGTATCAGGATTAGATCCATTGTCTTATTTCATTTAATTTTTACTCTTTTGTTTAATTGTAACTTTTGTCTTGCCTAAATCTTATTACTCACAATAAATTAGTGTAGACTGAATTTCCTTTCTATAAAATGGTGGGGTCATTTATGACAATTGATGTCTATTGCTTTACATATTACTAAAATATTTTACTATTGGTCGTATCTTCAGCCTTTAATTCTATACTTCATATGCATGTGAATATAAACACATGTTTGAGTGTGTATGTTCATATGTGTGTTTGTTTTCTGTAAATGAAAAAAATGAGGCACAGACACAGAGAGTAACTGTATATAGTCTACCCACCCAGAAGTGATAGAAATTACACTGAAGTCTCTGAATCACTTATTACTTCCGGAAGAATCTACAGGTGCTGAATAGTGAAAAGAAAATAAGGAAATCCAAAAAATTTAAACTGAGTAGACAGTTCTTGAAATAAATGAGTTCTTTAGGACTGAAAATAATAAAAAAATTCTAATTCATTTAAGAAATTTCAGAATAGAGGAAGGCTACTGATTTGTTTGAGTTAATTTTATATCCAGCCACTTTGCTGAAGTTGTGTATCAGGTTTAGGAGTTCTCTTGGAATTTGGGATTGCTTAGGTATTATATCATCTCTGAATAATAATAGTTTGACTTCTTTCTTTCCAATTTGTATCCCTTTTACCTCCTTTTGCTATCTAATTGCTTTGGCTAAGATTTTAAGTACCATATCGAATAGATAGGGAGAGTGTGGACAGCCTTCTTTAGCTCCTGATTTCAGTGGGTTGGCTTCAAGTTTCTCACCATTTAATTTGATGTTGGCTACCAGTTTGCTGTATATTGCTTTTACTGTGTTTAGGTATTGGCCTTGAATTCCTGATCTTTAAAAGACTTTTAACATGAAGAGGTGATAAATTTTGTCAAATGATTTCTCAGCATCTAATGAGATAATTTTTTTTTCTTTTGAGTTTGTTTATATAGTGGATTAAGTTGATGGATTTCCATATATTGAACCATCCCTGCATTCCTGGGATGAAGCCTACTTGATCATAATGAATGATCATTTTGATGAGTTTTAGATTTGGTTTGTGAGAATTTTATTGAGTATTATTGCATTGATATTCATAAGGGAAATTGGTCTGAAGTTTTCTTTCTTTCTTAGTTTCAAGTTTAAAACAAAACCCCAATATTGAACAATCACGGGTATCCTTCTGGTAAAATGCTTTGAAAAATCACTCCCAAGTATTCCAGTGCCAACTTTTCAAATACCTTCTGATTTCTGATTGATTTCTACTTTACTTTAATTTCTAAATCAGACAAAAGACCTCATTTCAAAATCATGACAAAAATCAAAACATCTCTTTGAGATTCTTTTACAAGATATTAAACCTTGAATTCCAGACTATTAATCTAATCATATGGTCTTTTAGAACCAACTCTTAGATAATTCGTTATCAAAGAGGTTAATATGAGTAAAACTGCTTTGTGAATTATGCATTTAAAATGTTATTATCTATATAATTCTTATTCTATAATTCAATAGTTTAGTATATTAGTCCTTTGATGTTAAGTCATACCAAAATTATTAATGCAGGTTCAATTATTTTTTAGTGAAAATTATTTTTGAAATCTGATCATAAAAATGCTTAAATCATGAGCTGATTATTGTTTCTTTCCATAAAAATTCAGTCCCTGAGGTCATCTGGAAATATGGTGATACTGACACATGATTTTAAATTAAAAATATTGAAGATTATATTTACCGTGTAACACCACATTATATGGTACAGGCTTTTGTTAAAACACCTCAAATAACAAACAAAACTCTTGTCATCTAATATTTAACTTTCTCAGTTAAGACTGAGAAAAGAAGATCTGTGTAAGGATCTATTTCTATTTTCAGAAGGTACTAATGCTGAATACCCAAGTGTACTTAAGCCCACCTGTCAAGTTAAGGGTCTAGATTTACTATTGAATAAAGACACTGGTCTTGTGATTTCTTTCCTTATAACTGGACCATATGGTGAATGCTTATGCAAGAATGTGACAATAAACTATGGGACAATAACATTAATAAATTTTCTTTTCTGTCCCTGACAAGACTAGCTATTTAATGCTTGCTCTCACCAAGATTTGAACATCAAAAATTCTATTTGAGGGTGGGGGGGGAATTCATTCAAATTATTGGTGAAGCAGAATTTTAGGTAGAATGTAAAATTACATAGCCATACATCCATCTACCCAATGTGCATTTTTAATGGGTGAAGTTCTTCCAACTGCTATAATAGATTTGTGAACAAAATATGTCAGGTGCAGTAGGTGTTACATAGTGCGATGTTACAGAGCAACCTCACTCACTGTACCCTCAACAGAGTCTTCCCTGTTGGTCATTGATCAAGAAGATAAACTCACAAATCAATAATAAGCATTTAGAAATGCTTATAGCAATTCAGGAAGATTTGAAATATGGTCTTTTAGCATGAACTTAATGTGTATGTGAAATATGAGGCCGAGCACTTGAAGAGACTTTATTTTGGGTAGGGTCAAAAGGTCATGCATACAGAGATAGTCTAATCTAAAATTTTTGTTATTGTTGTTGTGATTATTTGTAAAATTAATTTTATTTGCCAGATTTAATTGCCATCTTAGAGGTTTACTGCTAAATAACCTTCTCCTTTCTAGTCTCACTGAACTCTGGCTGGCTGGTTTAACTCAGCTCTTTAGGTCCAAACTCCTTTCATTGCTGGCTGATTCAAACTGCCTTCTCCAGGTTTCTCACTGAATTGCTTTGCCTGACCTCAGAATAATATTGGCCACATGTTCTAATCTCCTGGATGCTTCTCATTCTTTGGCCTTTTCTGTCTTTGCCTGTGTCTAGCTTGTTCTTTGTAACCTGACTTTGTAAAACAATCCTGGTAAAACTGCCATAAACATACATCACATGCTTGAAGTTGATGAATAATCTAATCAAACCTCAACTATCTAATCCAGCAGTATTGGGAAGAAAGATATTAGTACACCACATAAGTATTGACAATTTATATTTATATTTATTCATGTATTTATTCATATATTTTCTCTACTCCTTGTTATCTGGGATACTGTTTTGCCTAGAAATTCTGGTATTACAGTTGCCCCCTTCTCAATTTGAGAAATAGCTGGCACTTCTGGCTGATACCTTGATGTCAAGACTCACTGATATTCCTAAAAGCATCTTTAAAAACAATTGATGACAAAAAGGTGCTGGTTTTTATTATTGAGATTTAAAAAAAACAGTATCTTTAAAAATATACACATTTTAAACTACTTAAAAATTTAATTTGTATTTTTATGTAAGTTCTAAACAAGGGCCAAAGGCACCTGAGAAATGAATATTTAAAAGAATGCAACAGAAAATTTATTCTATACAACAATTTTAAAACTGTCAGCATAACTCTGAATTCCATTAAAAAGGTACATATTTGTATAATTTATCAGAAATTGCATATTATTTTATTATAAAATATGTATTTGTGAGAGATAAAGTGAATCATGTTCAGACAAGGCTCTCCGACTTTTAAATATTAATTATGTTTGTGCTATGATGGTATTGAAAATGCCAGTGTGTGATTTCCATTCCCAACTGTATGTGTAGGTAAGCAGAGTGAGTCACTTTAAAATTTTTATTTACCCTCAAGAAAGTGTATAAACTATTCCAAATATTAAATGTTAGTGCAATTGCTTTTACATGGAAGATTTTTGCATTTTGCAAACTTTTTCAAAGATTTACAGAAATAGAAGAATAAATATACAAGTAATAATTTATTTTTAAACCTATGAATCAAGCCTTTTTGGTTACTTCCCATATGTTATGTAAGGAAAATAAACCGTAAGTCTATTTTTATTAGTCAATAAATTGATTCATTTATATCCCAAATTCTGTTCTTCTCCCAGTTCCCTCTTCCAGAGTTCTTCCCTCATTCACCTTTGCCTGTGAGAGTATACTCCTGCCTGGTCCTAAACCTTGGGGTATCAAGTCTCTATAGAATTAGGCACATCTTCTCCTACTGAGGCCACTGAGGCTATATAAGGCAGTCCTCTGCTATTTGTGTCAGGGGCCTTGGAGCAGCCCCTGCTCTTTGGCTAATGGCTTAGTTTCTGGGAGCTTCTGGGGGTCTAGTTTATTTGACACTCTTGGTCTTCCTGTGCTATTGCCAACCCCTTCAGTTCCTACAATCTCTTACTCTTCCATAGAAGTCCCAACCTCAGTCCAGTGCTTGGCTATATCTGCATCTGTCTCAGTCAGTGCTAGGAGAGCCATCAGAGGACAGCCATGCTTGGTTCCTGTCTGCAAGCACAACATTGCATCAGTAATAGTGTCAGGTTTGGTGCCCCCTATGAGATGTATCTCATGTTGGGTCAGTCACCGGTCACCCATTCCTTCAGTCTCCATCTTTGTCCCTGAATTTCTTTTAGACAGGAAAAATTTGGGGCTGAAAATTTTAAAGGTGGGTTGGTAAACTCATCCCTCCACTGGAGGCGCTGTCTAACTACTGGAGGTAGTCTCTTTATGTTCAACATCCCCATGTTTGAGCATTTAAAATTGCATCTGATGCTTCAACATCCTAATGATGATGATGATGATGATGATAATAATAATAATAATAATAATAATAATAATGTTAGTAGATATGGTACATTTACAAGGTTGCATGGAATACATTCATGAACTATATAGTGTTGTTGATGTTGCTGTTGCACATGGGGGCCAGAGTTTGATATTGGTGTCTTTCTCAATCTTTCTCCATCTTATTTTGGAGACAGAATCTTTACAGAACATGAAAAGCCATTGGTTCAGCTGTACTGGCTAGTCAGTTCCCTCCAGGGATCCATGGCCTCTGAATTCCTAGCACTGAAATTAATGTATGCACTACAGCCGCAGCTCCTTGTGGCCATGTTAAATTCAGGACTTCAAGCTTCTCAGGTGAGCTGGTCCTCTCCCTAGCCCATGACATCCATCATTCATTTACTAAATCAAACATGTCTAATAATGTAAAATGTGTCACACTGAACAATTTAATCTCATTAAAAAGTTGGACTTCTTTTTTTCTATCTTTTACAGTTTTTCCTACATTATACATTTGTGCTGCATTATAAAAAGAAAATAAGCCATATAGGGCATCAGATCCGTAACTTTAGGCTTCTGTGAGACTTCCCTTGCTAACACAGAATTCAGGTCAATATCTACATAGTATGTACTGCCCCATCAACTAACCCTTCATGCAAGTACAGAGTTTTCCTATAATAAAAACTCTATAGAGTATGTGTGAAATAATAAATATGTATAAGCATAACTGTGAATTAAGTAAAATTAAATTTGTAAGATTAAAACATAAACAAAATGAACATGGGTATGTATGAGTGTGTATACCAAGTTACTTTAATAAGAACTCAGCTCACAGTCTTGATGGCAGTGGGCAGAGAAGTGTGTCTAAATGCATTGTGTTTTTATCCCCACCTCACTGATTCCTTTTCTTTTGTGAATAGGGATTTAACTCAGGGTCTCAGACATGATAAGCAAGTGTTGTGTGCCCCAAAACAATATTGAATTGTGAATTCAGACAAGTAAACAGAGGCATCAGGATTGACTCAGTGTGTATAATTATTGTGACATACACATGTATAACTTTTTGTTTGTCAGAAGTTTGTACCTGACTAATGTTTTATTCCACTTCTACCCCATCTCACCCTAAAACTCCTCTGACGTCTTCCTACTCCCGCTCAAATTCATGATCTCTTTCTTATCATTGATATGTGTACATATGTGTTTAGGAATGACTACCTGAGATTGTTTGAGGCCAACAGTGCCTGTCCCTGAAGAAGATTGATTATTCCTGTCTCAGCATATATCAGTTTCCTATAACTCTTTTTCTAGGAGTAAAACCACATAACACAATTGTATAGAATTATTTACTAGAATATGGCTTGTTATTAATGATAACTACTTTTATACTATAAAATTATGTATACATATATATATATATATATATATATATATATATATATATAGTGGGTATAGTCTTTTTTTATGAATAAGCTGAAATTCTTCAATGAAAGTATATATTGTCCAATGGTAATAAATCAAAGCCAGGAATTTTATCTTTAATACAATTATTCTTCTAAAATATAATGTAGATTATATATTCTAAAATAAATTATTTTATATATAACACATGTTATATATTTATTATACCTTCCATACATAGCCTAAAGTTTCATATATTATTTTTCCTGATTAAAATTTGTCAAATAAATGTTTGACTGAATACACACACATATGTATGGCTGAGAGTGCCATATGTTGGACAACACACACAAATGTGTGGCTGAAAATGCCCTATGGTGGACAGCTTCTCATCAAATGACCAGTTTTAATTAATCCTTAGAAACCCATGGTTACTGGACTTTCAAACGTTGTTATTATCTAAATGCCATTGCTAACTCACTAGTCAATAAGTTCATTTTTAGGACAATAAGAATAACAGAGATTTTAAACTCTCATCTTGACTAGCAGACTTTAGATGATATAATTTTATGGTGTAGTATATGTTAATCTAAAGCCAAGTATTTTGTGCTTTTCATCTAGTTGAAAAATAAAACTAAAAACTCTACTTGAAAACAGTCTAAAATATTCTGTTAGAAAGCTTCCTCAGAATGGATTTTGCTTGTAAATATTGAAGATCCATCCTTTAACCTTATGCTGTCCTGTTTTAACTTTTTGCAGAAAGAGGGACATGGGCATTAAAAAGTAGTATGTTTATGTAGGCATGTTGTTAAGGAATACACAAATGGAATATCAAATTGTCTGTCCTAAAAATATACATACAAGTAACATTACATAGACTGAACATGTTATGTATATACATACACACACATATATGTGTATATATTCATGTATATATTTTGTTTGTATATATAAACAATATATGTATATATATGTATAGACACATGTGCCTATATACATGTATATATATACATATATAAACAAAAATTTAAAAAGAGGGCATGGATTTGATAAAAAAAAAGCAAGGAAGCAGAGGTACATGGAAGCATTTGAGGGAGAAAAATGAAAGAAGAGAATTTGTTAATCATACTATAATATCAAAAAATAATAGAAATATTTTTAAGTAGTATATCTTCCTCTTGCTTTTTTCTCATGTTTCCCATCAGTGTTGTCTGAATATCTCTAGAGCCTGCCTATGAGCTGCCTTTCAAATAAGCATTTATCTATGCAAAGAATAAAAAGGAAATATTACATGAGACTAATGCAAGCAACATGGTACAGTGTATAATTAATGTATGTTGTTACGGATGCTTAAGATAGAAGCCTTGGAATGTGAGCATAGCAACATATTAAGAACATTAAATCTATAGTTCTTTAGTTTATTTCTAACAGAGAAAGGAGTCTCCCTGGCTGCCACTTTAATTACAGTGGATGGCGAAGGTCTCTCAGGGAAGAGGCAGCGCAATCAGCCTAGTTTTTATTACACGTGGGGGGATGGTTGAAGGCTGGATGATCTAGGGAAGAAAGATGTTTGCTAATGTTTACATACTTAGCTCCCACTGGCACTCCCCCAGCTTGGAGGCTTGCACTGTCCCTCTGATTCTGAGAAAGTGCATCCAGATTCACAGCAAGACTTCAAGGAGCACCAGATGATGGGGCAGATGGCAGATGACTAATTTGGCAAGCCTTGATGAGTGGAAATTGTTTGCTTTAATTGCTTGTCAAGTCCAGTACCTACATTAAAGTTAAGAGCCTAACACTTGCACAGAAAACACAACACTACAATGTAAATTAGGTCTGTGTTTTAGAAACAGGCAGCCGTAAAGAAAGGATCAATGATGAACTCTGAAGAGATCATGGGAAGTTAATATGATTTAAACCAGATATCAGTGACGAATATGATTTCTAAAAATTAGATCATTACTATTATTTTTCTATATTTAAGATAAAAATCTTATAAAAATAAAAATTAATGAAATGTATTTGACATCAGGAAGACAACTAGAGAGCTTTAAAGAAAGTACATATGGTCATGATAGTAGTAGTTGATGTTTCATATTGTACATTTAAACTCATCTCTAATTCATTAAATATTACAATCATAGTGACTGAAACATCTAACAGCAGACACATTAGAAAGAGTAACATTTGTGTTCGGAAACCTAGGTTAGGATAGACCATTTTTTCTTTTCTTTTCCTTTCATTATTACACTCAAGAATGTATTCCTCTCCTGGTCCACCCTCCTACTGTTCCACATCCCATACCTCTTCCTGACCCCACCTGTCCCCACCCCCACCTACCCAACCAGACCTCTAAACTCTTAGGCCTCCAGTCTCTTGAGGATTAGGTGCATCTTTTCTGATTGAACCAAGGCTTGAGGGAGTCCTCTGTTAAAAATATATTGGGAGCCTCATATCAGCTTCGTTAGTGATTTAGTGTCTGAGAGATCTCAGAGGTCCAGGTTAATTGAGACTGGTGGTCTTCTTACAGAGTCTCCCAACTCCTCAGCTTCCTCCAGTTTTTCCCTAATTCAACCACAGGGGTCAGCAGCTTCTGTTGATTGGTTGGGTTAGAGAAATAGCTTAGTGATTATTAAGGTCATTTGATTTTGAAAAGCAAAGTTGGGATTCCAGCACCTACATCTGGATCTGCCTATACCTCTAGGTTTGGGAATACACACCATCTTCTGGCCTCTCAGGATACCTGGATTGATTTGGCATACACATGCACTCACAAGCACACACACACACACACACACACACACACACACACACACATACACGCAGAGAGAGAGAGAGAGCACAACTCTGACAATTTTCTCTGTGTGCAATTGTTTTGATAGTCTTGTTATAAAATAATTAGGTGGAAAAATCTTTAAGAACATGTTAAGAAGCTCTCATCATACATTAAATGTAATCAGAGACCAAGAATTTTGTTTTATTAGAGAAATGACATGTATAGTTTGCTTATTTTAAAGAGTATATTGTTCCTTTTTATTCAGAAGTGAAGGATGAATTTAAAAATCACAAAGAAATTCTAGATGTCAGTTAGGCTGCAGTCTAAGTGCAGAACACACCCCCCCCACACACACAGAGGGGGAGAGGGGGTTGGCTCAAATGACCACAGTAGCAGAAGTAAGAGATTTGACCATATTTAATGACATGTTTAAACTGAGCTGATGAAGCTTGCCATTTCTGCATAAGGATAATGTGACTCGACAATGGTCACTTGAATGTCTGTGGAAACTTGCTGGGTTTCACAACTGCAATTCCAGTATTTAGAGAGTTGGAGCAAAAGAATTAGAAGTTCCTTATTGAAAAAGGTTTGTCACTGGGGGGTGGGGTTTCAGGTTTCAAAACATTCATATAAGCCCAGTCTCTTTGTCTCCCTCTGTTTCTTTCTTCCCCATCTACTTCCCTTCCTGCCTACCTACCTACTTACCTCCAACTTGTAGCTAAGATATAAGCACTCAGCTAATGTTTCAGTGCCATGCTTGCCTGCCTGTAAAGGTCATAATGACCTCACCCTCTGAAACTGTAAGCAAGCAACCAATTAAATGCTTTCTTTTATTAAAAAAAAAAAAATGAAGTCCCAAGTCATTCTCACTACAGTAAGAGTTGGCAGCTAGTACAGGCTCCCTGAGATTGTCTCCAAAGTAATGTTTGTTTATCAGTTGTTTGATTACTATCAAGTAGTTTCTCTTTCATAATATTAATATTAAATTATTTATATTAACACCTATTGTTACATATTTTAAAATAAATAGTGCAAACTTTAAAAATACAAAAGATTTAAAATAAAAAAAAAATTCCACAAACTGAGCTACATCCCTAATCCCTTGGGAGAAAATGGTATTTTAAAAAGTATTTTTTCATTATAGGTACACGTGTTTAAACATTTAAATGCCTGTATTTTCTAAATTATAAACATATAACATATGAATGACATATATGTAACTTTTTCTTATGTACAAAGGTATGAGTATTTACAGAAAACCTTATATATATTCATCAATTGTTGTTATGTTTCTAAATAAAATTTTAAATAATATAAATCTAATCACTTTATCATCAAAAGTATTTTTGATATGACATTTGAAATTATTTATTCAAAATGTTTTAGTTGATCCCTTTGCAGACTTATAGAATTTTGAGATCATTGTAATAATAGGCATAAAATTATAAATTAGTTTATTTTATTATGAATTTTGGAAATGTTTTACTTTATTATTTTGAATCACCTTTCAGGAATCTTAAGTTTAATTTTGCTAGCCAAATTTTTAAATTACTACAAACTTTTAATTTTGGAACTTTTTATTCAATAGGATTATGTTAGATACCAGTTATGAGTATAGAGAATCTTGTGTTCAAAGGCCTAGCCACATTTATAATCGAATCAATAATAAATAAAATAATTGGCAGATGTACTAGGGAATCACATAGATCTTGACCTGAAATTACATTTGAAAAGATACTCCAGGGAGTATAGATAAATTTAGGATTTCTGAAGCTTAGAGTAATATGAACTTATCATTCAGGGACTTTATAATGGTGTTGGCAAAGGGGGTTGGACGTTGTCAAACTTGTTTGAGCTGCTGAAGAAGATTTTTCAATTCTGCTTTGATAAACAGCTTTGTGAAATCAATGCAACCTGATGGCTTAAGCATTGTCCTGTATACATTGCCTGATTGTAAAATCGATTGACAAATGAAAGTTGTGAGGCATTCAATAAGATCTTCATGGGGAGAACTACAAATGATTTTTATGCTTCCATCTGAACTAATTCCTTAAAAACCAAGCCTGCCTTTCAAGATAAAAGCCATATTTGATATAGCATTGATTTTACCCAGTTCAGACCAAAGCTAAATATAAAGAAAAGACTTACTGTGATAAAAATATTTTCTTTTTTATATTGCACAACTTTATTTCAAAAAAAGATAAATGTACATATTTTAAGAATATTTGCATAAAAATATATGAATACATTTTGTCAGTATTTGATTTTTGTAAGGTATGATAGTATGCATTAATATTTTACTGGTTACAATGAGCATAAAATACATGTAAAACAAGATGTAACCTGGAAATAGTAAAAGTTTTCTTGGTGTGTAAAGATTAAGCATAATGTTTTTTTATTTTCTCATTTTTTTTGGACTTTGTTTTTCTTGAACTTCATATAGTCTGTGAGTTGTTTCTGGGGTGTTCAGAGCTTTCTGGGGTTAGTATCCAATTATCAGTGACTGCATCTCTGTTCTTTTGTGACTGGGTTATCTCACTCAGGATGATATTCTCTAGATGCATCCACTTTCTTAAGAATTTCATAAAGTCATTTTTTCTGGTGGCTGAGTAGTATTCCATTGTGTAAATGTACCACAATTTTTGTTTCCATTCATCTACTGAAGGACATCTGGGTTCTTTCCAGCTTCTGGCTATTATAAATAGAGATGCTATGAACATTGTGATGCATGTGTCTTTGTTGTATGTTGGAGCTTCCCTGGGGTATATGCTCAGAAGTGGAATAACTGGGTATTCAGGTAGTACTATGTCCAATTTTCTGAGGAATCACCAGACTGATTTCCAGAGTGGTTGTGCCAGTTTACAACCCCACCAGCAATGGAAAAGTGTTCCTCGTTCTTCTCATCCTTGCCAGCATCTACTGACATCTTAATTTTTGATCTTAGCCCTTCTGGTTGGTGTGAGGTGGAATCTCAGAGTTGTTTTGATTTGCATTTCCCTGATGACTAAGGATGTGGAGCACTTTCTTAGATGCTTCTCAGCCATTCGATATTCCTCAATTGAGAACATTTTGTTTAGCTCTGTACCCCATTTTTAATAGGGTGGTTTGATTCTCTGATACCTAGCTTCTTCAGTTCTTTGTATACCTTGGATATTAGGGCTCTATCGGATGTGGGGTTGTTAAAGATCTTTTCCCAATCTGTTGGTTGCCATTTTGTTTTTTTTGTTTTTTTGTTTTTTTGGTTTTTTTTTTTTTTTTTTTTTTTTTTTTTTTGACAGTGTCCTTAGCCTTACAGAAGCTTTGCAATCTCATTAAGTCCCACTTGTAGATATTTGACCTTAGAGCAGGAGCCACCAGTGTTCTGTTCAGGAAATTTTCTCCTGTGCCAATGTGTTCTAAGGTTTTTCCTAATTTCTCTTCTAATAGTTTCAGTGTACCTGGTTTAATATGGAGATCTTTGATCCACTATATGAGGGCTCATTTCTGGATCTTCTATTTTATTCCATTGATCCATGTGCCTATCTCTATACCAGTACCATGCAGTTTTTAAGCACAATTGCCTTGTAATATAGCTTGAGGTCGGGATAGTGATTCCCACAGATATTTTCTTATTGTTGAGAATGGATTTCGCTGTTCTAGGTCTTTAGTTATTCCAATTGAAATTGCACATTGCTCTTTCTAACTCTATGAACAATTGGGTTGGAATTTTGATGGGGATTGCATTGAATCTGTAGATTGCTTTTGATAAGATGGACATTTTGATAAGAAGGACAATGTTGTTCCTTCCAATCCATGAGCATGGGAGATCTTTCCATTTTCTAAGATCTTTTTCGATTTTCTTCTTTAGAAATTTGAAGATCTTGTCATACAGGTCTTTTACTTGCTTAGTTAGAGTCTCACCAAAGTATTTCATATTTTTTGTGACTATTGTAAAGGGTATCTTTTCCCTAATTTCTTTCTCCACATGTTTGTCCTTTGAGTAGAGGAAGGCTACTGGTTTATTTGAGTTAATTTTATATCTGGCCACTTTGCTGAACTTGTTTATCAGCTGTAGAAGTTCTCTGGTGGAATTTTTGTGGTCACTTACATACACTATCTTGTCATCTGCAAACAGTGATGTCTTTACTTTTTCCTTTCCAATTTGTATCCCTTTGATTCCCTTTTGCTGTCTAATTGCTCCGGGCAGGACTTCCAGCACTATGTTGAATAGGTAGGGGGAGAGTGGGCAGCCTTGTCTAGTCCCTGATTTTAGTGGGATTACTTCAAGTTTCTCACTGTTAAGTTTGATGTTTGCTATTGATTTGCCGTATATTGCTTTTATTATGTTTAGGTATGGGCCTTAGATTTCTGTTCTTTCCAAGGCTTTTAACATGAAGTGGTTTTGAACTTTATCAAATGCTTTCTCAGCATCTAGTGAGATGACCATGTGGTTTTTCTCTTTGAGTTTGTTTACATGGTAGATTAAGTTGACATATTTCTGTATATTAAACCATCTCTGAATTCCATGGATGAAGCCTATGTGATCATTGTGAATGATCATTTTGATGTGGTCTTGGATTCAGTTTGCAAGGATTTTGTTGAGTATTTTTGCATCAATGTTCATAAGTGAGATTGGTCTGAAGTTCTCTTTAATTGTAGGGTCTTTGTGGGGTTTAAGAAGGAAGGTTAGTGTGACCTCAAAAATGAGTTGTGTAGTGTTCAGTCTTACTCTATTTTGTGGAATAGGTTGGAGAGTATTGGTATTAGGTCGTCAATAAAAGTCTGATAAAATTCTGCACTGAACCCATATGAACCTGGGCTGGTTTTGGTTGGGAGGCTTTTGATGACTGCTCTATTTCTTTAGGTGTTATGGGATTATTTAGATGGTTTACCTGGTCCTGGTTTAACTTTAGTATCTTGTATCTGTCTAGGAATTCCTCCATTTCCTCCAGATTTTCCAGCTTTGTTGAGTATAGGCTTTTGTAGTAGGATCTGATGATTTCTTGAATTTTCTCAGTTTCAGTTGTTATGTCTCCACTTTCTTTTCTGATTTTGTTAATTTGGATACTCTCCTTGCCCTCTAATTAGTCTGTCTAAGGGTTTATCAATCTAGTTAATTTTCTCAAAGAACCAGCTCTTGGTTTTGTTGATTCTTTGCATGGTTCTTTTTGTTTCTATTTGGTCATATTCTGCTCTGAGTTTGATTATTTCTTGCTGTCTACTCCTCTTGAGTTTATTTGCTTCGTTTTGTTCTAGAGCTTTCAACTGTGCTATTAAATTGCTAGTGTATGTTCTCTCCAGTTTCTTTTTGGAAGCAATCAGAGCTATGAGTTTTCCTCTCAGTAATGCTTTCATTGCATTCCATAGGTTTGGGTATATTGTGTTTTAATTTTTATTAAATTCTAGAAAATTCTTAATATCTTTCTTAATTTCTTTTTTACCATGCTATCATTTAATAGAGCATTGTTTAGTGTCTATGTGTATATGGGTATTTTGTTGTCTATGTTGTTATTAAAGACCAGCTTTAGACCATGGTGATCTGATAGGATGCATGGGAGTATTTCAATCATCTTATATCTATTGAGGCTTGTTTTGTGACCTATTATATGGTCAATTTTGGAAAAGGTGTTGTGAGGTACTGAGAAGAAGGTGTATTCTTTTGTTTTTAGGATGACATGTTCTGTAGATGTCTATTAATTCCAATTGGTTCATAACTTCTGCTAGTTTCACTGCGTCCTGAGCTACTCACAGCGCAGTCTCACTAGGCCTGCCAAAAATATTTTCTTAATTGAACAGTTTATAGTAGGGTGTTTCATGTATGAGTGTGACTGGATTGTGATGAACCTGACTTTATGTTCACTGGAATACCATAATTTTTTTCAGAATTATTTTTAAACATTTTTATTGTATCTGTATTTGAATAATGTGTTCTCATAGCACAAGTGATCTTTACAGAATAGTTGAAATGTAATTTAAAGTCGGGAGATTTTAAGATAGTTTTATGTTTATTTTAAAATCATCTATATGGACATTATTTGAAAAAAAATTATTTTCTTAATTTTATTTTTTAATTTTCATATTCCTGATTGTTTGGCCTGGATATGTGTAAGCAAATTGTGTGTTTGAAGGTGCCAACAGATGCCACACTATGGTATAGATTATATAGGATACACCTACAACTGTATTTATAGCTAATTGTGAACCAATATGTGGGTTCTGGGAATTGAACTTGGGCCAGGGCAGTAAATGCTCTTAACTGCTAAGCCATCTATACAGCATTAAAAATTATATATATATATATATATATTTCAAAATTTAAATTTTCTACTTATCTTAAAAATTAATAACATGTTCTTCATATTATACAGAGATCACACTGTTACATGGAATCATGCATGTCTATTATGAGAGGCTTTAACAAAAATGAAATTTTAAACTGTTCAGAATATATTTTGGTGATAATGGACAATGAGTTTGGAATGTGCCAGTCTGCTTTGTGTCAACCTGACTCAAGCTATAGTCATCAGAGAGATGCAAACTTCAGCTAAATTGCCTCTCTAAGATCTGACTCTAGGCAGGCCTGTAGGACATTTTGGCTAATTAGCCATTGTTAGTGGTGTCATTCCAGGGTTGTAGTACTGAATTCTAAAAGAAAGTGTGCTGAATAAGCAAGTATGAGCCAACCCATTAAGAGCACAATGGCTTCTGCATCAGTTCCTACCTCCAGTTTCCTGTCCTGCTTCAGTTCCTGTGCTGAATATGTTTGATGGTATATTGTGACATGGAAGCATATTCCAAAAACTCTTTTCTCCCCCTACTTCTTTTTGTTCATGGTGTTTCATTATAGCAGTAGTAACTCTGAGACACAAATTTAAATTGTCCAAATTCAGCAACTTTTCATGTTAATTATTTTTTACTCATAATGAGAAAATAGAGAGGGTGCAACAACTCTTAGGTATTGAAATCAGAGTAAAAAAAGAAAAAGAGAGTGAGTCCTCTGACATGTTTAGTATTTTGTGTCAAAGTCCAAAGTGCACTAAATATTTAGGAAGACTTTTCATTTTGATAGTAACAGGGTGAGTTAAAATAGAAGTGTATTCTCATTTATATTTAAAATGATTGAAGTCTACATTGTAGAAACAGACAGTGGTGCTTTTTCTCAACAGATATTTTTTTAAATGTATTTTTTTTAACTTTCTGGTAGCAATAAAATAGAGATCATAGACTAAGGGTAGTTTCAATGAACTGCAAATGTCTAATGCAATGTAAATGTCTAACTTTGATCTTGACCAATAAGGAATTTCTGTCTGAATAAAGCATGTTCTCTCTCCCACTTATATTAAATATTACTTATCAACAGAAATTCATTTGTTGTAAAACCTTGTTAGTTTTTCAAAGAGGAAATGCTTTACTGAACCAGTAAAGTGTTCAATTGATCAAAAGTGACCCATTTTGTCTTAAACATATCTAGGCCAATAACCAGGCAAAGTAGTTAAAATTATTTATTATTTATCTCATAAAACTACAAATGTAATCCTCCCTATGTATAATATTTTAGCCTTGGGATATATATATATATATATATATATATATATATATATATATATATATATATATATATATATATATATATATATATATATATATACATATGATAATCTAATGATGTAAATCATAGTTGTTTGAAATCCTACCTCCTATACGTCATTGCTCATCCATCTTCGGGATGGGAACTTCCTTCTTGAAGGTCTAGATAATTACTAAATATGTACCTTTCTTGGCTGGAGAAATAGCTCAGCAGCTACAGACCTTGCTGTTTTTGCAGAGAGTCTGAGGTCAGGTCCCATGACTCATTTGGGGCAGCTTATACTGTGTGTGACTTCAGTTTCAGGAGAGACAATACTCCTTTTCTAGACCCCCTCCTTAGCACCTCCTTGCACTTGCTCTTAAATAAAAATAAAAAAAAAACTACCTATCTTGTAGTTGGCATTTAATTAGCAAAGTGCTTAGGATAACTACATACTCAGCTCAGAATGAAATGTTTCTACCAACTCTACCTGTCCTTGTGACCAAGGTTTAGTAGACACAGTGAAGGAGAGCAAGCAAGGATATAGGGGCTTGATGATAAGGAGAGTGCTATGAAATACAACTTCCAGACTTGGCATTACTGTCACACTCCTGAACTAACACAACCCAGAGTCGCCTCCACAAGACCAAGACAGCCAATCTTGATAAGAGTCATGATCTCCTGGACCACTCTCTACTGAGGAACTCCAAAAAGTTAATAGCTATTATGAAAAGGATAATCATTCTTTGGGGATATTTTCACTTGTAGGTTTTCCATGGTTTGGGTGTGAGCCTCAAACCATGCCAATGCCATCAAGAACACCACCAAAAAGAGTGCATGAATTTGGGGTGAAGTCTTGTTATGACTGATATAATGGAATTTGAGACAGGAAATGGTGTATGAATATATTAAATATATTACATAGTATTATTACAAATATTAGTATTAAATATATTGCATGTATTACATAATATAAATATATAAAATTCTCAGTAATTACAAAAAGCATCATTAGATCTGGCTTTCACATTTGCATTTCTTGTAGCAAATCAGAACAGAACTTTTAGTATCTCGGCAAGCTGGACTCACCCATATATATACATATATAATAAAGTTGTGAACAGGTGGCATATCAAAATTCTAGTCCCTTGGTTAATCTTATATTCAAAAGAAGGAGTGAAATGTATTCTTTATTCTTAGTGAATATATGCCCACATAAAAACTGTACACTCCATTATTATATAGAAAGAATAATATGAGTGTTAAAGTTTCCAGAGACAAAGAAATTCCTATGTGATATATGTGGGAATGCATACTCACAAAGAACACCCAAGAAACATTGAATGGCAATGATAAACATATGAAGTCCCTGGAGTGAAAGAAAATAATTTTTGCATGTAAATAATATGGCTTCAAGCCTGGCATGCAGGTTCACTTGAAAGACACAGTCACATGTATTGAAGGTTTCAGGCTCACCTTGATCACATAGTTTCTTAGCAGCCATTGCTATAAACTGTCTGAAAATAAAATGTTTTTAGAGAATAGCAAGTCACTCACTCACTTCCTCATTTATTCTAAGACAGAATCACTCACTGAACATGCACCTTTTGTCATTTTGGCCAGTGAACCCAGAGATAAGCTTGTCTCTGCTGTGCTCAACCCTGAGTGCCAGTATGTAGATGTTCATGACTAAAATTGATTATTTGTTTGTTTATTTCATTGTTACATGGCTGTGAAAGTTATAAACTGAGGTCCGATGCTTGAGCAATAAATGCTAGACCATCATTCATCTCCATAGCTCAGGGGCTGTGTCCTTTCGAATGAACACAGAACACCTTATACCAGAAATCTTTACCATCACTTTAACAGACCACATTTACAAAGACCCTATTTCTAACAAACACCTGATTACTCAGCTTAGTTAATCTTCGGATTAAACACAGGGACCCTAAAGGAGGAGCTAGAGAAAGGAATGATGGGCTGAAAGGGTCTGCAACCCTATAGGAAAAAAATAACAATATCAACCAACCCAGAGCTCCTGGGGAATAAAACAGCAACTAAAACAGCAATGAGTTTGCATAGAGAGACCCATAGGTCCAATTGCAAATGCAGCAGAGGACAGCATTGTCTGGCATCAATGGGAGGAGAGGACTTTGGTCCAGTGAAGGCTCATTATCTCAGTGTAGGGGAATGCCAAAGTGCTGAGGTGGGAGTGGGTGGTCAGGAGTGGGAGCACCTTCATGGAAGCAAGGGGAGGGAGAAGGGAGATGGTTGAGGGAGAAAGGGAATACCATTTGAAATGTAAATGCAGAGAATATCCAATAAATAATGATTTTTTAAAAAAAAGCAAAAGCTTTGCAGGGGTTTTGGCTTCTGGGGTTCTAGTCTACAGATCTGTGTACCTGTGGTTAGGCCTTAGATCATCAATGGGACATGGGATAGGTGAAGACAACTCTTGGATTGGGATATCCCTCTGTAGGATTTATCTAGCATTCAAAGTTTTCATAATCTCCCAATAGTGCTGAGGCATTTATCTATAGCCTCCACAGCTTTTACATTATTTTTTGTGACTTTTTATGACCTTATAGGAGAAAGGGTCTTTAAGATAGCCTTAAGTATTAGATAACACTCCACAAAGATTATTCTCTCCCATCTGCAGTATCCTGCCCCTGGCACCTTTATTCCTCAGTTCTCTGTATAATGCCAGCAGTTGTGTTGGTGACCTTTCTATCAATCTCCATCTGTGGCATCTTTGATGTTATTTGTGGTTTATTCTGGGTATATGACATAAGTTACTTTAAGAAAGACACATATATAATACAGTCTTTAAGTTAAGCAGTAATGTTGGGGGATTCATATTCCAATGTTTCAGCCTACTGAAAATGTGCTGAGTTGTGTACAGAAAATAATGCGTGTTAATAGATAGCATACCATCTATGTGCAGATGTGTTAATATAGTATTTGTGTACTCTGAAAAATTATATTAAAAATGAAAGTGGAAGACAAAGTAGGTACCAGCACACACACAAACCAGACCTTTCATTATGGGTTTACATATGAATGAAATCATAACACACGGATCCAATATAGATTAATATATGCATTGGCAGAACGTTATTGTTTTGAACACTCATGAATATGCATTGAATGACTCAGTTAATGTCTGCATTTTGTTAAATAATTTTTTGTGGTGTACTTTTAAAAATATTTGAATCAATATGCTTAACCTATTTTAAACATGATATTATTGAGGCTGGTCTTCAATTGCATATGTGTATCACTTGCATGATGTGCTAGAACAGATTTTAGTACAATAGATAATAATTAATTTTTAAATGTTGTTGTTCTCATCTTTCAGTTTGATTTACACGGAGACAATTACTCTATCAGAAAACAGGATAAATTATAAATTCCAAATAAAAATATATTTAGATGAACTTAAAGCATCTTGTATGCGTTTGTACAACGACAGCAAATGTGATTATTTCAAATTCATCTCCTTAAAATATAAATTAAAGAATTCCCATGGGACCCGCTATTTGTTCTCTTTGCCTGGCATGTGTGATTAAACAATAAATAGTTAAGATAATTTATCTCTCATGTGATAGTGGTCTGTGACCCTCGATCACATTTGAATAACTTGATGAATTGGGGTAAACCATGTAGTAATCCATTTTGTTTAAGACAGTCATCTACATGTAATAGTATTTACAGTGTGTCTCTGTCTTTTCAGTGTGCGCAGGAACAGAGAACAAGCTAAGCTCTCTCTCTGACCTGGAACAGCAGTACCGAGCCTTGCGCAAATACTATGAAAACTGCGAGGTGGTCATGGGCAACCTGGAGATCACTAGCATCGAGCACAACCGGGACCTCTCCTTCCTGCGGGTACATCTCTTTCTTTTTCTACTTTTGATTGTGATGTCATGATTTGCAAAGAAAGCCCTGCTTGACTAGACCTGGTAGTTCTGTCCCTCTACCAGGCAGCGGCAATGACCTTGGGCAGGAGATACGCAACAGAGCAGTGCCCTCTGGGAAACAATAAGAGTAGCAATGCTAAAGTGACGGACAACCATGCTTAGAGGAGCTGCTGTCACTATTAGGTTGATAAAAGGATTCTATCTGGCTTTAGTACAGGACATACTGCAAGTCTGTCCTTTTTCTGACAGGATGAAGATTAAGACAGTCAGAGGACCAATCAGATAAGAATGGGTGGTTTTAGTCATTCATCTCTTATCAGCCTTCTTCCTGTGACTAGGAAGAGAGGACCATGGGAAGAGCAAATGCTGTCTCAACTCCTAATTTTGATAAATTAAAAAATAATTTTGAAGCTCTATACATTTAAAGTAGATTTAGAGAAAACTCACTAGAAGTTGCATACATCAATGTAATTGTTATTAAAATTAAATAGGAAGGGTTAACTGAATCCTAGAAAGAGTTGACCTTAGTAGCTAGCTCGAAACATTTGAGTTCTTGGCTCTTTTTTTTTTTTTTTCTTTTCTTTTTTTATTATTCCTTACCCCTTTATTTTTTAAAAAAAGAGGGATACATTTCCAGGCATTTTGGCATAACATTATATGAATAATTTTGTCAGTACTTAATTCTTTTAGAGGTTTGATAGCATGCATTGAAATCCCACTAGTTACCATAAGCATGAAGTACATGTAGGACAGAACGTAACATAGAAACAGACTTTTTGTTGGGTATAGATTAAGCATAAGGATCCGTGAATACCAAAAATTGCCGCAAGGCTATTATCTTAGCTCTTGGATTATTAATGATTTGAGTTCCAGGTGTACCACACTCTGAGAGGGTGCTATACGAGCTTCATATAGCCTATGAGTTGTTTCTGGGGTGTTCAGAGCTTTCTGGGGCTAGTATCCAATTATCAGTGACTGCATATAATGTCTGTTCTTTTGTGACTGGGTTACCTCACTCAGGATGATATTTTCTAGTTGCATCCATTTTCTTTAGGAATGTTATAAAGTCATTGTTTCTGAGAGCTGAGTCAGCTCCTTCTCCCACTATTAGGAATCCCACAAGGAGACCAAGATGTACAACTGTAACTTTTCCACAAAGGGACTAAGTCAGGCCCATACAGGCTCTGTGGTTGGGACTTCAGTCTTCATAAACCCCTATGAACTTAGGTTAGTTGACAGAACATAGCCACCCTTGTCTTCTGACTTCAGTCTCAGAGAGAGATGAGCAACCAGCAGATTAGAGTCAGCTGCTTGAGACACACAAAAAACAGAGAGAGCATTTGCTCATTTATTATTGTGAGAAAAATTCCAGTTGGCTTTGAGTGACTGGCCAGGCAGCCACATTTTACTCATTTGCATCCATGAGGTGCTCTGGTACTTGACTGTAACTGTAGAATTTCTACCATTCCCCATTAACTAGATAAGAGTGGCTTCTTTTAGTGTAACTGAAGTACTCCTTCTAGTTCCCCTTCAGAGATCTCAGAAAGAAAATAAAATTAGGCCTTTGAAACTGTATTGATAATGAGCTGTGGGTATAATTCAGTTGGTGGAAAGCTTATCCAGCATGCCTAAGGTCCTGGGTTTGATTCTCTGCATTTAGCAGAGTACAACCAGTAGTGTGTGTGTGTGTGTGTGTGTGTGTGTGTTTGTGTGTTTGTGTGTGTGTGTATGTGTGTGTGTTTGTGTGTGTGTGTGTTTGTGTGTGTGTGTGTGTGTTTGTGTGTGTGTGTGTGTGTGTGTGTGTGTGTGTGTGTTGAGGGAAGGATAGTAATGGGGGGCAAGAAGAGCAGAAGATAAAGAGTTCAAGGTCTTCTTTGGGTACATAGAGTCAAGGCAATCCTGGGACTCAAGACATTATACTTCAAATACACGAGTAAACAAACATGGGGGACAAGAAAGAGAAGGAGGAGGAGGAATCAGAGGGATGGCAGTTGTGCTTTTTTTTTTTCTTTTAAAAACCACTGTTATACTCTAGAGACATTTTGCTTTTTCTCTGTTAGGCAGCATCAGTTTTGATGAAGCTTGTTTCAATGCATTGTTTTTAAGAAGCTCCCTTTATGGAAAAAAAAAAAAAAAAAAAAAACACTCCCTCAACCCGCTATTTTTTGCAGTCTCTTCTTGTCACAGTTCTGTTTGGAAGGAAAATAATCTAGTTGACTATTATTAACATTCCACCACCAAGCCAGCACATAGTTGTTGGGACAAGAAAAAAAAAGTTTCTAAAACGTACACAGTACTTTGTCACCTCCACAAGGTTACGACAGAAAATAGAAAGCAGCAAGGCATAAAAATCACAGATTTTGTATTATTGTCCTACACTTTGTGAACTCTCTAAAACAAGCCATATAAGCCATGGTGTAGAGAGTAATAGGAATGAACCAGCAGACCTCTACCCTCATTAGAATTCTGGCTGGCTTCTCCTCCTTTGTCATCCCATTGGTCTTCCTGGCTACTGTAGACATTTGGTAGTTTAGCTCTACTAGAAGGTGCCTGACCTACCAGCTTTTATATCTAAAATTTATTTTTCTTTTAAAAAATATATCTATGCTACCAAAGAGCTATTAATTTTCAGCTATTTGTAAAACATTAGGGTATGTGCTGTATTTGTAATGTACTTATCCCCTGGTGTAACTTGTGGCTTCATTGAGACATATGCACAGTGTTTAAAAGTTGTCTACATTAGGATTATAATGAATAAACTTTATGCTTGGTGTATGGATGTAGACTAATAACAATGTCACTAACTCATCAGACACATATGTACTATTACCCCAAAATTTCAAATCGTAATCATTATACATGAAAATAAATTAATACACAGACATGTTTTCCAATAACAACATCGACTTTCCTATATATAAGTGCATTATCTAGGTATAAAATTTTTATTTGATAATAACCACTTTGAGAAAGTAAGAAAATATACTTTTATAAGATTAATTAATATGCTTCCAATTATACTCATGAAGAACCTGTGAAATGACTATCACACTCACACACACACACACACACACACACACGCACACACACACACACACTCACCCCAGAGAATCTATTAGAGAATATATATTAGAAAATAAGAAATGCATGGTAATATAAGCATGTCCCAAACTTTTAAAAGCACAATCAACTTTAGTCATATAATTGACAGAGCTGTATATATTTTAATGCACAAGAAACAATGCCACCTGAAGATTTCTGTCAAAAAAGAACATTTTAGAAAAGATTTATTTTTTTATTAAGCAAATTATCCTGTCCTTAAATTCAAATACAGACTTTGAATTTATTTCTTCTTTTTCTTAAGGAAATATGAGAAATTTTTTTTTTGTTTTTTTGTTTTATTTATTTATTTTTTTTAATCCAGATAAGAATGACCATGATGTGGGAACACAAATTCAAGTTGTTCTGAATATCCTATTACAACATGGTGATGGTTTCTAGAAATGATATAGGGCTTTGGGTGCTTTCTTTGCTTGCTAGCCCACTGCCATTCTTGAAACAGCTTTTCCTGTCTTGATAAACTACTCCCAATTTTACTGCTAACCATGGGAACCTGGCCCAATTCTTTGCTATGGGGCACAAAGTCCTGATGTGCTGGTTGGTTTTGTATCCTGACACATCTATTTGGAAGAAGAATATTAATTGGAAAATGTCTCCTTCCAGATTTGATGTAGGCAAATCTGTAGGGCTTTTTTCTAACTTATGATTGATGAATATGAGGCAAGCCCATGTGAGGGTGGGGATGGAGTGTAAGAAAGTATATAGCCTTTAATGACCAGTTGCAATCCAAAGGAAAAACGATATCAACCAACCCAACTCCACAGAGATCCAGGGGATTAACCATGAACCAAAGAGTTCACATGGATGGGCCTATGGCTCCAACCTCATATGTAGCAGAAGATAGACTTGTGGGACATCTATTGGAGGAGAGGCCCTGAGTCAAATGAATGTTTAATGACCCAGTGTAGGGGAATGACAGAACGTAGAGGCAGAAGTGGTTGGGTGATTAAGGGAGCACCCTCATAAAAGCAGGAGGAGGGAGGATGGGATAATGGGTTTCTGGAAATGGAACCGGGAAAAGGGGGGGGGTAATACTTGAAATGTAAATAAATAAGATATTCAATGAAAAAAATAGAAATTCGCACAACACTGTAAGTAGTACTTCCTAATAGTATACACATACTATTTTTAAAGATATTTTGTATGTTATATGTTTTATGGTTTTGATGAAAGTGTGTGTGTGTGTGTGTGTGTGCATGCATGTGTGTGTTTGTGTGTGTTCCTTCATACATAGGTTGAGTCAAACAGAGGGCATTGGGTGTATTCCTCTACTATTTGAGGCACAGTTCTGCTTACACTGTCTGGCCACTGAGCTCCTAGGATCTGCCTATCTCTACCTTACAGCCCTAAGGTTAGAGGAACAGGAAGCAACCCTTACCTTTTATGAGGGGATTTGAGCTCAGGTCCTCTTGCTTTTACAGCAAGTGATATTATCCACTGAGGCATCCTCAGCCTACATTGCCCTCTTAATCAGGATGTAGATGTTAAGTCTCCATATATAATGCTGCTGCTTTGTACTACTACTCTCTGGAAAACATGTAATTTGCTTGACCTTTTTAGAGCTAAGAAATGACTGGTAGTCTTCCTTTGTCTTCTTACATGTATTTAGAAAGGCAGAGAAAATGGACCTCAGAGAAACATGCTGACCAGCCTGCTGAACCAAGGCTTGGCTTTGTTATTTTATTAGGATAAAGTCTAGAAAAATTTTTGAGTGGCATCTAGTACTTGTTTGACCTATACTGTACCAATCTTGAATAAGATCAAATAGCCATCCAAATTCAACTTAATAAAAGGAAATCCTGAAATATTCACTTTACACCTTTGTGTCAATCTTTAGTGGGAAAACTTTATTTTTCTTTAGTATCTCAAAGTAGACAACTGAAAAAGAATCCAACACCATGAGGGTGGACTTTACCTTTTTTTCTGGATTTCCTGTATCTTCTGTATCCATCCAACTGGATGATTAGGTATCTTGGTGAAGTTGATATTGTATAGCAACAGTAAATAAAATCCTACATTTAAGATAAAAGGTAAACAGAAAAGTTAAGAAGTATTTATATAGATGAAAAAAATAGCTCATGGAATCATTTGTTTAAATAATGGCCAACTTTGCTTACTTGCATTTACTTTATTGCACATTATATATCAAACAGGATAATATATTCAGAGAGTGGGTAAAATAAAAGGAGACACATAGTCTTATTTTAAAAAGAACAAAAAAATTGAATGGAAAATATTGCTAAACAGAATATCAATAGCATTACATATTGGCACTCATGTTAAGTTTCTATACTTACCGAAAGAAAGATTGTGCAACATTTTCTTATGGTGCCTATGTGTGTGTGCTCATGTGTTTGCATGTTTGTTTGTATGTGTGTGTTTATCTGGGTGTGTGTGCATACATTTTGTTTGTATAATTAAAATAAGTGATTATATCAAAACCCTAGATTTTATTTTTCTGAAAAGTTTAGTAACAGAAAGGTTGTGTGTTTAATTGTGTTAAGTCAGTAAGACTATAATATCTAATGTTTGTATTTAACTATTTTTAAGTACAGTGGTCTATGTTTTTCTTTCATGCTATTAATGGTGACAGATTGCAAGAGAATGTTGTGAAAACCAACATTTAATATTCAGAATCTTCAGTTATTGAGTTCAAATCAAATATGCATTCAAGAAATGCAAAAAAAAAAAAAAAAAAAAAAAAAAAAAAAAGATACTGTCCTCTGTTTTTTGTAAATTCCATGCCTTGGCAGTACGTGGAATACTCAACTGTCTTTGTGGTAAAATAAAGCCTTTTCCCTGAATTTGGTGGTGAGCTTGTATCTGGGTAAGACAGGAATATTGAACAACAAGTACAGAGAATAAAATTATAACTTGGCACTTGGGTCAAAGCAGACACTCTAGGTTAAATGTAATTTTCATAGCTCTGAGAGTTTCTGCATGCTTTTTCTAAGATCATTGAGCATAATACATATGCAATTTTATATGTATGTATTTAAAGCTGGCTTTTAAATTGAAACTTGATTTTCTACAAAATCTAATCATGGAACTTGTATTACATTTGAAAAGACTATGTGATTTATACTTGGCTTAGGGAAATAAACTTTTTTCCCTCACATGTTAAGTAGCATGAAATCTGAAAGTATATATTAATTCAATATCTGGATATTCTTCACAAATTTTACAAAAGAAATAAAGAAAAAAATCAATTTTTAATTGAGATGTCATTTAATGGTGCCTTAAATTATTTTTTTATCAATTTAAATTAAACATTTAATAAGCCATGGATAAAATTTTTGTTTCAAAATTATTCATCATCATGAGTATCTAATTTAACATCTCCAAAACCCATTGTAAACCTAGCTAAACCTTACTGGGGTGGGTGAGACTGTAGGTTCTCTGAGTCAAATAAGCCTCCCTAGCCTAAACATATAGAGTTCCAAATATATATATATATATATATATATATATATATATATATATAGAGAGAGAGAGAGAGAGAGAGAGAGAGAGAGAGAGAGAGAGACAGAGAGAGAGAGAGAGAGAGAGAGAGAGAGAGAGACAGAGAGAGAGAGAGAGATGTATTTGTTACACACACACACACACACACACACGCACACATTTCAAGGAAATGGGACAGAAATTAATTATTATATAAGGATACCTCACTTCTTCCTTTGCCTGCCACATGCATGTCTATTATTATACACCTGTGCAAAAATTTATAAATTGCACACAAACAAACTAATAATAGATAAAATTAAAAGACTGGTGCTTGCCCATGGCCTGGATTTTGTATTGGGACCTGTTATTGGGTGGCCATTCCTTCAGTCTCTGCTTTGAGATCTTTGTCCATTCATTTCTTATAAATAGAACAAATTTTGGGCCACAGATTTTGTTGGTAGGTTGGTGTCCTTCTTCCTTCACTGGGGGTCCTGCCTGGTTATGAGATGTGTCCTATTCAGGTTTCGTATCCCCACTAGGCATTTTGGCTAACATTTAGGCATCTTGACCTAATGAACCTCCCCCATCACAGATCTCTAGGATTTGCTAGGAATTTCCTTAACCCCAATTCCTGGCAGCTGAAGATTCTCATTCATTCTCAGGGCTCTCTGGGCTTCTCTCCTGGCTCTCTTCACACCTTATACTGCCTCCCCTGCCTGGTCCCCTCCCCCTTCCCTCTCCTAACTAGTTTCCTTCTTTCTTCTCTCTCATGACTATTGTGTTCCTTCTAAAATTGGTTCAAGCATCCTTGCTTGGGTCTTCCTTCTTGTTTAACTTCCTTGGGTCTGTGGAGTGTAGCATGTTTATTCTGGATGTTATGTCTCAGTGCCACTTTTCAGTGAATTTATACCATGCATGTCCTTTCGGGTCTGGACTAACTAACTTAGAGGGATATTTCCTAGTATCATCTATTTCCCTGAAAAATTCATTATGTCCTTGTTTTTAATAACTGAATAGAATTCCATTGTGTAAATAAACCACATTTTTAGTATCCATTGCTTGGTTCAGGGACATTTGGTTGTTTCTAGTTTCTGGGTATATGAATAAAGTTTCTATGAACACAGTGGTGCATGTGCCCTTGTGGAATGGTGGGACATCTTTTGGTTATATGCCCAGGAGCAATATAGCTGGGTTATCAGGTGGAACTATTCCCAATTTTCTAAGAAACCACCAGATTGATTTCTGGATTTTAACCCAGTACCAATGCTTGCCAAGTAAGGGCTCTTATTCACTAAGCCATCTCCATAGTCCTATTGATTGTAAGAGAATACTATTAGAGATATAATTACTATTAATAACATGCCATTATTACCAGTGAGAGGAGTTAATAATAAAGTTCATTTAAAATGTCTTGAATTTTATAAATTATAATGGACTCTCCAGGAAATGTGTCTTGGATTGAAATATAGATATATAAAGAATGAATTTATTAGGGTTCTGAGAACATTCAAAAATCATCTTTAAAGATTTGAGGATTAGTGAATATAAACTGTGTTTCAGTGTGGGTGCAGTGAATATTTAGACTTAGTTCAGCTTTAAAACAAGAACGATTTGGCTAGCAATATATTTCACTTTATGAATTTTTGCTATGGAAAGTGGAATATTTCTTCAGCTGTTTCTGCATTTAGGAAGAATTTTTGAAATTACAATTGTATCATTTCTCCTCCCCCTTTTTGTTTGTCTTCCAGACCTCACATGTAACCCCCAATTGCTCAATTTATGGCTTCTTTAACATTAATTATTGTTACCTGCGGGGATTTAACATAAAACAATGATTTTGCAATGGGCTATCTTTTGAATTTTGGAAACCAACCATTAGAGAACAATCACATAAAACCCCTTTGGAAGTTTAAAATTCTGTATATTTTGTTAGTTTTAATTCAAAGCAGAACACCTTATTGCCTTTCAAGGAAATGGATTGAATAAAACTCTATGATAATTTTGCATGAAACTAAGTCAATTTTAAAGGTCTCTCTTTGGTCACATAGAGCATAATTTAAAGGTCAGGAGATTAAAAATAAAATGTTAAAATTCTTGCATTTAGAAACACTATAATTATTTCTTTTGATCTCTAATTTGAACCCATTCATTGTAAATCGTATATTACAATATGTAATGAAAGCTGTAAAAAATTAAGGTATTTGTTTTGGTAAATATAGGCCTCATCAAATGGTATCTATTTTATATAATTCTACATAAAAGTCAAAATACATTGTTGAATGTTGATGGAAGTAATTTAAAGCAAGTCAATGGCAAGTCAATGTTGTATTTGTTTAAAAGAAGAGATTGTTTGAGAATGAAAGAAGGGAGGGAGAGATTGCCTTCTTCCTCTCTCCCTTTCTTTCTCTCTCTTAAACACACACACACACACACACACACACAACACACACTCCCATGTTTATTGTGACTCCTGGTGTCTGGCAGCCCTTCAGCAGAGATAACTCACATTTTCTCAGCTACTTCTCTTCTTTTCCTCTGCAATGCTATAGACAGCAGCTATGTTGGTAATCACAGAGGACATGGCCAGACATTTTCCCAGTACTTTTTCTGAATTTCAGCTTCTAGGTGGTCCTGATACTGTGTTTTCTGAGAGGTTAAACTGTAAGTTTTGTACTTGGTTGTTGTTTTTAACAGCCAGTCAATAGTTACAAATGTTCAGAGGTCCTACAGATAGTGGGAGGGTTGTTTCAAGAATCTGAGAAAGATAATTTTATGAAAGCACTGTGAAACATTCACTAAAAAAATCAATGAAGCACCAACAAAATATTGAATAGAGGTTAAAAAAAAGGATAGTAATCAGATGCACTAGCAAATATAGCATCTAAAACATGTAACCAGGGGTTAGGTACACTAGAGGGGACTGGGAAAAAGAAGAATTCCAGGATGGGGAAGTAGAATATATTGTTATGGAGAGACACAGAGGAGACTGGAGAAGGAGGATTAAATAGAGATGAGGATGAGAGAAAGAGGCAAGAGCATGAATATGGGAAAGACATTCAACACTTTGAGCCATTGGAGGGGACATTGTAGAAGCTGCCTAAGGTAGATGCATACATATATATGAACGGAAAGAATGGAGTTATCAAATAATTAGACAAAATGCCTCAACTTGACATTATATGCCACCAAGTGAAACATCTATGCCAGAAATTCAGTTACTTGTATTGCTGGCCAAAGGGGCAGATAGGAACTCCTAAATAGTGCAGGCTACCACCAAAACTGTAGATTGTTTTCCACTTGCTGATGGTAAGGACCTATTGCTGAAAACACCTCCTACATGCTCTCCTTCTTAAAATTCTACTTTGGATTAAATGGGAAGCTCTTAGGGAAAATAAATCCCATAGTTCCTCTATAGTAAAGATTTTACCCATGAGCCTTATTGTCCTTCTATCATAAATTGTATCATAGTAACCTTCAGGTTGTCTATAGCTGTATTTCTGAAATCATCTAGCTTACTTTACTATATTTTCCTCCACTCTCCTGCCTCCTCTATAACTCAATGGTGTATACATACACACACACACACACATACACAGAGAGAGAGAGAGAGAGAGAGAGAGAGAGAGAGAGAGAGAGAGAGAGAGAGAGAGAGAGAGAGAGAGAGGTGGGGAAGAATGGAGGGAGGAGAGACTGAGAGGGAAAGAAGGGTTGGAGAGATAAAGAGAGTGATGAAGGTAAAGATAAAATTCTGGTCAAATTTTCTGACTCCATTAAAATATTTTTCCCAAAGAAAATGACCTAACTTTTGTATTTTGTGAGTTTCATTCATGAAGTATATTCACATTAACCTGTGGTTCTTTCTAGATCTCCCAGTATAGCAATTATTTAAATGTATGCTTCATTTCTGTGAGGCTCCTAAACAATTAATGCCAAGATTAGGCATATGTATTTCAGATAGAACTTTAGCATCTACCCAACATCCCATATATAATGGCAGCTCTGCATGTATTTTCAGGTAAATACATAAGTAAACTTTAAAACCAAAGAATGAGTTCTCTTATATACAGCATGTTTTTAGTCAGATAAAAAGTTCAACAATTCTTTTACTATTTACTTTTTAAATAGTATTCTTCGTAGTGTCTCATTTATTCTGTGATACATAAATCTTCTATTCCAGAAAATGACATTGGTAGTCAGAAACGGCATGGTACTTGCAGTAAAACTTTGGAAAGTATAATGGGAATGAATGTACACAGGTATAAAGACTTAATCCATAGGTGTTACAGTTCATGTCCTTGGTTTATTTAGGCCTCATGCCTTTCAACAATCCTTCTCAGATTACCTCTTAATTAATGACAAAGTCTCAGCTATCAATGAGGGTTCTCTCCAGAAACATAACCAGTAGGATGACTATATATTGCCAAGGGGATTTACTAGATTGTCATACATGATGCAGGTTGCATAGTCTAAGAGTGGTTTCAGTGATGGAAAGGCCGGGGACACAGGAACTATATATGTGTGTGTTTGTGTATCTGTGTGTGTGGTGTGTGTGTTTGCATGTGTCTCTGTGGCATGTGTGTGTGTATGTATGTTTGTATATCTATGTGTGTGTATGTGTGTGTGTGTGTATGAAGACTTTAACAGACAAGATTATTTAAACAAGTCAAAGTAAACAAGAATGTATTGGAATTTCCCCCAGAGAAAAGCTTAGTCACATTTAAATCCTTGGGTTGTCTGATGTGACCAGAATCAGATGAATAATAGGAAAAGATGGTTTTGCATAATTAATGATACAAGACCAGCATTACAGTGAAGCAAATGACATTTTTTTTTCTTGTTTGGTTCAACCATGTTGGTCCTAGTCATTTTGGGTTGGTCTTAATTCAGCCTGTAGAAGCTTGAAATTTTCCTGTCTTTTTTCCCTATGTTCACTTAGCTTATCTCAGAGCTAGTTACTGAAATTAAAGCAAACATCAAAGGATGCCTTCATTAATCATTGTAAGGAAGAGTCAAAAACCTCATAATTTGAAACTGAAAATGCAGATTGTGGGTGTACCAAGTTTGTCATTTTCCATAATAATACGATACATAATGCTTATGAGGAAGACGTTTATTTTCGGTTTTGAGAATCCCAGTCCCAGATATACTGTCCCATTGCTTTTCCTATGATTAGGCAGGGAGAGGAAGTGGGTGGGCAATACTTTTTGGAGGCACATGCCCAATAGCACAAAGACCTCCTAATACATCGCACTTCTATAGGTTATGACAGCTTCTAATACAAACATCCTAATTTGAATTTATAGAATATTCATTATCAAAGTTTTGACAGACTATAAAGTGACATTTTTTATGTCAATGATATGTGGTAGCTGCTCTCTTGAATGTGTGTAACTTCAGGATGCTTCCATGTGGAAAGTACGCTTTGTATCCTGCACAGGATACATTCTGCTGGTGCAATCACATATCAGGCAGAGGTTGCCAGAAAGTGGAAATAGCAGTAGGGTGCTTTAAACGTAACAATATTAGAATGGACTGAATAGTCACTGAATTGCTTTAAAGTTCCTTATTAGACACAGCAAACAATAAGTTAAGCTTCCAAATGACAAGGTGTACTTAAGCCTTTTGAGGTAAAAAACACAGTTGTCTTTCCAAGAGATGTAGTTTCAAAAGAACTTGGCTTACCCTTTTGTTTGCAGAATATAATTGCATCATATCAGCATCAAATGAAGGAGCTTCATTTTCATTTGCAGGGATTTATTTAGAGAGCCATTCTGGTGATAAAATATAAAGTCAAGTGTCACCTGAGAAATTCCTACAGAATGTCCTTCCTCTCAGTTAAAGGACTTTGTGTATATCAAGGGACTGTGAGTAAGTTGGGTAGTTTGTCCTCTATTCCCATCCTATATTGGTGAGACTGCAGTAGCAACAGGACCCCTTGGTTACTCTCCATGGCTATGGGAAGAGACTTGTCATTTGTGGGTCTTATGCAATTTTTTTTTTTCTAAAAATTAAGAAGGCACAGGTTAACAAGTAAGCCGTGTCGATGGGGGGGGGGGGCGGATGGTAGAGGAGAGAAGCTGACTCCTGCAGAAGAACCAAGGCTTGGAAGAAAAGAATACACTGCAGGTACCTTGAGGGCATGGTGGGTGTGGGGAGCAGAGAGGAGTCCAAGGTGCAGGGAATATGCTAATAACCAAAGTACATGCTAAATGGCTCTATGGCGTTTTTCACATACATACCTTAGATCTTTTTTTATCTTTTGAGTAGGATAACTTCACCTTGTCAACCTCTGACTCCCCCATCAAGATTTATAAGGCACCTTTTTCCAGTGTCTTATATCTTTATGTACAATTTGTCTTTTTAATTGAGAAAGTATCTCCATCGTTGTGAAGCAGTGGGCTAATTGCATTATGCTGATGAGGGTACTAAGATGCTAGAAGGTTAACTAGCTTTCTTGGGGTCACTCATCAATAGCTGGCAGAACATAAAATCAGGACTTTCTGAAGACTCCTATTGGAGAATTCATAAAAAGTTCAGCAATGTACATAATTAAGTTCAATTTTCCCTCTGCTTGTTATTGAGTCCTTGCTTATTTTTGTGGCTAAACAAAAAAACAAAACAAAAAAAAACCAAAAAAAAACAAAGAAAGAAAAAGAAAAATCTTCAGGGTTGTAATATGCTACTAAATAAAAATATTTGCCATTGTTTGCTAATATTGAATTATTTGATCATAAGAGTCTCCTACTCCACCCAATATGCTATAAAATTTTTACATGTTGTGACAGGTTAAGTGAAGCTAAAAAGGATGGTCCATCTCAGTGGCCCATGATGAGTTATCACAAAAATTAGCATCTCTTCTACATTATAACAATTGTGTTCAGATAAAGACATGAGAATTAAGGGTCAAGTGATGACCAGAATGTGTATATAATAAGCAACGGGGACATTATATTTTCAGAAATCATGCCTCAAAATAAGAGTTGAAAGAGTGGGTGTGCTGTTCTGAATAGAGGGAAAGGGAAGTGTCCTTCACATTTGCACCTATCTGAAAGACTTTCATAGAAAAGGGAGTGGCATGGGCTCATGTGGTATCAGAAGTTTAAAATTAGGCAGAAGTTTGAAAGAGGCGGAATTTGACTGTATGTAAGAATCTGGCTAACAATTAGAGCATTCTAGTAATATAATGGAGTGCCTTGTGAGTTTAGGGAAATAGAAGGAAAGTCATAATTGAACACCTTGTATTTTCCAGGCTGGCAGCCAATGGGTCCTATAAAATACCTGAAGGAAGGGACTACATTAAAGTGTCTCACATATTATAGGCAACCATTTGACACTTGTTAATTCCATCTAAGTGTTTCATATGTAAAAATGTATGTATATATATATGAATATGTATATATGTATATACCAATCTAAAAATAACTAACATGATCAAAGTCAAAGTTTTACATAGAAAGACTGAGTTTTCATTACATCCCAGACTAACAAGATAGCCTAGCTAATACATGGATGTCAATTCATGCCAAGTTCTGCCAAGTGTTGCCACCAAAGTCTGTTTCTTAATTCTGAAAAGGCAGCCAAGGTGTGCAGGGGAGGCAGAAAGGGGAGCAGTTTCATTCATTTTAAAAGAAGTTGTTTAGAAAATTCTAGATTCCTTCTTATTTACTATGGCTCTCATTCATTTTGCTTATTGTTGTTTTTTTTCAATTTTGTTTTGCTTGGGAGTGAGGTTCTTCTGGAACATATATTCCATGTTCTATGACTTCTAAAAGGATAGACAAGACTTCTGGTATTCCAAAGATGGATGGAGTAGGAGGTTTCAGACTGGAAAGCACTTTTGACTCTCAATTTTATCCAAAACATATCCCCCAGACATTCTTTTAAGATTTATCAATTTATGGAGCTACTACTTAAGTTGTATTGAACAAAGGTTTGAAGTGTGTTTAGTAAAATGTGGTATAGAAAATTCCTGCATGACCCCTCACACGCTGTTTTATTTTCTTTCTTTTAATATTCACTTGAAGGTTTGGTACTTACAGCAGTTGGCTGTTAAAAAGCTAAGATGCTTGAGTATTTTAACAGTGGGGTGTTGAGGATTATTAATCACTGTCTCAGCTTTAGGTTTTATCTTGACTTAGGGAGTTAATATTTCACTGATCGATCCTGAAGAAAAGTTTTGCTTATTAGCTAATGTCAACGGATTCATCTTGATCTACCCTCTGAGCTCTGTGCTTATTGTACTTAGATGTACCTCTTGCCTCTTCTGTGTCATTTTAACACACACATACACACACTCACACACTCACTCACACACACACACACACACACACACACACACACACACACACACACACACACACACAAGCATAGATAACTTACCAAGGTCATTGTGCTTATCTCAAATAATTAATGGAAAAACACAAAACTGATTTTACAGCCTCTATCTAACGGGGTCATCCGGGATGTACTTTAATTTTATTCTGTGAATGAAATTTTAAGGTGTAATGTTGTCTAGCTGCAGATGATAATAAACTACTTTATAACTGACATGTACTCATGCAACTATCTACTGCTCTGATTTTTTTTCATTGCAGAAATATTTGTCTACATAAATAGCTGTATTTTATATTCCAACTTACTGTTGCTGTAACAAATAATACTCTTGTGTGTCTGCCAGTAAGTATAAGATGATATAATAATCAATGTAAAGAAAAAGCTTGAAAGTTATAGTCTCAGTCCCCGAGGACTTTATAGTTTCTGTCTTTAAAAACATACCTATTCACACATTTAATTAGATGATAATTATCTACTAAGAACATTGCTAAAGAGTGAATATCACAGGGAACCAGGCAGTTTGGCATAAACTAGCCCTAACCAAAAAGGAACACAGGTTTGGTAACAAGTGTACTTTAAGGAAGCAAGGTCATTCAATGGACATGCCTCTACACACTCAAGCCACTACTAACAATATATTTATGAACAACCAACTAGCTAGGAACTCTTGGGCTTTTTAAGGAACTAGGAGAGAGACTATGGCCACTAAGGAGGCTTTTGGAGGCTTTTGTGGGCCTTCCTAACTTCACTGACAATTACATTCAGTATATTATATTCAGGTAAGACCAGAAACAACTCACAGACTGTATGAAGTCCAAGAAATAAAGAAAACAAATATATATATATATATTTACAAAACAAGAAGACTTTGACTATTTCCATGTTGCATTTTGTTTTGCATGTACTTTACGCTCATGGTAACTATTAGGTTTTCAATGCATACTGTCAAGCCCTTGAAAAAATCAAGTACTGACTAAAAAATATATTCACATAGTTTTATGTAAAAATTATTTTAATATCTGAAAAAACAGTACTGACAAAAATGTATAATTTTAAGCAAAAAATGTTTAAAATCTGTACATTTAACTTTGTTTTGTAAAATAAAGTCGTTTAAAAAAAGATCAATTCAAATCGAGAGGAATACATTTATTTTGTTTTTTTCAAATTTAGAAAGTCTCTTGATGAACTCTGGAGAAATGATCTATCTATGGCTAGATTTTTCTAGTATAAATTGGCTGATTTTTTTTGGTGGTATCATGAATTTAAAATAATCTAATAAAAATTTTCATCAATAAGCCTTAGAAGTCTTTGATACAAAAAATGATGTATTTTCTTAATTTAAAGAAGTTGTGTCTTTGGTATGCATTTAAAAGTCCTTTGAACTGAACAAAAAATGAAAAAAAATTCTCTCTTGACCTAGAAACATTTCAGTGAAGCAACGGCTAATTCTCATTCTTTCTTATAATTTTCATTTAAGTTCATTTACCTTAAAATATATAATTATGCACATTAATAGAACAAAATGTGATTTTTAAATGTCATATATTATGTAATATTAAATATGGTTAACAATAATTATATCCTACATATTTATCATTTTTATGACTGAAATTTTAAACATAGTTTGATGTGCTTTAGATGAACACAGTGCTGTTTTCATGCATATTATTCCTACTGTGCTTGACTTCATCTGCCTCACTCAATAATTAGACATTTGTTAGGTCCCATGACCACACAATGGAATGTCCTTTTATTAGTATTCTTAAATGATATTTTATACATTTTATTTCCATCTCTTTATGACATTAATACAAGGCTGTACACTAACATTCTGAAGTTTTACTCTGCAAAGTGCTGATTTGCCAATAGACTACCCAATCAGGCACTTGTCCCTTGGCCCTGTAACCAAATCTAGACAAATAGTGATTAAAAATTGACTCACCCACACATCTCATGCCTAGCAGTAAAATGTCAGCAGATTCTGAAATAAGGTGATTAGCAATGCAAATGCCTCTTCTGTACCTGTGGTTTACAATAAGCAGAATAAACAAAGCCCAGACCCCTTGAGAACAGAGGCCCTTCAAATCTCTGCTCTAATGACTCTTACTGACTAAAGACCTACTTATCTAAATGCTTAAAAGATTCTTTGCATTTGCTCAGGGCTTATGCTTCTCTGGAAAAGCTTTCTTTACACTTGTTTAAGCCTAGTGATCTCTTCTTTCTGCCTTTTATGGCCTTGGTCACTCTCACGTTTTGTTTACATACTGTGTTACAATCATGCTTTTCATTGACCATGACCTTGGGCATCATGCCGGGTACATTAGTGGACATTTGGGGTCTGGGAAGTGGATCTAGGGAATCCAGGCAGGAATAGAACATTTCTTTGAATATTAATATGAAGATGCTATAGGGAACATAAGTTCTCAGTGCAAGTAATTATGGTTAAACCAGCCCATCAATTTAAAGACAAAGAAAAAGTACTATAGTATTTCTGCATCAGAACCAGGGAAGGAGAATAATGGCTCAGTACTAGGAATAGAATTAGGTTAAGGACTTTAGCCTTCATTGTCCCTTTGATCTATTACCCTCCCTTGTTTGAATGCTAATTAGTTTAATGGAGTCCTTTGCTGTTTTCTTTTCTTTTTTTTTTTTTTTTTTTTTTTTTTTTTTTTTTTCCTGAGATTCTTTTCCTGTTGTATTTTGCTCAAGATATTTTCCCCCAAATTAGTCGAGAACCATGATGTTGAGACCTCACAAACAGGGCGACCGAGCACAGAGGGACAGGGAGGAAAGGACTGCCAACTTGCTCCCAGGGACTGGAGAAATTTAAAAAATAAAAAGAAAATAAAAAAGAAGGTTGGATCCATCAGTCTTCTGTGCTAGTCATCCTCGCCTTCATCCTCCTCTCCTTCCTCCCCTTCATCCTCATCTCCTTCTTCATCAATATCTTCCAACCCTTCTTCCTCTTCATCGTCATCATCATCATCCTCTGCCTCTCCTTCTTCATCATCCATATCCGGAACCAAATAGTACTGCAAGGGATTTGGCCAAATGTCGTCTTTGATGACCTCCCCTAACTCGTCAGCCCCCGCGTCGGAGTGGTCAGTGAACCAGGTGAAGAAGCTCTCCGGCTCCTCGTGCTGCCTCTTCCTGCTCGCTTTATTCTGCGTTTGACTCGAGCGTTTTGTCAGATCCTTTCCAGATTTCCATTTGATCTCGGTGGACTTTGAAGACGGGTCACCACTCTCATTCAGATGAAATTCTTTGGAAAGAACTTTATTTTCGAAGTAAGGATTTTCATCAAAATAAAAATCTATTCTGTAACCTGATTTAATGTCTTCAAATTCTGTCACTTCGACTCTGGTCAAATAATGCAGGGCCTCCTCATCTTCCTCCCCAAGCAGTGCAGACACTTGCGGATGGTTGACAAATGTTGTTACCCAAAAATTTGGGATTTTGGCGATCAATTCTGACCTCTTCTGAAAAAACGGTTGGCGGAGTTTGTTATATTTTTGTTCTACTTTCAAAATTTCCTCACTGGCTTGTTCATTAAGTCTGTCTATTTCATTTTGTACTTCATCAATATGTTCAATTGCTTCTTGCTGTTCTTTTTCTCCCTTCGGCAGGCCTGGAGAGGCCGACTTGTCCTCCAGCTTCGGGGCAGCAGCGGGTCTGGGTTTCTTGGACTGAGGCAGGATCGCAGATCGCCGCTTCGGGGCCATGGCGTTAGGGATGTGGCCGGGAGACCGAGGCCAGAGCCACGATGTTCACAGCAGGAAGAAAGTCGCAGGACCCTTTGCTGTTTTCTAAGTTAGGTCTCTATCTTTCTCTCTCTCTCTCTCATTGTCCTAAGCAAAATTTAAAAACAAAATTAAAAAAAAAATCTTTAAGTCAATGGAAACTATTGATGCAGTATATGCTCCTAAAAGTTCACTTTAAAATGGAAATAATTATCCATTCTTAATCAGGCAATGGCTTTGAAGCAGCAGTAAATCTCCCTCTCACCTGCATCCGCAGGTTGTTCTGGAGGTGAGATTCTGTATGCTTAGCCTTATCTTTAAAACAGAATTAGCATAGTGTAGATATCAAGGTAACTGAAGCTAACCTTTCTAATCTTTCCCAGCCTTGCTGTAGATAACTATGACAACTAAGCAAGCAAAAGGACATCCCACCCACATTCCACACAAGCAAGGGGAGGAAGAGAGTCTTAAAAATGTAATTAGTGTATTCTTAAAAAGTACATTAAACAGAGCTATAGATGGCTGTCTTCCAACATGGGAGAATTTTAAATTGACTTTGCCCTAGAGCCAAAACTAATGTTTTTGAAACGTTGGAGTTTGCAAGAAAGCAAGAACAACATATTTTTACGTCCCTGTAGAAATCTTCACCTCCTCTCTGTGCCTATAACATGCAGATTGGAAATAGTTTATTATTTGAGTCTTGCTACCAAGGGCAGCAAAGTAAATTTGTGACAAAGTGTTCATGAAAGTAAGTAGCCTTGTGGCAACTTTTGGCATTCAAAGATCATTATGTTTAATCTATACACACCAAGATTATGTGTGTCCATGCTACGTTCTGTTCTACATGTACTTTATGCTTATGGTAACTAGTGGGATTTCAATGCATGCTATCAAACCTCTAAAAGAATTGCCAAAATGCTTTAAAAAAAATTTGTACATGTATCTATCTTCTTTAAATAAAGTTGTAAGATAAATAAGTAAATAAATTAAAAAGAAAGTAAGTAGTTCAAATGGAACATTTCTTCCCCTATAAAAATAGTTATCATAAAAGTAAATCATCTTTTACTATGTAAGATAACATAGTGGTAGATTTATTCTCCCATTTTTTTTTATTGGAAATAGATTCATTGCTCATATGATACACCCAGACTCCAGTCCTCCCAGCTCCTTCCACACACCTCTCACCCAGATCTACTCCGTCTATGTGTCCCTCCATAAAAGGGCAGACCTCCATGAGATGACAGCCAAACAGGACAAATCAAGATACAATAAAAGAAGATGAAACCCCTCATATCCAGGCTGGTCAAGGACATCCAATGGGACACAAAGGACTCCCATAGAAACACTAAGCTAACAGCCATAGCAAATACACAGAGTAGCTGGTGCAGACTTATTCGGGCCCAGTCCTTGCTGTTCCATCTCTGTGAGCTCCTGTAAACCCTGCTTAGTTGATTTGATGGGTTATATTTTTATAGTGTTCTCCACCCCATTAACATCTAGAGTCTCTCCTCCCCTTCTTCTGCTGGGTTTCCTGATCTCAAAGGAGAAGAACCCAATGGAAACCTCTAATTTAGATACTTTCTGTGCTTAATAGTTGTCTATGGGCTACTGCACTGATGCCCTGCTGCTGGGGGAAGCTTCTCTGCCAATGAGTGCATAAAGCACAGGTCTATGAGTATAGCAGGATATCATTAGGAATATTTTCATTGAAATTTTTTGGCTTTTCCTCATTTATTATTTTGAGTGGGCACCTTGTGCATAAGGGATCCAGAGTATAGTCCCTAAGGTTTTTCATCAGGTGCCATCCACTTTTATTTTTGAGATGGATCTCTTATTGTTGAAACAAACAAACAAAAATCTCAGCAGCAATGTAGGCTGGCTGACCTACATTGGTTTATAAGTATGTATAATAGTTATAAAAGTATGTTTTTGTAATGTAGTTTAGGTTCCCCAAATTGTAGGGTAAGCAATTTACAAACTGAGCTATTTCCTCAGCCATGATATTTAACTTTATTATTGTCTATTTTATTATTGATAGTTGACATGTATGCTTTTGTTCAATAGTATTAATTATGAAGTGTATTTCATATCTGAAGATCATCCTTGAGAGACTTGTAGCCCCATGGAATGGGAAGACCTGGGGAGGGTGGATGGGGGTGGGGACATCCTCTTGGAGAAAGGAGAGGAAGAATGGGATGAGGAACTGTTGGAAGGCAGAAGGGGAGGTGATAATGACTGGACTGTAAAAAAAATTATTGAAGATAATAAAAAAGTTTATTTGAGTGGTAAAACTGTATATGAATAATTAACTGACTTAGACTTGCATGGTTGGATTCACGAGCAAGCAGTATATGTTTACACTCTACCCATAGGTATTTTTACTTCTTTATCTTTGATGAATGGGCCTAGGAGTCATTCCTCATATACTCTAAACCATTATTGGATACTCATAAAAAGAGAAGTTTATTTGGTTGAAAGTCAAATTTTATATAAAAATATTTATATTCTGCATATTTTTCTTGAACTACCTTTAAGTGGATTTTTCATCACATCAGATGTATTCTATTTTATCTCAAAAATACTGGGAAAGGAAAGAAAACCATTTCCATATCAACTTCAAGGGCTGGAGATGTCACTAAAATCCAACTATTCATTTCTAGTACCTATAAAACGACTCACTCTTGTCAAAGTGAAGTTTTACTTTCTTCAAAATAATCACAGATACAGAGACAGACTGAACAGCATGCTGAATTTCCTATTGATGCCAAGAAGTAGAGTCCACAAGGCAGGAGGGCTCAGTGCTGACATCTTTGTCTCCCTACAATTTGTCTGTATCAGGAGTTTTTCTTGGCAGGCTAAATATTGTAATGCCAGTTTACCTAAAACTTGGATTCAAATGTGCACCGTTTGAGGCTAGACGGCGTCTTGTAAAAGACATGGAATCTAAATAAATGAAGGTAGTGGACTCAGGGAGAGGGGATCCCTGGTTTCAAGGGCAGTGTCTCTTGGAGACAAGCCCTGAAGTAGTGCTTTCAGCTTTTCCTTTGCTCTAGTCTGTTTGTGCCTCTCCTGATTGTCATAATGACTCTGATGACTCTTTCTACAAAGGGTTTAAGTATGTTCAGATCCCAACTCAATACATGGGAATTTTCCTTACCCTATCTCTACCTCCAGCTAACACCTGTCTCCCACTACTCCCTATACACAACTGCCAGAGTGCGGTGTGTGCATTGTCTTCACGAGGCATGAACACCACAGCCTTATTTAACCCTGAGAAAAGTCCTAGGCACGTTGCAAAGAAAATTATGCAATATACTCTACTATGTTACTTTACCCCAATCCAGAGACTTATTTTCTAAGAAGCTCAACTCCAAGCCTACAACTTGATAAAACGTTTAACGTGAAATGTTAAGTGACTAGGGAGATTGAATGGAATATAAGTCATGTGAGTTAAAGTCTTTCACAACCATCTAAACAAACTTTAGGACATGTGAGATCTGTATACCCTGCACTCTACCTTGCTTTGAAGGACAAAATGCTTCCCTGAGCTTTGTTTTGACCCCTGAGCTGTGGCTCTCTGTATTCAGTGCCTGCTGACACTGACATATGAGGCCTGTTATTTCATAATCTCATCGAGTTCTTTTAGGGGATCTTGTAGCATCAAGTCATTTTTTCTGTTTAGAATTTTAACTTATGCCTTTTTTTGTACAAAAGCTGCACTGATTGCAGCCTACCAAGACTGAGGACTCATGACATTCCTGGAAATCTTTACTTGGATTTCTATCGATCTCTTTTGCAACAGTCTCTTGACTGGTGTTATAAACTCCTAAGTTTTAGAACATGTCTGAACTGGAAGAACTTCTTTCTGTAAAGATAACTTGTTTCCTTTGGGAAATTACATTAACTAAACAAAACATAAAACAAACAAGCAAAAGTACTGCGACACCCTTCTTGATTCTTCACTTTTCCTTACATATTTCAAATTCTGTCAAAATATTATGAAGTATGAAAATAGCTTTGCTTTCTCTTTGTGAAATCAGGCCATTAGACCTAAAACTCAACACTCTGGGGCAAGTTTATTGAAAAGTACTCTGTATTTGAGACCCGCACTGATTCAGATTAAAGCTACATTAGGAGTTGAGTCGCAGAATTTTTTCTTTTCTTTGATTTCTATCACAAAACAATTAATATTCCATTGATTTTTGTATCACCCTCATACTAATTACAAATCATTTCTACAACTTGGATGCTTTCTCCAGGGCTTTATGCCATCTTTCGGGGATATTCTTAAATCCTACAATTTTATGAAACTTGCCCATATGAAATTATCACCTCCATTATGAATTCCTTAGAAATGTATCTCAGGAGAGAGCTTGGCATATAGCAAATAAGCCAGTAAGAATTTCAATAAAATTAATGTAATAAGTGTGGGAATAACACACAAGAGTTGTTTTGAACATTGCATGCCTCTAGTGTATAGAGAAGCACAAAGCCAAATGTCAATTACTTTCAGTACCTTAAAAAAAATCACCTAGAAATAGAACTTTCAAAATCCTACTGATTTCTATTGTTAGCCTGGTTCCTTCAAGGTAACAATCATGGTGGGTAGGAAAAGAATCAATAGGCGAAAGGTGGTTTCTGTTCCCTAATAATGTTGCTTCTGATGTGTATGTAAGACAGAAACAAGCAATTGTAGAAGCTTTCCTAGGGTTTGAGAATTCCATATAGCTTTCAGCTGTACTTTCTAATTTGCTTAAATGAACGAGAAATCAACAATGCTCTCTTCATAAGAATTTAAAGCTAATGACTCACCTTTGTGTGTGGCCATATTTTTTCTTGCATAGTGTTTTATTTAAGGACTAATATATCTTATTTTTGATTGGCCAATATCTCACTGAAGTATGATATTTAATTCTGAGGTAATGTCCATAGTTCATTTTTAGGAAATAATCGTATTTTCCATTATCTATCCAATAAATAATGCCCCACAATATTTACTAATAACATGATTTGTCATGCAAAAGAAATCAAATAGTTTGATAATAAGAAAAAAAAAATGCTTCCATGATTACATACAACAATTTGGTATCTATTATCTTTTACACCTAATATTAGAGGACCACAGAACAACCAAGGTGCATACCTTGGCTGACATCTCAACTCATAGGTGATCAAGCCAAGATTCAAAATAGGTCAGACAGCTTCATGGTTTTCACTTCCAATTTGACAAGAAGCATAACATATTAAGATGCAGTTCTCCAAATTGGTATTCAACCCCCATAGGAAGAGCAACAATATAAATCAACCAGATCCCCAGAGCTCCCAGAGACTAAACCACCAACAAAGAGTAAACAAAGAGGGATCCATGGCTCCAGCCACATAAGTAGAAGAGAATGGCCTTATCAGTCAATGAGAAGAGAGGCCCATGGTCCTGTGAAGGCTCAGTAACCCAGTGTAGGGAAATGCCAGGGTAGGCAGGTAGGAGGGAGTAGGTGGGTGGGTGCAGAAACACTCTCATAGAGGCAGGGGGAGGGGGAATGGGAGAAGGGGTTTCGAATGGAAAACCAGAAAAGGGGATAACACTTGAATTATAAGTAAAGAAAATATCCAATAAAAAATGCAGTTCTCTGACCCATGGGTTATCCAGTAGATCTAGGTCTGTGGATTTGGTTAGGTTAATAGTGGGCATTTTAGTAATTATTCTCATTTCCTTTTCCCACATGCATGGAGAAAAATGACCATCATATCATTCTCAATTATTGAGAAGGACAGTAATAATGTCTACCTCATAGGGCTTTCATTAGGTTTACACATAGAATGATGGTAAGTATTTGATAAGCTGAACCTGAATGGCCACACTTTTATTCCTACATAAATCTTCATGGAGGACATGGTTTCATTGTGCTTTGCCCCGTGAGAGATTCTATTTTAAAAGTCTGCCTACCCCTTTCACTTTTTAGAATGTAGGAATTTTTTTTATGAAGAAATGCTACCTGGATCCACCTTTGTTAGTGGAGTGAACAGAAGATGACAAAATGCTTACTCCCTAGACACTGTCTCACTGTTTTGTTTATCTTGCCAATAAACTTGTGTACCCATGCCTTATGCTTTTGAGAATATGTCATTCGCCATTTATAACTATAAAATTCACACATAGACCTTGGTATGAAAAGTGATCCCAAGTTATACTTTGTTTTGTTTTTATTCCATTCTAGGACCCATCTCTTATTAGAACATCATTTGCTTTCTGATAAGAGGCAGAAATGGAGTGAGTCTGTATGGGAGGAGAGATGAGAACTGGAAATAGTAAAGAGATGGGAAACTGTAATCTAGGCATATTATAAGAAAAATATATTTTAATTACAAGGAAGAAAAGAAGAATTACATTGTGGTACTTGCCTGTTTAAGTTCATTTTGAAAATCTTCTGTAAACTGTATGGCTTCTTTAAGCTTTTTTAATCTTCTGATCTATGACTAAATGTCAAAAAAATTAGAATGGCTCTAACCTCTTGAACTTTTGCTCTTATATGCTTTGATGAATATGAATTTGATATGATAGCCAATGCTAACACTATCAGCATAAATCTAGTGTGCAGTAAGCAGAAAGTATACCTTTTGCAAGTCCTCAAACTCTTCTTTATAAGCACAGACTAAAACCAGTGTTAAACAAAGTACCGTGATATCTTACATATAAATAGAATTTGAATTGTATGTGACTAGACTTAGTATCTCATTCTATAGTCATGATGACATAATAATTAACCAAATTAACATATTCTTTGAAAAATATGCGTATAATGATCAAAAATATATAGTTCAGATGTGACAGTGTGCCCAGTTATTAGCCAGTAGCTCAACATCAGTAACCTAGAGCAGGGATAAATTTCATAAGGTCACATAGGCTCCAAAACTGAAGTTGAACTAAAGTGAATTTTCTATGTGTGTTTGTCACACAATTAAAAAGTAAACAGACACCAAAAGATGAGTCTTGGCATCTCCAATGATTTTCCACTGATCTAACATGAGGCCCTTTTCTGGAGTTTAAAGTTAGTTTTAATATATATTTCCCTCATTACTTTTAAAATAAGCTTTGAAGTTGTTTTCTCATTATAAAGGTAAATCAAGTTCACTAAAAAAAAAAAAAAGAGAGCACATAAAATGACAATATATTAAAATGTTTTTATCTATGCTTTGGGAATTTTATCAAATGTATTTTGAGCAGCTTCATTTGACCCCCACCCCCACCCCAACTCTTCTCATCTACCATCTACTCCCTCCTTGCCCATTTCAACTTAAGCATTTGTAATACTCAGGGTTCTGTAGTCACAGAACTTATGGAATATCTGTCTATATTAAGGGGATTTATTCTGATTATTTCCAGTCTGTAGTCCAACAGTGGGCAGCTGTGGATCGGAAGTCCAATACTCTAGGAGTTGCTCAGTCCCATGAAACTAGTTGTTTAATCTGGTGTTCTGTAGAATTAAGTTCCAGCAGATATGTTGGCTAGTAAGTGCAAGCAGTCTAAGAGGAATGAATCTTTCTTCTTTTAATGTTCTTATGTAGAGCTCCAGCAAAAGTTGTGGCTCAGATTAAAGGTATGTGCTATCATGCCTGCCTGGACCATGAACTCAGAGATCACCTTGTCTCACTCTCTTAGGATTAAAGGCTTGCACTGCCTTGCTTTTCAGGGCTTTAGCTTTTCATGGCCACTATGCCTCAAGATCTCCATGCCCAGCTCCAGATCAGAAACTTGTGTTTTCTAGCTTCAAGATCTGGATCACAGATGTGCTAATTCTGGATTGTAGTTCATCCAGATATAGTCAAGATGACAACCAGTAATAGGCATTATAGCATTATTTATGTATTTTACTTATTTGTTTCAGTTTCTCTTTTCTTCTGTGTATTTAAAAATATGTTAACCACTGCTTTTGAAATTATAAGCATATTTGAATCACTAGATTTTTAAATTTTTTGTCACTTTCAGCTAGTCCCATTGTTCTGAAGATGATATAATATCACACTTAACACAAGACATATAAAATTCTGTGGGGGCCAATAAGGCTAGAAAAGATTTGAGGCTTAAGATTACAAGTAAGTTTGTCCCCTTTCATTTACAAGTACAAGTACTATTATAAAGTAGTTAGTAGTTTTTAATGAACATAACACAGTCTCAGACATACCTCGGAGAAGGAATCTCAAATGAGGAACTGCATTCATTAGATTGTCGAAAGACCATGTCTGTTGGACCTTATCTTGACTGGAATGCCTAGCCCCCTATCTGTGGTCCCATCCTTAATCATCTGGGTCTGGGCTGTGTAAGAGAACTATTTATAAGAAGAAGAACAATATCAACCAACCAGATCCCCCAGGGCTCTCAAGGAACAAACCACCAACCAAAGAGTACACAGGGAGCAAGCCATGGCTCCAGCCTCATTTTTAGCAGAATATGGCATTGTCTGGCAGCAATAGGAGTAGAAGCCCTTGGTTCTGTGAAGGCTTATTTCCCCAGTGTAGGGGAATTCCAGAGTGATGAGGTGGGAATGGGTGAGTAAAAAGGGGCACATTTTCATAGAAGCACGGGGAGGACTGATGGGAGAGGGGGGAACCTGGAAAGGGGATAACAATTGAAATGTAAATACATGAAATATCCAATAAAAATGCAAGAAAAGAAAACAGAAAGAGAATTATTTGGGCATGCCCAAGAAGCACACCAGAGAGCAGTTTTTCCCATGGTCTCTGCTTCAGTTTCTGTTCCAGTTCCTTCTTGAATCCTTGCCTTAAATTTCCTCAGTGATGGAATATGTCAGGACAGTATAAGCCAAATAGACCCCTTTTCTCCAAGTTTATTCAGGTCCGTGTTTTATCACAGCAACAGAAAGCAAACTATATTTTCTGAAAAACCCAGTGGGTGTGGGTACAACTGGCTGATGGTTTGAAGCTTCTGTGTTTTCTTGCCTGATAGAAGCAGGGTTTTAACTTGATGGTAAGATAACCTATGGCTATTGTCTTAATCAGGGTTTCTATTCCTGCACAAAAACATCATGACCAAGCAACAAGTTGTGGAGGAAAGGGTTTATTCAGCTTACACTTCCACATTGCTGTTCATCACCAACAGAAGTCAGCACTGGAACTCAAGGTCAGGAAGCAGGAGCTGATGCAGAGGCCATAGAGGGATGTTACTTTCTGGCTTGCTTCCCTTGGCTTGCTCAGCTGCTTTCTTATAGAACCCAGGTCTCCCAGCCCAGGGATGGCACCACCCACAATGGGCTGGGCCCTCCCCCCTTGATCACTAGTTGAGAAAATGCCTTACAGCTGGATCTTATGGAGGCATTTCCTCCACTGAGGCTCCTTTCTCTGTGGTAACTTCAGCTTGTGTCAAGTTGATATAAAACCAGCCAGTCCAGCTATGAAGTAGAGTGGTTACACATTTGACCCTTGTAAAGATATTTGTTTGCCACAGCTTTTAGTCCTAACATCTTGCTGCACCATCTGCTGTCTCTTTGTGCATTTACTCCCTTTTTCATCACATAGGAACCAGTTCTGCTATGTGTTCTGATTTACTTGGTTTTACACACACACACACACACACACACACACACACACACACACACAATTCAAACACTATAATCATCATGACATCTTCTATTTGCCAAGTGTTGAGCACAGCCTAGGACTTATAGAACACGGTTCTTCCTCAGGTGCGATCTGTTTTAGTTTTTGCCATATTATCTTTCACTGGGACTGGAACAAGATGCCCAACAAACTCCAAAGATTCTTCTGTATGTCTCCCCAGTCCTGTGATTATTGTTATATGTTGTAGCCCTAGGCTCTTTAATGTGGCTGCCATACTAGGTCCTTATGTTTGCATGGAAGATACTTTACCAAACACGCTATTGTTCAAGTTCCCAATGAGTATATTTATTGTTGAATAAACAACTAAAAAACTTGGGATAACTAGGATATATTAAGATACACTTGCTATTAATTTAGGGTAGGGTGTTCAGAAAGGAAATAGTGTATCCAATACCATATTAGCTAACTTTTAACCACTGAAATCTCCAAAAAATATGGAGAGAAAAAATAGCAAAATCAACCCAGGACACAAGATCCTATTTCCTTATAGGAAGTCATGAATCCTTCTTCCAGAAGATGAAATATAGCTGATTGTATTGTACTCAATGGGACACATGTAAAAATCTAAGGCTGATCCAAACCAGAAGGATTAAGTTATGATCGTTGGGAGTGTTCAGCACATTACTGTTTTGGTTTAATTGCTTATAGGTAATTAATATAATTATAAGGCATACATAGTACTGTGGGAGGACTCAAGGTCACTAGTCCAAAAGGAAGAGTCAGTATACAGGTACATACAAGCCTCACAATATCGGATGTCTGTATAACTTGCAGGAACTGTCTATCGCTGAAGCTACAGGGAGTTATGGAGGCTTTAAAGTTAGAAATATCTGGAGAATTTTTTTCCTGTAAAGGCTCTGTCATGGGAATACATAGTTATTAAAATTGTCATGCATCAAATAGATTTCAAGAAATATAGAGAATGGTGGAGTTAATGACATAGCCATGATTACAATAGCCTGACAAATTAATATTTGTTGAAGAATTGGAATGCATTTTATTTGTGTTTCTAGAAGGTTTTGTCATTAAAAGCAGAGTTCATTGTGCTTATTGGAAGAGAAGTTAATCAAAATTAGATGATTTCCAGACCGACTGATTGTTTTCCAGACTGACTGTAATCTAATGGCTTATTCATTGGGTGCAACTTTCAGAGGTGCTGACCGCTGCAAAGAGAGCTACTTCTGACTGGCCTGGTGGGCTAGCAAGAATATCCTTCTAAAGATAGCATAGATTTAATGGAGATATTCGAGTAGTTTGCTAGGCAGATCTCTAACATCTCAATAGTCAGCATGCAGAAGAATGAAAATAGATTCTTTCTTATCTCCTTGTACAAAGCTCAAGTGCAACTGGATCAAAGATCTCCACGTTAAACCAGGTACACTGAAACTATTAGAAGAGAATGTAGATGACAGCAGATGCTGGCAAGGATGTGGAGAAAGGAACACTCCTCCACTGTTGGTGCGGTTGTAAGCTGGTATAACCACTCTGGAAATCAGTCTGGTGATTTCTCAGAAAATTGGACATAGTACTTCCTGAAGATCCAGTTATTCCACTTTTGGGCATATACCCAAAAGATGCTCTAACATACATTAAGGACACATGTTCCACCATGTTCATAGCAGCCTTATTTATAATAGCCAGAAGCTGGAAAGAACCAAGATGCCTTTCAACAGCGGAATGGATACAAAAATTGTGGTATATTTATACAGTGGAGTACTACTCAGCTATTAGAAACAATGACTTTATTAAATTCCTAGGAAAATGGATGTATCTAGAGAATATCATCCTGAGTGAGGTCACCCAGTCACAAAAAAACAGACATAATATGCAGTCACTGATAATTGGATGCTAGCCTCAGAAAGCTCTGAATACCCAAGAAACAACTCACAGATCATATGAAGCTCAAAAAAAAAAAAAAAAAAAAAAGAAAAAAGAAAAAAAAAGAAAGGCCAAAAAGTGAAAGCCTTAGAAATAGTTCATCTTAGAAATAATAATAATAATAATAATAATAATAATAATAATAATAATAATAATAATAATAATAAGTGTATAGCACTCTCTCAGAGTTGGGTACACCTAGACCTTAAACCATTAATAACTCAAGAGCTAAGAAGATAGCCTTGTGGTAATTTTGGGTAGTTAAAAGTCATTGTGTTTAATCTTTACATACAAAAAACTGAGTATTTAAATGTTGCGTATTGTTTTACATATACTTTATGATCTTTGTAAATAGTAAGATTTCAATGCATATTATCAAATCTTTAAAAAATCAAGTACTGCAAAAATATATTCATATATATTTATGCTAAAATGCTTTTAATAATTGTGTATGTATCTCTTTTTTTAAAATAAAGGTGAAAAAAATTAAAATATTAAAAAGAGTATATGTCAGACAATTAAAATATCTACTAGGTAGAGTTTGAAAGATATTTCTCCTCTCTTATTCTGATGAAACAAAGTATAAAAACCATATTTCCAAATTTAATATAAAGGTAGTACAACAAAGAAGACCAAAACTCTTAACTAATTAGCAATAAAAAAGTTTGTTAACTGTTCACTGGGGTTCCTTCTCCAAAGTGTGAAGTAGAATCTTAAATATTCACTAGATTCACATGATTTTACCTTTACAACTCCAATTTCATGAAATGATTATATGAGGAAATCAGTCATTAAATTATGGCTTTAAAAACTAATATAAAAATGTGAGATCAGATCAGTGTTTGTATACAGTTTTTATTAGCTTGTAATTTATTGCTCTTTGCTTTTTTTTTTTTTTTGCAGAGTTAATAGTGATATATACTTTTACTAAACAGGATTTTAATTTCTTCCATTGTTATTTCCGTATTTTTTAATTAAAAGGTGTCAGGATTTGACAAGCATTTTGTTTTGTTTTTAATGTATTTTTAATATCTTGAATTAATTATACTAGTAATACAGGGTGATTCTCTGATTCCTTCTGAGAAAAGTACAGACAAAAAGTATACTACTTAAATTTTAATGGGGTATTATCAGATAATGGCCCTTACAGGTTGTACTGACTGGTTTTGTGTCAACTTGATGCAAGCTGGAGTTATCACAGAGAAAGGAGCCTCAGTTGAGGAAATGCCTCCATGAGATCCAGCTGTAAGGCATTTTTTTCAGCTAGTGATCAAGGGGGAGGGCCCAACCCATTGTGGGTGGTGCCATCCCTGGGCTGGTAGACCTGGGTTCTGCAAACCTTAAAAAAAAGAAAAAAAAAGCCAAGCACTGACACAATTGTATTTGTATACATTTATGCAAAAATGTTTAAAAATTTTTTCTTTTATCTTTGTTTTTTAAAATAAAGTTTTTTTTTTTTTTTTTTTTTTTTTGACAAAAAAGAAAGAAAGCAGGCTGAGCAAGCCAAGGGAAGCAGGCCAGTAAGTAACATCCCTCCATGGCCTCTGCATCAGCTCCTGCTTCCTGACCTGCTTGAGTTCTGGTCCTGACTTCCTCTGGTGATGAACAGTGATATGGAAGTGTGAGCTGAATAAACCCTTTCCTCCCCAACTTGCTTCTTGTTCATGATGTTTTGTGCAGGAATAGAAACCCTGACTAAGACATGTGGCTTCTTGGAGCATTTGTTGATTCTCTACAATTCCTCTTACATAAATGGTCACTGCTATTAAATAGCTAACTGAAGTAAATGCTTCACTTTGGTTGTTTTTGATGGCAAAACTCTACAGGTGATCATACATTTACACTGGAATCTAACCACGGGATTTATCAAGTAATACCTTACAGGGTTGCTAGTGAAATGAGCTAAGCTGATATCAGGAATTCTGCCATCATCTTTTTATTTATAACATTTAGTAAATGACAGCAGTTATATTATTAGATTGATCCCTGATGCCTATAATGCATGAGTATGATTTTATTTCAAAGTAATTCATGCAAGAGGGACTAATTAAGCATTTGTATAGACCAGTATGCCATTAACCTCAGAGCTTAAACCGTGTCCATAAGGACAATATTCTTGCTCATAAGAAACTCAATTTTCAGAAGAAACTTGAAGGATCAGAGTAAACAACCACAACAGAAATGTATTAAAAAATGTGAATGTTCATCACTGTATGTGTGTGCAAGCATGTTTGTGCGTGAGCACATTGAAGTGCTCCTGTGCTTTTTTGACACCTTAGGGTGAAGCATATACATCTAGCCCTTTTCAAAATGGTTCTCACAGTAGTTCTATGAAGTACTGTTGCTGATTCTGTCAAAAACTTGGAAGACTGAAATTTAGAGAAATTAAACAAAATTCCCAAGGTCATAAGTAGTAGCCTGACTCTCAGACATTTAAAACATATACAAAATATTTTCTTTTCCTATCAATGTAGGATCATGTAAGAATGAAGTTCTTGAGAATGTTGTGTTGCATGAGTAGAAACGGGAAATGTTTGGATGGAAGAGAAAAGTGAATGCAAATGCTTGGGTCTAAAAATAAAGTAGTCTTCAGGCTCCCCATTTGGAGCTCTTTGTGAGAGGGCAAATTTTCACCTCTCAAGCTGTGTGAACTGTGTGGAGTGCTGAGCTCCTGGAAAAAGTCACACAGAAACCCAGCAGAGTGAGGATTGTTAATAGATTTTATTAATTTACAGCACATTTGTTAAGTGCTTACTCCATGCCAGGAGCCATGATGATTTGGTGTGGTAACAAACTCTAATGGAAGAATTATAGCTACAAATATCGTTAGTGGTTGGTAATATTAGTTATATTACTATAAGTGGTGTCCATTGGTTTGTATATATTTATTTACAGGGTGATTTGCCTCCAGAAAATTTTGTATTTGTAAGCCACATAAAACAGACACTGTGAACTTATTTAATGAATTGTATGTTAGCAATGACTCACAGAGTTTGTATTCCATGAATGTCATAATAACAACCTGATAAACAGAGTTTTTTTGTCCAAGATTACAGCCACAACAATAGATTGCACAGAGGCAATGCCCTTCATAAAGAGTGTATGTGGCCATGTCTTTCCTAGACCTTTCCTGCCTAACTTCCTACTGTAAAGTCATATATTGCCTTAACATAAATCTACAACAATCATTTCAAGAAACAAAATGTTCACAAATGTAGAAATGCACAGTATAATAATAGGTTTAGGACTATGCTAGAGTCGTATAGATAGAGCTGAGCATGCTTGCAGTTAACCATTGGTCAGAACTCAGGGATCCCAATGACCTAAGGAGCTGAAAGGGTTGCAGCTTCATGGAAAGATAACAACATTATCAACCAACCAAATCCTCCAAAATCCTCATGGAGTAAAACACCAAACTTTGCGAGCACATTGAGAGACCTATTGATCCAGTTGCATATGTAGCTGAAGATAGCAGTGTCTGGCATCAATATGAGAAGAGAATTTTGTTCCAGAGAGGGCATGTTTTCCCAATGTAGGGGAGTGTCAAGGCAATGAGGTGGAGAGGGGGATATGGAGGGAGTGCACCTTTGTGAAGGCAAACGGAGGGGGACTGCGAATGGGAACAGGGTGGGATAAAGGGATAACATCTCATGTAAATACAGCGTATCTAATTTAAAAAAAGAAAAAAAATAATAGGGAATTTTATGAATGATGCACTCTGAAACACTTTAAAAACCATACTTTAAGGCATCTCAAATATTATATATTCCTGAACATTTTTGAGATATTAGAATGTAGAAAAATGAAGTAGTCAAGAAATATCATCTATATGACATTTATCTTGTGCCTTGAACTACAACATGCCACACTTGGGGCAATGGGGAGTGTGCGTTAAGGAAAAAGCAAACAGTGTCCACCAGTGTCTGAGAGGAGTGATGATGTAAAAGATGGTGAAAAAAGATGCACACGTCTTCTCTGCTCCCACAAGCAATCACTATTGCTGAGAATTTGCTGATACATACAACACTGCTGTACCTTTGCCCATGACAAACATCGCTCAGATTAAAAACATACTGCTAAGGTTGTGTACGCAGCAATAATGTCCTTTCTAACACCACCAATCTTCTGAATTAGAGACAAGTTAGAAAGAAATGGCTTTACAACTTTCAAACCATAAACATGCTAAAATATATTTTGAATGAAATAAGACTTTATTATTTTTAAAGAAAATATTTTTTGGGTAGCTGTGTTCTTTTTAACACTTTTATAGGCTGCTTTAGTGTATCATCTCTATTTTTTTTCAAAGATGAGGACATTTTATTACACCCATATGTTTAACATAAGTGACAGAACTATTATTCAAATCTAGATCTAACTTTACAATTTCTGTCATTTTTCACTAATAATCCAGCTTTTTTGATGGCCAGCACAGCATTCTTCTTTACTACCTTGGTAATATTTTTGAAGCAGTGTTCACAATAATTTATGCAACAGTAGTTTTATTATAATTTTCTCTTTGTGAGATGTAAACAAGAAGGGATTTACAGTGATCTCATGAACAGGGATTTTATTCCCTTACAGATTTTCCTTGGTGCCTAGGGTTGCTGTTCCAGCTGTGGCCTATGGCTGTCATGTGCATACCATGGGTTGGCTCATTTAATTCATAAGTGGGTAACTTCATTGCCTTTATCACTTTTGTTCCCATGCTCTGATTCTCTCTAATTTGTCGAGTTGTCCGATAGTAAGGATAAAAAAGAATTAAGTAATAATCTTCTAAAGGGAATTATTTGTCTTCCTATCAATCCTTTCTTCCATGTGTGTACAATCAACCCCCAATTATTTGTACTTATGGAAACGGAAGCTTTACTGAACTTATTCCAAATGCCCTGACAAAAAAATCTCCACCATGATTAGCTTTCTTTTTCAGGTGATATTCAATACATGCATGTCATCTATATTCAAAAGTCAGGAGGGGGCTTTTTGGTGAGCTCACTATCAAAGTATAGTTAAGTTATAATAAGACGTTTTTCACAGAAGACCCATATAGAAAAAATGGAGAACTGAAGGCATAAAGATACTTGAAAAAGATGGACATTGTCACTGTTGAAGTAAAGAATTGAAAACCAGAGTGTAGGCTACACTGCTGTCCCTTGCTACCTTTCTGTTTATAGATTTATTGATATTGAGGAAGGAATAAACAGCACACTACTATTTTCAAACAGTTTTTTTTCCTTACAACTTTATTTTTAAAAAGCAGGGGTGGATACATATAAAAAATTTTAAAGGCATTTTGGAAATACATTATATGAAAACTTTTGTCAGTGCTTAATTCTTTTAGAAGTTTGATAACATGCATTGAAATCCCACTAGTTACCATAAGTATAAAGTACATGTAGGACAGAATGTAACATGTAAACTGATTTCTTATTGAGGTTAGATTAAGCATAATGATCTGTAAATACCAAAATTTGCCACAAGGCTATTATCTTAACTCTTCGATTAGTAATGATTTAAGGGCCAGGTGTACCACACTCTGAGAGGGTGCTATACATTTATTTTTTTCCTAAGAAAGACTGAGGCAATCATTTTTTTGGCCTTTGTTTTCTTGAGCTTCATATAGTCTGTGAGTTATTTCTGGGGTGTTCAGAGCTTTCTGGGGTTACCCAATTATCAGTGACTGCATATTATGTCTGTTTTTTTGTGACTGGATTATCTTCTTCAGGATGATATTCTCTAGATGCATCCATTTTCTTAAGAATTTCATAGGGTCATTCTTTCTGATAGCTGAGTAGTACTCCATTATGTAAATATAGCATAATTTTTGTATCCACTCATCTACTGAAGGACTTCTGGGTTCTTTCCAGCTTCTGGCTATTATAAATAGGACTACTATCAACTTTGTGGTGCATGTGTCTTTATTGTATGTTGGGGCATCTCTGGGGTATATGTCCAGAAGTGGAATAACTGGGTCTTCAGGTATTACTATGTCCAATTCTCTGAGAAATCGCCAGACTGATTTCCAGAGTGGTTGTACCAGTTTACAACCCTACCAACAGTGGAGGAGTGTTCTTCTTTCTCCACATCCTCACCAGCATCTGCTGTCATCTGAATTTTTGATTTTAGCCATTCTGACTGGTGTGAGGTGTAATGTCAGGGTTGTTTTGATTTGCATTTCCTTGATGACTAAGGATGTGGAGCACTTTCTTAGATGTTTCTCAGCCATTCAATATTCCTCAATTGAGAACTGTTTGTTTAGCTCTGTACCCCATTTTTCAATAAGATTGTCTGATTCTCTGGTGTCTAACTTCTTTTTTTTAAATTTAATAGTCATTTCTTCAATCAAATATGAAATCAGCATTGAAATGATTGCCACCTAATATTTTTGTTTGTTTGAATACCATGTTCTTCTTTGTGATAATTATTAAGTCATCATTTTTTTTCAAAACATTTTACCATGGATAGTACAGGTATATGGGTATTGATGAAGGATATTGTACCAGGTGTGTATATACCTGGAATAAAATGGCTGGATTCTGTGGTAATGGCATTTGCACTGCTTTGAGGCACCCTCTTCTAATTTCCATAGTGAGTGAGAGGACACACTTTCTTGATACACTTTCTTTTTTTTTTTTTTTTGCATTATGTATATTCACTTTATTCTAGTATTCTGGGAGAAAAGACTGACAGGATTTCTTTCAACCACATCAATCCTTTGCCTGTTCAGTTATACTCCTATTTTAACAAATATAAAATCATTTACAGTCTTGTTAAAGGAAAACAGAAACAAAAACAAAATAATTCATTACATCTGTAAGTTAGTGAAAATTTTGGATTTCTCAATTGAGTACCAATAATTTTCTACTTTATGAACATGAGTAATGAATTGCTACTCAAAGCAGTGGTTTATAAACATACTTTCACAACATAATTTGCACTTAATTTTTTCTTTTTTTTTTCTTTTGACTTTATTTTAAAAAACAAAGATAAAAATTTTTTTAAACATTTTTGCATAAATGTATACAAATACAACTGTGTCAGTGCTTGGCTTTTTTTTTTCTTTTTTTTTTTTTACAATGAGCAAAAAGTACATGTAATACAGGGTGTAACCCAAAATTTGTCAATGTGTTCTTGGTGTGTCAGGATTAGGATGACTTTTTTTGTTTTGTTTTGTTTTCTTTTCTTTTTTTCTTGGACTTCACACTGTCTGTGAGTTGTTTCTGGGGCAGTGTGAGCCTCTGGAGTTAGCATCCCACTATCACTGACTGCATATTATGTCTGTTCTTTTGTGACTGGTTTATCTCACTCAGAATGATATTCTCTAGATGCATCAACTTTCTTAAGAATTTGGTTAAGTCATTGTTTCTGGTGGCTGAGTAGTATTCCATTGTGTATATGTACCACAATTTTTGCATCCATTAATCTACTGAAGGACATCAGGGTTATTTCCAGCTTCTGGCTATTATAAATAGAGCTGCTATGAACATTGTGGTGCATGTATCATTGTTGTATATTAAAGTGTCTCTGGGGTATATGCCCAGAAGTGGAATAGCTGGGTCCTTAGGTATTACTATGTCCAATTTTCTGAGGTATCGGCAGACTGATTTCCAGAGTGGTTGTATCAGTTTACAACCCCACCAACAGTGGAAGAGTGTTCCTCTTTCTCTGCAACCTCACCAGCATCTGCTGTCATCTGAGTTTTGGATCTTGGCCAATCTGATTGGTGCAAGGTGGAATGTCAGGGTCGTTTTTATTTGCATTTCCTTGATGGCTAAGGATGTGGAGCACTTCCTCAGATGTTTCTCAGCCATTCTGTATTCCTCAACTGAGAACATTTTGTTTAGCTCTGTACTCCATTTTTTAATAGGGTTGTTTGATTCTCTGGTGTCTAGCTTTTTGAGTTCTTTGTACACCTTGGATATTAGGCCTCTATCTGATGTGGAGTTGGTAAAGATCTTTTCCCATTCTGTTGGCTGCCTTTTGTTTTCTTGACAATGTCCTTAGCCTTACAGAAACTTTGCAATCTCATTAAGTCCTATTTGTTAATGTTTGACCTTAGAGCTTGAGCCATTGGTGTTTTGTTCCGAAAATTTTCTCCTGTGCCTGTGTGTTCTAAGGTTTTCCCTACTTTCTCATCTAATAGTTTCAGTATATCTGGTTTAATGTGGAGATCTTTGATCCACTTACACTTGAGCTTTGTACAAGGAGATAAGAAAGGGTCTATTTTCATTCTTTTGCATGCTGAGTGCCAGTTGGAACAGCACCATTTGTTGAATAGGCTGTCCTGTTTCCATTGAATGTTTAGGGCTCCTTTGTCAAAAATCAGGTGACCATATACGTGAGGGCTCATTTATGGATCTTCTATTCTATTCCATTGATCCATGTGCCTATTTCTGTACCAGTACCATGCAGTTTGCAGCACAATTGCCTTGTAATATATGTAGCTTGAGGTCAGGGATAGTGATTCCCACAGATGTTTGACAAAATTCAACACCCCCTCAAGTTAAAAGTCCTGGAAAGAACAGGAATCCAAGGTCCATCCCTAAACATAATAAAAGCAATATACAACAAACCAACAGCCAACATCAAACTTAACGGTGGAAAACTTGAAGCAATCCCACTAAAATCAGGGACTCGACAAGGCTGCCCACTTTCCCCCTACCTATTCAACATAGTACTGGAAGTCCTGGCTGGAGCAATTAGACAGCAAGAGGAGATCAAGGGGATACAAATCGGAAAGGAAGAGGGAAAAACATCACTCTTTGAAGATGACATGATATTGTACTTAAGTGACCCCAAAAATTCCACCAGAGAACTCTTACAGCTCATAAACAAGTTCAGCAAAGTGGCTGGATACAAAATTAACTCAAACAAATCAGTAGCCTTCCTATACTCAAAGGACAAACATGTGGAGAAAGAAATTAGGGAAAAGATACCCTTCACAATAGTCACAAAAACTATGAAATACCTTGGTGTGACTCTAACTAAGCAAGTGAAGAACCTGTATGACAAGAACTTCAAACCTCTAAAGAAGGAAATTGAGGAAGATCTCAGGAAATGGACAGATCTCCCATGCTCATGGATTGGAAGGATCAACATTTTAAAAATGGCCGTCCTACCAAAAGCAATCTACAGATTCAATGCAATCCCCATCAAAATTCCAACCCAGTTCTTCATTTAGTTGGTTAGATCAATGTGCAATTTCATATGGAATAACAAAAGACCTAGAATAGTGGTGTCTAACTTCTTGAGTTCTTTGTATACCTTGGATATTAGGCCACTATCAGGTGTGGGGTTGGTAAAGAACTTTCCCCAATATGTTGGCTGCCATTTTGTTTTCTTGACAGTGCCCTTAGCCTTACAGAAATTTCACAATCTTATTAAGTTCCATTTTTTGATCTTTGACCTTAGAGCAGTTCTTTTAGTAAATATTTATAAAATATAATTACCTAGTTGATTATAGTATTTTGTTAGGCTTGTGTTGCAGAGTAATTTTGAAATAAATCCAAACATGTTTTATTAATTCATGAAAATTAAAATAAAATTATATCATTTTTTTTTCTTTTCCTATGCTCCACATCTTTCCATGCCTTCCCATTTCCACTCAAGTTCTAGGTCTTGTGTGTGTGTGTGTGTGTGTGTGTGTGTGTTTGTGTGTGTGTGTATACATAATTACTTATATAAAACAGTTATATACTATTTATATACATTATTATATTTGTAGTATGTGTTACATATATAATATTTATAAGCATAAATGTATAAATAGAACAAATAATCTATTCAGTGTTCATTATTTGTATATGACTCAGAGATGACCACTGACAGTTGGAAACTTTTGAAGGGCACTCATCAGTAAGAGAGGTAAATTCTCTGTTCTCATATTTATTATGTAAATGCAGTGCTTTGTCTAAGGGTCAGACCCCCACAGTATTTCCCCTCTTTTTGCTGAACATGTTTATTGATATTGTCATTGTTCAGATCTTCTTTAGGGCATCATATTTTTGGGCAATCGTGGGTATACCCTCTGTGTTGTTTCTACACGACACAATTTCACACCAGGCTTCCTGGTTCTCTGCCTCTTATAAGCATTCTTTCCCCTCTTCTGCTTTCTCCATAACCTTAGATACACTAGTTGAGTTGTAGTTGTATGTATTACTGATGCTCCGCTCCTGTTACCCGTGGATCTCTGAAATATGACAAGCTGTGGTTTTCTATAATGGTTTCGACTTACTGTAAAAATAAGCTAATAATTCTGGGGGCAATTCCCTCTTCTATCTGACTTTCTCGTTGCAATTTCTTGCTCCTTAGTCTGTGGAACCTTCAATATTAGTGCCATTTTAAAAATACATTTGTATATGACTTGTTCTACTTTTCATGTAGTAATGCAGGTCTTGAGATTCAAGGCCTATGTGAGCCTTACTGGCATCTGCACGTCCCCATGGCTCCCTGTGACCATTCACCCTTACTTGTTTTTATGGCTCTTTGAAGGTTTCCAAATAATTGTCTTCAAGCCAAGTTAAATTATTTTTAAAATGGTAGCTTTCGTGAAACATTTGATTATATTTTTTCATGAAAATCAACGTATATCAATCGCACTGTATCCCTTACTTTTAGTCTTGAAATTCTGTCAAAAATTGATCATGTTTGTTTGATCTGGTTTTTGATTTTCATGTATTTGTCTACACATTTATTACTCATATGTCTTCAATTACAGTCCCTTCATATGCTCATGTATTATTTTCATGACTCTTATCATATGACTTAAGGAGTAAACCACCTGTTTATCAGTATTGTTACTGAACCTATATGTCCTAATATAAAACTTCATATAACAAATGAGCACAATAGAAGTTGATCGACATGGCTTTTTTATGGCCAGAAGAAGTGTATATAAACTGGTGTCTCTTATGTGACAATACTCTCACTTCTTCCATATGTCCGTGCTTAATATTCATTCGTTTTGTTTTGTTTTTTTTTTTGTTTGTTTGTTTTATTTTGCCATGAAATTAGCTTTATATTTTATGCTGTTTCAGCTTTTGAGATAAAAGATTTTTTTTTTTTTTTTTTTTTGCAAAATTCTTAAGATCATGGCCAAGAAAGTTTTCCCCTTCAGGCTCTAACGTGGCTATTGGAATCCATTTTGGAGAAAATTGCTACTTTTACAGAAAGTCAAAAGAACTTTGAAAAACTGCAGCTATTTCCTTCCATAATGATAGTCTTTAATAAAAACGCTGTATTCTAATACCCACATATGCCATTTTACTATGCCAACGTATGCAAATGCTCTCATAAAATATTATTTTATAGTCATCTTTATTTCCCAATTTCTTTGCTCAGAATCTTCATTTATTACTTTAATTTTAACATCATTTGTACAATATTGCCACATTTAACAACCAAATAAAAATCTCCTTGAATTCTTCTCCTTGTTTCTTAAACTTAAACACACAAGACAGTTTATAGGAGAGAATTTAGACAAATACGAGTATATAAATATTTAACAATTTTTACTTAAGTGACTTCATTGGCTTATGTGTAATCTAGAATTAACGATGGAATTTTAAAGTCATGTTTCTCTGCATGGGTGTAATATGGACTCTTATATGCTAAACAGTCCCTTTGGACTTAAAAGTAGCCATATCAGAAAAATGCCAGTGACTGCAAGTACTTCATAAATATAAAAAATTGCCCTGCTTTTCTCTTTGAGGTATTCATCATTTACTGTTATAATTATTCTCAGGATTCTTTCTTAGGCACAGTCACCACTTGGTTATACAGTGCTTCAGTATATATGCATTAAGGATGCCTGCAGCTTGCCAGATAATGTCCTTCATGCTTGTCTGTTATTCCTGCCTATGAGGAGTAGCATCATATAAAAAAACCCAGAGCTTGGCAGCCACTTGCTTGCATGCATTTCTTCTTAACTTCCCCTGGAAATATATGTTCTTTATGGCTTTATACATGCAAGGGTTGTACATGTATACAAAACCCATTGTGGTCAATCCAAGCAGGTCCCAAACTGCCCTGTTCTTTTGTGTGAGACATAGAAAGGTGGACCCTTAAGGCAGTGGTTTTTGAAGACCCACTCACAAGGACTTTTGTCCTCCTCAATCAATATGCTTTTTAAAATGTATTATTTTACAATGAAGGTCAGGCAGAAAACTCACTGACAAGTTTAACATTAGTCGCAGTTAGACAATGTAAGAACTTTGTGATTATTGTTGATACAGAACAAGAACTGTGCCCTTACTTTGTATTACTGTTATTGCATGATTTGTCTTACAGCAGTATTTCTGCAGAAATATATTTTAAATTATACTTCCTTGGTTGGATTTTAAATATCTCAGTGGGTTAAGACAGTTACTTCTTTGTGTGCCTTGTCTAATGTATAATTGTTATAGAAAATTCCAGAACTGTATACAGAAGCGCACAGCACAAATATTTAATTGTGTTTGTGTCTTATTACCTGCAGGCTGAGTGCAGTTTTATTGCTCACTGACAGTGTGTTCATACCCCCACCATAACCCTTTTTATTTCTTTCAGCAATTGACTTACAGAAAATGTCTCTACTTAATCAACATAACCTTCCTCAGCTCTTTGAAATCCTTGCTCTGTGAGCCATGAATGTCAGAAACATTTTATAACTTCCTGTGGAAGCTTTTGTACTACTGATAAAAAGACTAGAAGGTGAGGTGGACACATTTTTTCTAACACTGACATCAGTGAGCAGATTGATGTTTTTACTCTAAACTGGCAAGGACTGATAAAGAGAATATTCCAAAGAATACTTTTAGAAATATTTGGAAGGGACCTATTGAATGATCACAGGAATACACAAATAAAATTCAATTTAAGTGGTTGTCCCTAAACATCTCAGATGAGACATTTTCCAAATAGTATAAAACAACATTTTGACAGTTCCAAGATGATGGGAAGGGAACCAATAAGAGGCTGTTTCTGCTTTCACAAATGACAGAGAAAGATTGAATACATTTCTAAAATATGAGTGATATAATCTTTCCAGCATTTCTTTCTTTTCTTTTCCCTTTTTTATTCTTTAAGATTTATCTATTTTATTTAAATAAGTATACTGTCACTGTCTTCAGAATCACTGGAAGGAGGCATCAGATCCCATTACAGATGGTTGCGAACCACCATGTGTTTGCTGGGAATTGAACTCAAGACTTCTGGAAGAACAGACAGTGCTCTTAACTGTTGAACCATCTCTCCAGTCCTCTGATATTTCTTAATGTAAAGAATCAACTTTTACTGTAATTTATGATAAAATGATAACCCATTGAGGTTGTGTCTTTAAATTTGTGTTACTAGTGTAGCTTCATTAACAGGGAAGACATTAGCCAAAATACCCAATAAAGGGGAGATAAAATCTGTAGAAATCGTATCCAGTGGATAGGCACAGCCTCTGGTTGAGGGATGGGGCCACCCACCTTTCTCAAAAATATTAATCTAGAATTGCTCCTGTCAAAAGGAAATCCAAGGACAAAGAATGGAGCAGAAACTTAAGAAAAGGCCATCTAGAGACTTCCCCACCTAGGGATCCATCCCATCTGCAGATACCAAACTCAGACACTATTGGTGAAGCCAAGAAGTACTTGGTGACAAGAGCCTGATACGCCTGTCCCCTGAGAGACTCTGCCAGAACCAGGCCAGTACAGTACACAGACAAACATACGACTGAATGCAGGGATCCCAATGGAGAAGTTAGTAAAGGACTGTAAGAGCTGAAGGTGTTTGATACTCCACAGGAAGGACAACAGTATCAACCAGTGAGACCCCTCAGAGCTCCCAGGGATTAAACCAGTAACCAGAGAGTACACATGGAGGACCAATGACTCTAGCCGCATATGTAGCAAAGGATGGCCTTGTCTGGCATCACTGGGAGGGGAAACTGCTTGGTCCTATGGAGGCTTGATGTCCCAGGGTAGGGAAATGTTAGGGAGTGGAGGAAGGAGTTGGTGAGCGGGGGCGGGGGGAACCTCACAAAGGTTAGGGGAGAGAAAGTGGGAGTCGATAGGGTGCTTGTATAGGGGAAACTGGGAAGGAAAATAATGTTTGGAATGTAAATAAATAAAGTGACCAATAAAAAAATGGAAAAAAGAATGAATCTACCATGATTTGAGAGTACAAATGTGTAAATGAAGGACATGAATATATTCTTCATGAGAATCAGGATATAGAGAACACTTTGCATGTATGTTATTTGGGAAGAACAGATTATATACTTCTTTGAATGAGTTATTAAACTCCTTTCATCAAATGCAGGATTGATTTAGGCCTTCTTTGGTGTTTTTAAATTATTATTTTATTGGATATTCTCTGTATTTACATTTCAAATGTCATCCACTTCCCCATTAGGCTTCCATCACCCCTCCTGCTCTCTTGTTTCCCTGATGTTGCTTCCTCTCCTAATCACCTTCTCCACCTCAGTACCTTGGCATTCCCTTATACTGGGAAAATGCACCTTCACTGGACCAAAAAGGCCTCTTCTCTCATTGAAGCAAGACAATGCTATCCTCTGCTACATATGCACCTGAAGCCATGGGTCTCTCCTGAATGGTTGCTGTTTTAGTCCATGGGAGTTGTGGTGGGTTTGATTGGTTGAGAATCTTGTTCTTCCCATGCAGATGCAAACACTTTCAGCTCCTTCATTACTTTCTCTAGCTCTTTCATTGGGGTCTCTGTGTTCAGTCCAATAGTTAGCTGCAAGCATCCTCAGCTGTATTTGTGTGACTCTAGCAGAGCCTCTGAGGAGGCATCCAAATCTCATTCTTGCCAGTAAGCACTTCTTAGCATCAGCAATAGTGCTTGGGTTTGGTGACTGTATATGTGGGGGGGGGGGGGTCCCGAAGTGAAGCAATCTCTAATTGATCTTTTCTTCAATCACTGCTCCTTTTTTTGACCTTGTATTTCCTCCTGTGAGTGTTTTGTTCTCCCTTCTAAGAAGGACTGAGGAATCCACATTTTGCCCTTCCTTCTTTTAAGCATCATAAAGTTTCTGAATTGTTTCTTGGTTATTCAGAGCTTTTTGGGGCTAGTATCATTTTATTGGTGAGTGATACCATGTGTGTTCTTTTGTGACTGTGTTATCTCACTCAGTCACAAATGGATGTTATCTCCATACATTTGCCTAGGAATTTCATAAAGTCATTGTTTCTAAATGCTGAGTACTTTCTGTATCCATTCCTCTGTTGAAATGATCAAAGATCTGTGCTAAATTTCTTTATTGCAGATTTGGGTCTATTACTGATATATGCATAGAATAAAATATGTGCATACATTTATACCTATAGGATTTACAACAATTATTAATTAATATTTCATTGTATATTACTCATTCTTAAATTTTGGACAGCAATTATCTTATGTCTACCACAACTATTAAAATAGAATGCCTTGTGCATTATGTAAAGGAAAATTTAGGACATGTGAGTCTAGTTAACAATGACATTAAAAAAATCTTTATTACCAAGGTAATATCAATAACCCTCTTCCTTTGATTTAAATGCTTCACAAAATATATTTACTAGGTACAAAAATGAATAACTCAAAGCATCTATTATAGTACTTGTATGCTTTGTAATTATTAATATCATCCAAACTTATATATTTCTCGATATTAAGGTTCTAAGTAATAGGATCCAAAAAGGTTTTAGAGCTGTATCTCTAGAGATAAGCCAAAAAGGCAGTCATTTAGCAAATGCCATCTAGAGCAATCTTCTATTGCAGGTCCTTAAGTCACTTTTGTAGAAGTCTAGCCAACACTTTCAGCAGGTTGCATCTCAGCAAGCTAGCTCATTTGGCTTCCTGATTATATTGATGAAGCTGTAACCATTTATATGCAATAGAACCATTAAGAACAAAAATCATAATGGCTATTACTAACAAGGATAAGAATAACAATACATGTAATCTCAGGGATGAAATTAAATAATCTCTCCTAAAAATATATCTTTAAACTTTTGATTTAATAGTTTCACTTCAAAAATTAATGTACCTATATTGAAAAAAATGTTTAATATGACATAACATTTAACAATATAAATGGAAAGAAAAGGGACAATCAAAAATGGAGAGGAATTGTTTTAAAATGGAATAAAATCCCCTTTATATAATAACACAGATTGAATAATTGTATGGTAAAGGAAAGAAACATTGAATATATGTCATTACTTCAGATGTAAAACTTTAGCATTAACATAATTAATAGTATACTAATACTAATCTTAAAATCAATACTTCAGCAGTGATACTATTATTAACCCTGTTAGTAAAACTATTGTTAGTCATGGTGTGCCAATTTTAACACAACTAATTTTTGTAAAATTAGTGCTAACTAGCAAATGAGAAGGTACTGCTTGAATATTAATTACCTTGAATAGTGAGTTATTTGAGATGTTGTAATTTTATTAATAGCAAGTGTTTATATTCCATGCTGTTTATTTTTATGTGATTGAAATGTATACAATTAAATTATCAAACTACTGTAATACTTGAAACAAATTATCCAATATAAATTGTATGTTTGTGCTCTACACATTTACAGCCTTTTATTTTCTTGTTATATAAATTTTTGGTTCAACAAATTTGTATATTTTAGCACTTTGATGATCAAATGACTATAAAACAAATATAGTAATAACATGTGCATTTTTGCCAATAATCAAGAATGATTTGTACGGTTTCATTTAACTTATACTTTTAAGTATTTAAAAAAATTGTCCAGGACTAACAGTAAAGGTCAGATACTTGCATCATCAAGTTGAAATGAGAAATTCTCTGTGTAATTAATAACTTTGATAAACATGACAATGTGAAGTAATTACAGTTACTACTCACCATGAAATGGGTTGTTTGTTTGTTGATTGATTATGTGTTACAGTGTTTAAGAACCTATTCCCAGAACAGGTACCTTGTTTAAACAGATGCCTGTTCTGAAATTTGATTTTCCTCAGAGACATTCTCTCCCCTTTGTGTAAATATTATCACATCTGAAATTTGAAAACATTCCAGGTTTGACCCATGCTTGTCATCTTACAAACTGGGTGGTACTGCAGATTATTTTAATTTCTCATGCCTTGGATAACTCTCTTGAAATAGTAGAGCTAATATGTACTCATCTCATTCCTGGAGACATATTTTGTATCATAGTTAGAAATTATTACATGTAATATGTGTGTGTGTGTGTGTGTGTGTGTGTGTGTGTGTGTGTGTGTGTGTGTGTGTATTATCTGACTCAGAATTAACCTGATATTTATTGTGATGTTATCATTGCTTAAGAAATGTAGGAAATCACATTTAATACAAAAGGAAAGAACACAGAAAAGGTATATAATAAAAACAAGTAGAAATAAAGAGAAACGGAGACGGGAATGGAGAGAGGGAGAGAGAGAGAGAGAGAGAGAGAGAGTGAGAGAGAGAGAGAGAGAGAGAGAGAGAGAGAGAGAGAGAGAGAGAAGAGAGAGAGTAGTGTTGAGTTGAGTTGAATTTTACTGACCAGACCATGAAACAGTAAAAGATAATAAAGAATTATCAGAGAGTTAAAGAGAGCATGGTGGGAAAAAAAGACAAGGAACAGTTATCCTGGGGAACCTGGAACATTTGGCAAGAATAAACTAAATTACAAACCAAGCTATTCTTGAATTTTGATATAGTTCCTTTCTGTGTAGTGTGATAACTTTAGGAACATCATGCTTGTATAAATGTTCGTTTTTTATTGGTTATTTTATGAGTTTACACTTCAAATGGTTTTCCCTTCTTGGTTCCCCCTCTGCAGCCCCCTATCCAATCACTCTATTGAGGTTCTTCATCACCCACCCACACACTCCTGCCTCAGCACCCTAACACTCCTCTACTCTGAGTATGAAGACTTCACAGGACCAAGGGCCTCACATCATTGATGCCAGATAAGGCCATCTTCTGCCACATATGCAGCTGGAGACATGAGTCTCTCCATGAGTATTCTTTGGTTGATGGTTTAGTCCTTGGGACCTCTGGGGCTGGGAACAAAGCCAGAGTCCTCTGTATGAGCAGTAAGACCTCTAAGCCATTAGAGCATCCCTCTCTCCTTTAGAAGCTGTGTTCTAATGTAGCTTCTGTATCAAAAGGTTTGACATAATGAAATGCAGAAAACAAGGTTGAAAAAACAGTTTCCAGGACTAACAAAAATGGAAATCATTGTTTCAAGTATGGTGGCTCAAGTCCTTGTGATAAGCGCTTCGGAATTTCTACAATTAATCTGTGAATAATCATCATTAAATAATTAATAATGCTATTTGAATATAATATGGTTTAATTCAATTATCAAGAAGATCTTTATTGTCCTTTGGAATTTTTATCTTGATGTACTATGAGTCTCAGCCAAGAGAGGGAGGATGGGATATCATCATTATATTTCATTATTTGGTAATTGCCGAATGCCAACAGAATAATAGGATTTGTTCTAAGAGCCACTATCTGAGTCCTTATAGAAAAGATGGTGATAAAGTAGAAGAGATAAGGTTTGAAGGAAGAACACAAATTAAAATAGCAAGGAGTGTTTCAGCTGGTAAATAATGTTAATATTTAAACTAATTTACATTATGGAGTCATCACTAAAATTAATAATAGAAAGCAGTTGCTGATTAATGAATACACTGTAATCCCTGTATCTAGAAGACAGCAGGAGCAGAGGCTGACACAAGTTTAGGTCAACAGGACACAACTTCTAATCCTCTAACATTTTCTCCCATTCTACCAGTGTGGTTTTAGTCCTGCAGGGTAGGCCTTCTTTGTAGATTATACTTTTGCTTAAATATTAGAAAAGAAAGAATACATAAGCTCTGTACTTAAGTCTATAAGCAAAGTATAACATATTCTTAGTTGCAGTATTGTGACTTCAAGATTTATAATCTCAGTGTATCAACATAAAATATTACATTATCTAAAAGCTTACTTCTTAGCAATAATATATATATTTATCTCATTCCAATTTTTAGGTGAACATGAAACACACACACACACACACACAAACACAGAGAGAGAGAGAGAGAGAGAGAGAGAGAGAGAGAGAGAGAGAGACAGAGACAGAGACAGAGACAGAGAAGAGAATATACATTACAATACCAAAATAACTTAGAGCATATGAAATATTGCCTTAGAAGTCACTACTATAAATATTTTCTTTGATTGCAATTCAAGCCAATTAACTTTTAGGAACATTATAAAAATAAACAACACATAACAATCATATTCAATTAATTTTTAATCATGTAATTATTTTTAAAATAGAGAACTTAGGCTTCTAATTTTAAATTTTGTATAACTAATAGCTCTCATTTCTTTCTAACCTCTTGGATCCAAGAAAAACCACCCACAATGAGATCTATGGTCACAGAGATGCGGTTTGCTATTTGGTTATTTCCAAGTGGATGGACTGTACTGAAAATGCTGAAATATAAAAAAATTACAAAGGCCTAGTATATAATTAGTTAAATGGTTATTTAATTTTGTTTTTCATCCCCATTCTACTGATTGTTGCCATAATTTATTAAATATTATATTCCAGTGTTCCCAAGACAGCTCACTGCTTGAAGAAATCCTCAATAGCCTATACAAATTAATGTGTCCTTACAAAATAAATATAGCTTGTCTTTGGAAAAGGAATTGAATTAACCAACACCATTAATTAGTACTTTAAAAAATGCTTAGGGAGAATTTTCTACTTCATATCACTTCATCTAAAGTGTGTGAGTTTTAAGAACTTTAAAACTTCAGTTTTGTTCATTTTTCTTAGTCCATGACTGATGTGTTATTATTAGAAACACATAGACAAACCCAAGTCTTGTATTTATTCTTCCCTATACTGTTCACTTATGAACTTGGAACATGTCCTAAAGTTTGATGGGATGCTTCTTGAAATTGCTAGTAAGAGCAAATATAAGACAAAATTAGAGTATAGTTTTGATAGAAAAAATAAAGATGGTGGTTGGTTGATTTGGCAATACAGGGCATTCTCAAAGCTAGCATCCTTTAGAATCACCTATAAGATGTTTAAAAATAGAAACTTTGTTTAGTGCTATGAAAGACTATGAACTTGAGGAACAACACCAAATATGTTCTTGAATACTCTATTTGCCCAAGTGCCTCTAAATCCCCTTGAACATTGATCATAACATGATCATATCTCCCAGGATAGTGAGAACACACATTTTGATGGTATCCTAAGAATAATTTTAAACCCGCGCTATGAAGAACTTTAGTTTTTAATGTTCTAAGATTTTCTTTAGTTGTTTTATTTATTTGCATTTTAAATAATATCTCCCTTCTTGGCTTCCCCTTTGCAAACTTCTTTCCCTATTTCCCTTTCCCCTTGTTTCTACTAGGCTATTCACCTACCTACCCCCCTCCGCCCACTCCCAATGCAAAACCTTACCATTCCCCTATTCTGGGGCATCAAACCTCCACAAGCCTCTCCTTCCATTGATGCCATCCTCTGCAATATATGCAGCTGGGGCCATGGGTCTCTCCATGTGTATTATTTGGTTGATGGTTTAGTTTCTGGGAGCTCTGAGGGTTCTAGTTTGGTTGGTATGGTTGTTCTTCCCATTGGGTTACAAACCCCTTCAGTTCCTTCAATCCCTAACTCTTCCACTGGATCTCAGTGCTCAGTCCAAAGGTTGGCTACAAGCATCTGCATCTGTATTGGTCATGCTCTGGCAGAGCAGCTCAGGAAACAGCTGTATCAGGCTCCTGTCAGCAAGTACATTTTGGCATCAGCAATAGTCACTGGGTTTGGTGTGCTGCCTGTGGGATGAATCCCCAGGTGGGACTGTCTCTGGATACCCTTTCCTTTAGTTTCTGCTCCACTGTTTGTCCCTGTATTTCTTCTAGTCAGAAGCAATTTCTGGGTTAATATTTTTGAGATGGCTGGTTGGTCCCATCCCTCAACCGAGAACTGTGCCTAATCTCTGGATATGATCTCTACAGGTCCTCTCTTCTTTTTGTTGGATATTTCATCCAAAGACAACCCCTTTGGGGCTTAGGAGTTCTTGCTTTTCTGACATCTGGGACTTTCTGGTGGCTACCTCTAGTTTCTCATACCTCATAGCTATACACCACTGTTCAAATTTTAGACCCTCAGTACATCTCTCCTGTCTCCTCCCACACCTGAACCTTTCCCTTTTCTCCCCTCCTCTCTTCTTTCCAATTGCCTCCCATCCTCTACCTCCCACAATTATATTGTTCTCCCTTCTGAGAAGGACTGAAACATCCATACTTTTGCTTCTCTTTTTCTTGAGCTTGTCTGTAAGTCATATCATGGGTACTCTGAGCTTTTTAACCTAATATCCACATATCAGTGAGTGTACACCACGTGTGTTCTCTTGTGACGGTTACCTCACTCAGGGAGAAATGTTCTAAGTTTTATGTTGAAATTGTAAATAACTAAAATCTCACCAATTTTTGGACCACTTTTATCTTCCATTTAATATGGTGAGTAAACAAGGGAATAACTTATGCAGAATCAGTTTTAATGGAATGATTCACTATTACATGAATCAAAAACTATCTTTGCCTTGCTATTTAGATATGTATATTTCTGCAATGTTTAGAATTCGTTAAAAACAACAGTTTTAACAGTTTAAGATTTTCATTTATTCTTCTGCACAGAGTCTAGTTTGGAATATGAATGGCTCTCCTATTTCAGGTGTAACTGTATAAAAGGAAACTGATTCTTTCATGGAAGCTATCTAATCCCAGTAGCTCATTGGCTGGTGGAGCGATTTCAAGACTGCACTTTAAGTTCAGCTCTTCAGGCATTGTTTCTCACCAAATAAGACGTTTTATTCATAATCAATTTAGATATATGGGGGAAAACCTCTAGATTGAGAACTGATTCTCTATAGCTCACCAGATTTTATGTCTAATATTGGGAAATCTTTGAGATGTATTTTCTCCATTCTGCACTCATTTTTCTCAACTTCAATGTGACAGTACCTGACTTTTGTATTATTTTCTTTATCATGTAATTTTGGATATAATGATTATCAACATTGTATATTAGTGAATGTTGTATTGATAATCATCTGGTGACTATAAAGTCCCTCATTTCACATGAAATTAATTTCTCAATGAGTTACTTCTCATTAGAGTTGGACACTCTGCATTCTAATTGTGACTTCTTTATAGAATACTTGGAAATGTTTTTATATATTAAGCTCCTCATAATTCATATTTAAAATCTTGGTATAATATCAGATGTTCCTTGAGATAAACATGAAAATATGTGAATTAGACTTGGACATAGGCTGAGTTTGTCATATAACTTCATCAATAATTATTCCTGGGATTCTCTGTAATCCTGCCCAATGCCTCTGCACTATGTCTGTTTGCAAACTGTCTTAATTTTCTTGCTTCCTTTGTCCAGTTAATTTGTACTAGACTCATTCTTTAACATCAGTTGTTATTTTTTCTCAGGGAAGATTTTCTCAAGCCCAAGTCAAAATTTGCCAAATTGCCCTTTTAAATTATTAATTTACTTTTTAACACTAACCTTAACTTTTGATTATGTATTAATCTGCTCAACTACATATCTCTTAATAATTCAAGCACCATGAACACAGACACTTTGTTCGGTATTTTTCATCTCTAGAATTTAGAGTAGGCTGGGTATACTGAAGGTACTTATTAAAAACCTTTTAACTTGCATCACTGAACAAATCATTGGAGATACAGAACAACCCTTAAGAATAGAGGTTAAAGTGATACAGGAAATTATCTAATGCTCTTCAGTTTATTATCATGAGATTTTACCAGCTAGTAAAAAACAAGTTGTAAAACAAGTCAACCATATTTTAACAAAATGTGAATTCTTATAGACAACTCTTCTCACCTGCGTTGGCATACATCCTTTCCTAGAGACTTGAGCTCTACAGAGCTCAAAGGTCTTTCTATCCTATGAACAAGGTGTCAGACAGAGGATGAATACAGGGTTTCTAGAATGGATTCAGGCAGACAAAATTTTGAAGACTTGTGAATTCCAACTGAGACATTTGAGTACAATGCCATTGTTGTGCTGGATGCCCTGTTGCTGTCCTTGTCCCAGGATTTCTACAGAAGCATGGTCTGGATAGTTTGAGTGAATTAATGCAGTTAAGTCGCCAATGGTGAGCATTAGGGGAAATTTTATATTGGTACCCAGTATACATACTATTTATTATATTTGGTAGAAGTAACCGGCGACTTAATTTCTATGTTTAGACACTTACTGGTCCTCGGTCTGTATGCATAAATCTGAAAATGGCTATGCAGATGATACATTAAACAAAAAATTACAATCAGAAATTATTTAAAACTAAGTCTCCTGGTTTTGGTAGAGTTCGAGAGGAGAATTTTGTTTAGTTTTCTGAACTTTAGATACCCTCATGTAGAATCCTTACCTCAGTATTCTTTCTTAAGTCTGTTGGAATGATTAATCAAATACAACTGATAAAAAGCACCTATTGTGCTTAAAATATCCTAAGTCTTTAATAGATATCTACTTCCTTCATTAACACAATCCAAGCAACTAAAATGACTTTTCCAAAAAAGAAGCGTAGATTTTCATCTTCTGCTATTTCCAAGTATGAATCAAATTACTGGGAGATGAATATTTAGCTAATGTAGAGAATTAATATACATGTCATATATTTTATTATAATAGCCTTATAGCAGACACAAACTTTTTTCCTAACAAACAGAAAAAAAAAAAAAAAAAAAAAAGACAAATGATGTACTTTGTGGTTCTATTGTTCAAGTCTTCTTTCTCATGAATAAATATTTTGATCAAACATTATTTAAAACTCCACACTTTAACACTGCAGCTTATGCTTCTAGTGATTTTAAGACTGATGGAAGATTATTGCTTTTTGTATACAAACACTGAGCTGATGAACTTAGTACAACCTTATTATGTAGATGTTGCTGAACACAGGAGCCTGCATTACCTTGTCAATGCATTATCTCTGTGATTAGTGTCCATGGCCACTTCTCGCAGGAACTTCTTGTGTTTATCAGTTCTTGAATATGGAGTTCCAGAAATCAATGAGCATTGATTTAAACCGTGTTTCAAAATGCTTTCTTCATTTCTTTTGTCGACTTTAATTGAGGTGATTTCACAACCTTAAAAAAAGGTCATTGTTAGCTGAGAATTATAGTATGGATTGGATCACGGAGACCTTTCTTATTTCTATATCACCTACATTTATATTCACCAACAATAGTCAACATGATAGAAAAAGTGACAGATTCACAAAGAAACTTTGTATAGTCGGTGGGTGTTGATTTTCTCCTCTTTATAAGGGATTAGGAATGAGGACCATAACAAGACAGGACTCTGTAATGTTAAAACCTAAATAGTATATGGGAGTCTTATTGCTATGATTTCTTACATTGAAAAACCAAGAATAAATATAATTTGAGAGCAAGGATGACCATAGCTTGAACATAATAAATTTTTGTCATAGAGAAGCAAAGTCTTAGGGATGCTTGTATCATAGAAAGAAGTACAAACTAATTCTTAGATTTGCACAAAAAAGTCAGATATTTTAAAAATTGTAACAACATATACAGAAATGTTGATGGACTTATAAAAATATAGTACTACCTGAAGACCCAGCTATTCCACTTCTGGGCATATACCCCAGAGACACTTTAATACACAACAAAGATATATGCACCACAATGTTCATAGCGGCTCTATTTATAATAGCCAGAAGCTGGAAGGAACCCAGATGTCCTTCAGAAGATGAATGGATACAAAAATTGTGGTACATATACACAATGCAATACTACTCAGCCACCAGAAACAATGACTTCACCAAATTCTTAAGAAAATGGCTGCATCTAGAGAATATCATCCTGAGTGAGATAACCCAGTCACAAAAGAACAGACATAATATGCAGTCACTGATAGTGGGATGCTAACCCCAGAGGCTTGCACTCCCCCAGAAACAACTCACAGACTGTATGAACTCCAAGAAATAAAGAAAACAAAAAAATATACATATATTTACAAAACAAGAAGACTTTGACTATTTCCATGTTGCGTTTTGTTTTGCATGTACTTTACGCTTATTGTAACTATTAGGTTTTTAATGCATACTGTCAAGCCCTTGAAAAAAATCAAGTACTGACTAAAAATATATATTCACATGGTTTTATGTAAAAATTATTTCAATGTCTGAAAAAAACAGTACTGACAAAAATGTATAATTTTAAGCAAAAAATGTTTAAAATCTGTACATTTATCTTTGTTTTATAAAATAAAGTTGTTTAAAAAATATAGCAAATTCAAATTTCATATTAAAATCTAGAGGACTTATAAAAACTTTAGCTTCAATCAAAATCATAGAGATTTGCCCTCTTTCACAGTTTTACATCATACTCATAGATTTTGTAAATTTTGAGAGAATTTAGAGTTAATATGTCTATATGATGAGAAACAGAGAAGGGGAGAGAAAGGCAGGTCTAATATTTTTCTTGTCTATGTAGATCTTTCTAAGTAAATTGTTGGAAAACTATTCCCCAACTCCTCAGCAAAATATTAAAAATTTAGAAGAAGAACTACTAGCCAAAATATAAAGTTTGTTTCTGAACTGATATAGATGTTCCATTAATCTATCTGTATCTACTATATAGTCTCAGTACCATACTTTGTTGGTTGGTAGTATCTTTTTTTTTTTAAACAACTTTATTTTACAAAACAAAGATAAATGTACAGCTTTTAAACATTTTTTTTGCTTAAAATTATACATTTTTGTCAGTACTTTTTTCAGATTTTAACATAATTTTTACATAAAACTATATGAATATATTTTTTAGTCAGTACTTGATTTTTTTTCAAGGTTTGATAGTATGCCTTGAAAACTTAATAGTTACAATGACCTAAAGTACATGTAAAACAAAAAGTAACATGGAAATAGTTAAAGTTTTCTTGTTTTGTAAATTTTTTTTGTTTTGTTTTCTTTATTTATTAGACTTCATACTCTTTGTGAGTTGTTTCTGGGGGAGTGCAAGACTCTGGGGTTAGCATCCCACTATCAGTGGCTGCATATTATGTCCATTCTTTTGTGACTGGGTTATCTCACTCAGGATGATATTCTCTAGATGCTGCCATTTTCTTAAGAATTTGGTTAAGTCATTGTTTCTGGTGGCTGAGTAGTATTCCATTGTGTATATGTACCACAATTTTTGTATCCATTCATCTTCTGAAGGATATCTGGGTTCTTTCCAGCTTCTGGCTATTATAAATAGAGCTGCTATGAACATTGTGGTGCATATATCTTTGTTGTGTATTAAAGTGTCTCTGGGGTATATGCCCAGAAGTGGAATAGCTGGGTCTTCAGGTAGTACTATATCCAATTTTCTGAGGTATCGCCAGACAGATTTCCAGAGTGGTTGTATTAGCTTGCAACCCAACCAAGAGTGGAGAAGTGTTCCTCTTTCTCCGCAGCCTCACCAGCATTTGCTGTCATCTGAGTTTTGGATCTTGGCCAATCTGACTGGTGTGAGGTGGAATCTCAGGGTTGTTTTCATTTGCATTTCCCTGATGTCTAAGGATGTCAAGCACTTCCTCAGATGTTTCTCGGCCATTCGGTGTTCCTCAACTGAAAACGTTTTGTTTAGCTCTGTACCCCATTTTTAATAGGGTTATTTGATTCTCTGGTGTCTAGCTTTTTGAGTTTCTTGTACACCTTGGATATTAGGCCTCTATCTGATGTGGTGTTGGTAAAGATCTTTTCCCATTCTGTTGGTTGCTGTTTTGTTTTATTGACAATGTCCTTAGCCTTAGAGAAACTTTGCAATCTCATTAAGTCCCATTTGTTAATCTTTGACCTTAGAGCTTGAGCCATTGGTGTTTTGTTCAGGAAATTTTCTCCTGTGCCTATGTGTTCTAAGGTTTTCCCTACTTTCTCATCTAATAATTTCAGTGTATCTGGTTTAATGTGGAGATCTTTGATCCACTTACACTTGAGCTTTTTACAAGGAGATAAGAAAGGGTCTATTTTCATTCTTTTGCATGCTGAGTGCCAGTTGGACCAGCACCATTTGTTGAATAGGCTGTCCTTTTTCCATTGAATGTTTACTGCTCCTTTGTCAAAAATAAGGTGACCATATAAATGTGGGCTCATTTCTGGATCTTCTATTCTATTCCATTGATCCACATGCCTATTTCTGTACCAGTACCATGCAGTTTTCAGCACAATTGCCTTTTAATATAGCTTGAGGTCAGGGATAGTGATTCCCGCAGATTTTTTTTGTTGTTGAGGATGGATTTCGCTATTCTAGGTCTTTTGTTATTCCATATGAAATTGCACATTGATCTTTCCAATTCCATGAAGAACTGGGTTGGAATTTTGATGGGGATTGCATTGAATCTGTAGATTGCTTTTGGTAGGATGGCCATTTTTAAGATTGTTGATTTTTCCAATCCATGAGCATGGGAGATCTTTCCATTTTCTGAGATCCTCCTCAATTTCTTTCTTTAGAGGTTTGAAGTTCTCGTCATACAGGTCCTTCACTTGCTCAGTTAGAGTCACACCAAGGTATTTCATAGTTTTTGTGACTATTGTGAAGGGTATCTTTTCCCTAATTTCTTTCTCCACATGTTTGTCCTTTGAGTATAGGAAGGCTACTGATTTGTTTGAGTTAATTTTGTATCCAGCCACTTTGCTGAACTTGTTTTTCAGCTGTAGGAGTTCTCTGGTGGAATTTTTGGGGTCACTCAAGTACACTATCATGTCATCGGCAAAGAGTGATGTTTTTATCTCTTCCTTTCTGATTTGTATCCCTTTGATCTCCTTTTGCTGTCTAATTGCTCCAGCCAGGACTTCCAGTACTATGTTGAATAGGTAGGGGGAGAGTGGGCAGCCTTGTCGAGTCCCTGATTTTAGTGGTATTGCTTCAAGTTTCTCGCCATTAAGTTTGATGTTGGCTGTTGGTTTGCTGTATATTGCTTTTATTATGGTTAAGTATGGGCCTTGGATTCCTGTTTTCCAGGACTTTTAACATGATGGGGTGTTAGATTTTGTTGAATGCTCTCTCAGTGTCTAGTGAGATGACCATGTGATTTTGGTCTTTGAGTTTGTTTATATGGTGGATTACGTTGATGGATTTCCTTATGTTAAACCATCCCTGCATCCCAGGGATGAAGCCTACTTGGTCATGATGAATGATCGTTTTGATGTGTTCTTGAATTCACTTTGCAAGGATTTTGTTGAGTATTTTTGCATCAATGTTCATAAATGAGATTGGTCTGAAGTTCTCTTTCCTTGTAGGGTCTTTGTGTGGTTTAGGTACGAGAGTTATTGTAGCCTCAAAAAATGAGTTGGGTAATATTCCATCTGATTCTATCTTTTGGAATAGTTTGGCGAGTATTGGTGTTATATCCCCAATAAAAGTCTGATAAAATTCTGCACTGAACCCGTCTGGACCTGGGCTTTTTTTGGTTGGGAGGCTTTTGATGACTTCTTCTATTTCTTTAGGTGTTATAGGGTTATTTAGATGGTTGGTTTACTTGGTCCTGGTTTAAATTCGGGACCTTGTATCTGTCTAGAAATTCATCCATTTCCTCCAGATTTTCCAATTTTGTGGAGTATAAGTTTTTGTAGTAGGATCTGATGATTTCTTGAATTTCCTCAGTTTCAGTTGTTATGTCCCCACTTTCCTTTCTGATTTTGTTAATTTGAATACTCTCTCTTTGCCCTCTAGTAAGTCTGGCTAGGGGTTTATCAATCTTGTTGATTTTCTCAAAGAACCAACTCTTGGTTTTGTTGATTTTTTCAATGGTTCTTTTTTTTTCTATTTGGTCTATTTCTGCCCTAATTTTGATTATTTCTTGCTGTCTACTCTTTTTGGGTATATCTGCTTCCTTCTGTTCTAGGGCTTTTAGCTGTGCTGTCAGGTTGCTGATGTAATATCTCTCCAGTTTCTTTTTAGAATCACTTAGGGCTATGAGTTTTCCTCTTAGTACTGCTTTCATTGCATCCCATAGGTTTGGGTATGTTGTGTTTTCGTTTTCGTTGAATTCTAGAAAATCCTTAACTTCTTTCTTTATTTCTTCTTTGACCCTGCTATCCTTTAACAGAGCGTTGTTTAGTTTCCATGTGTATGTGGGTTTTTTGTTGTCTTTGTTGTTGTTAAAGACCAGCCGTTGACCATGGTGATCTGAGAGGATGCATGGGAGTATTTCAATATTCTTATTTCGATGGAGGCTCGTTCTGTGTCCAATTATGTGGTCAATTTTCGAGAAGGCGCCACGGGGTGGTGAGAAGAAGGTGTATTCTTTTACTTTAGGATAATATGTTTTGTATATATCTATTAATTCTAGTTGGTTCAAAGTCTCTGCTAGTTTTGCAGTGTCCTTGTTCAGTTTCTGTTTCCCTGATCTGTCAATTGGTGAGAGTGGGGTATTAAAGTCTCCCACTATTATTGTGTGGGGTGAGATGTATTTTTTGAGCTTTAGTAGGGTTACTTTTATGAATGTGGGTGATTTTTTATTTGGAGCATAAATGTTAAGGATTGAGAGTTCCTCCTGACAGATTTCCCCGGTAATGAGTAAAAAATGTTCTTCCTTATTTTTTTTGATAACTTTTGGTTGGAAATTTACTTTATTCAATATTAGAATAGCCACTCCTGCTTGCTTCTTGGAGCTGTTTGCTTGGAAGTTTTTTTCCCACCCTTTTACTCTGAGATAGTGTCTGTCTCTGTCTCTGAGATGAGTTTCCTGTATGCAGCAAAAGGCTGGATTTTGTTTATGTATCCAGTCTGATAGTCTATGTCTCTTTATTGGGAAGTTGAGACCATTTATGTTAATAGATATCAAGGAATAGTTGTTTCTGTTTCCTGCCATTATTACTTTTTTGGGTTGAGTTGTGTCTGTGTTTTTTTCTTCTTTTAGTTTTCTTGTTTAGGAGTTTTCTTGTTTTTACTAGGCTGTATTTTCCCTCATTGTATTGGGTTTTTCATCTATAATTCGTTGTAGTGCTGGGTTTGTGGTCAGATATTGTGTGAATTTTGATTTGTCTTGAAATATCTTTGTCTCTCCATCGATGGTGATTGATAGTTTTGCTGGGTATAGCAGCTTGGGCTGGCACTTTTGCTCTCTTAAGGAGTGCATATTGTCTGTCCAGGCCCTTCTAGCTTTCATAGTCTCTGTTGAGAAATCGGGTGTGAGTCTGATTGGTCTGCCTTTATATGTTACCTGACCTTTTTCCCTTTCTGCTTTTAGTATTCTTTCTTTGCTTTGGGCACTTGGTGTTTTGACTATTACGTGTTGGGAGGTATTTCTTTTCTGGTCCAACCTATTTGGAGTTCTGAAGGCTTCTTTTTTATGCTCGTGGTCATTTCATTCTTGAGGGTAGGGAAGTTTTCTTCTATGATTTTGTTGAAGATATTTACTGTGCCTCTTAGTTGATACTCTTCTCCCTCCTCTATTCCTATTATCCTTAGGTTCGGTCTTCTCATTATGTCTTGGATTTCCTGGACATTTTGTGTTAGGAGCTTTTTGTTTTTTGCATCTTCTCTGGCTGTTTTGTCTATGTTTGCAGTGTTGTCTTCTGCCCCCGAGATTCTCTCTTCGATCTCTTGTAATCTATTGGAAATGCTTGCTTCTGTGACTCCTGATTTCTTTTTTTTTTTTTTTTTTTTTTTTTTTTTTTTTTTTTTTGGTGTTCTGACTCTAGGGTTATCTCTTTTAGCGTTTTCTTTATTGTGTCAATTTCTGTTTTAATTTCCCTCTTCCATTCCTTTATTTCTGTGGTTCTGTTTTCCTCTAGTTCTTTGAGTTCTTTGAGTGTTTTTCTTGTTTCTTCTTTAAAAGCTTCTGAATCTTTTTGCTTTTCCTCCCTTTCTTGTTTAAGTATCTCTATCAGCATCTTGAGGTATGATTTCAGGTCTGTGTCTTCTTTTTCTGGAGTGTTTGGAATTCCGATGTTTGCTGTTATGGGAGAGCTGGGTTCTGGTGTTGCTAGATTGTCTTGGTTTCCTTGGGATATACTCCTTCTCTTTCCTCTTGCCATTTTGTTGTCGGTGATATGTTCTTGCCTTTCCCTTGTATCTGGTCTGTGTCTCTGGAATTCCACTGGTCCAGGTGACAGATGGGTGACAGATAGTCGTTGTGTGTGACCAGAAGTTCCAACTTTCTGTTTCTGTTTGCTGGATCAGGCACAGCAGGGCAGGGCAAGGCAGTGGGTGCACTTTCCATGTGCACTCCGCCGAAATCTCTCTGCTCCCCTGCAGCCTAGGTCTCCCACTCACCAGTTGTTCAGCCTTTACAAGCTGCGGTTCCGGGTAGCAGATGGGCCGGGCTCTGCTCTGCGTCCAGTTGTTCAGCCTTTTCGGTTGGTAGTATCTTGGAAAACCAAGATGTGTGAATTTTCTCATATTTCAATATTGATGGCACTGTCCTTTGTATTTCTATTTGAATTTTAATAATAACTTGTCATTTCATAAGTAAATCCATTTGAAATTTGTGTAGGCATCATACCGAGAGTGTAAATCTGCTGGAAATGTACTGCAATAAAAATACTTCTAATGTTGATATCAGATATTTTTAAATGTATTTGCATCCTTTATTTTATTATTCAGCTTTTAGAGGCAAAGTCTTGCACTGTGGTTTTAAATTTTATTAAGTGAAATTGATGCTATTGTATAGGAAATTATTTGAATATTCATTTAAAATTTTTATTGCTTATGAAACTGTATATTCTCCTATTTTTTAAGTCATATATTCTCCAATATGGATGAAACTATCTAAAAAATCATTAGTGGTGTGTGTGTGTGTGTGTGTGTGTGTGTGTGTGTGTGTGTGTGTGCAATAATTTGTATTTTCTTGGAACAAAAGTTAATCATCCCTATTTACCTCATTAGACCTTCTAAGGTAACTTCTAAAAAAAGTGGAAATGGTGGTCATGTTGTTTGCACATGGTCATCAAACAAGAGGAACAAAATTCAAAATCAACTCATTAATGAACTCTGTCTTGTAGCTGTCTAAAATTATGTTATAGTTTCATTTCTTACCAAGAAGCCTGGTTTTGATTAATAAATATAATGATAAATTAATAAAATTTATTTTATCACAAGTATCCAATGACATTTGCCAGTTTTCTAGAGCATGACATGCTTGATAATATTTTATGTTGGATAAATGTTAGATATTTCATAGGCTGAGTGACCAGACATTTATGTATATTAAAGTTTGATATTCTGGAGTAATAAGGAGCTTTTACAAATAATATTATTAAAAATCTTTAATCTATTTTTCTGCAATTTAATTATATACATGCTCTGCACCCTATCTCTCAATGTCTCTGTCTTTCTCTTTCTCTCTGTTTCTTTCTCTCTGTCCTTCTGACTCTCTGTCTCTTATTCTCACTTGCTTCCCTTCCCTGTGTGTTTGCGTGCATATGTGTGTGTGTGTGTGTGTGTGTGTGTGTGTGTGTGTGTGTGTGTGTGTGTGTATGATTCTACAATTTAGACTAGTTATTTTAGTATCTCTGCAGAATTATCAATTGAAAATCAACCTGAGTTGATTTCAGGTCTGCTTCTCAAATGCTTTTTTTACCCCAGAGAAGTCATTTACTCTGTTACTGTGCATTTTAAGATTTTTTGAGAGTTTTATTGAGTATTTTTGTACCAATATTCATAATGGAAATTGGTCTGAAGTTCTGTTTCTTTGTTGGGTCTTTGTGTGTTTTAGGTTTTATAAGGGTAATTGCAGCTTCAAAGAATGAACTGGGTAGTGTTTCTTCTGTTTCTATTTTGAGGAATAGATTGAAGAGTACTGGTATTAGGTCTTATTGGAAGATCTGTTAAAATTTTGCACTAAACCCATCTAGTCCTGGGCTTTATTTAGTTGGTAGACTTTTAATGACTACTTCTATTCTTTAGAGGTTATGGGACTGTTTAGACGGTTTATCTGATCCTAATTTAATTTTGGCACCTGGTATCTATCTAGAAAATTGTTCATTTTATCCAGATTTTCCAGTTTTGTTCATTAAAGGTTTTTGTAGTGGGATCTGACAATTGTTTTTGAATTTCCTCAGTTTCTGTTGTTTTGTCTCCCTTTTCATTTCTGATTTTGTTAATTTGAATACTGGCTCTGTACCCTCAGGTTAGTCTTGCTAAGGGTTTAATCAATCTCGTTGATTTTCTCAAAGAACCAGCTCCTGGTTTGTTGATCCTTTGCATAGTTCTTTTTGTTTCTACTTGGTTGATTTAAGCCCTGAGTTTGATTATTTTCTGCCATCTACTCCTCTTGGGCATATTTGATTCTCTTTGTTCTAGAGCTTTCAGGTTTACTGTCAAGCTGCTAGTATATGCTCTCTCCAGTTACTTTTTTGAAGAAATGAGTTTTCTTCTTAGTACTGCTTTTATTCTGTCCCATAAGTTTATGTATGTTGTACCTTCATTTCCATTAAATTCTAGAAAGTCTTTCATTTCTTTATTTCTTCCTTGACAAAGTTATCATTGAGTAGAGCTTTGTTCAGTTTCCATGTGTATGTGGGCTTGTCATGTTCTATATTATCGTTGCTTTTGGTTTTTTTTGTTGTTGTTTTCTGTTTCTTTTATTTCTTTACCTTTTGCATCCTAAAATCTGTATAATTATATTGGATCCCTGCTTCTTCTTGGTTTCCTGTTCCAGATCTCTCAAAATCAAGTTTACAGAGAGAATTAATTTTTTAATTTTATTGTTTTTTTTTTCAGCCTCATTACCATCAGCTTTTCTGTGCTTTAGAAAAGCTTGACCTATCCCAATTCTTGTTTAAATACTAGGTAATTACTCTTGTATCCAACACAGTCACCTTTTATAAGGAGATAAAGGCTGTTGGCACTTCACCCTGATGCTTTTGTACTTTTATAATGCCTTAGATTTCATTTTTATAGTGTTTTAGTTGAAATAGCTTTACATCACTTTTCCATGTTAATTTCTTTCCTTTGACCTGCTCAAACGTTTCCCATGTTCCACAGTCACAAGCTGATGGTCTTTTTTCTTTGATTAATATTACCACACATATACATATAAAGATTATGTGTTTGCACAAATGCATGTAGAAACAAGCTACTTAATTTGTCTTGTTTCCTTGAGTATACACTGTTTCATGGCTGACCTCTGCATTGAAAAACCAATTAAAGGAACTCATTCTTAGAAATGGTTAATTCACCTTCTCCTCGCAATCATTGGTTGCTTGTAATTCTTCATCTTGTGTGGGATACCTGAACATTTTCTGTTTCCAGCTTAAAATGTCCATTGCTTTTTGCCATTGTTCCAGTCTTCTTTATGCAGGCATATGGCTCTGATAATATCCCCCCTCTTCTTCCTTGATGTTTCCTGAACCATGGACACAGGAACTGTGAAGTAGGTGCGTGCATTGTGGGTGGACTCCCTACTGTTGATCTCTGCGTTGTGTTCAGTTGTGGATTCTGTGATGACTCTCGGGAATGGCTTCTTTGAAGATCGGTATTAGTTTCTTTTCTCTCTATATGAGAATTTGCAGTGTAATTGCAGAAGTTTTCTTTCTGGGTCTGTGTTATTTTGCGCAGTATGATATTTTCTTGGTCGATACATTTAGTTGCATATTTCATAATTTCAGTCCAGAAACGTGTACCCAGTTTTAAGTTGGTTAATGAAATGTTTCAATAACAATCCAATGATCATTGGTTAAAAAAAAAAAAATCTCAGAAATGAAACCATGACATGAGTTTCTGGAGCCCACACATGATATTCTTCTAAAGAAACAAAATATCTAAAAGGTATTACTACTTTTTTTCAAGTGGTACTTTCTTAATAACTGCCTCTACTAGAAATGCCTGCATAGACAAAAACTTTGAACAATAACAATTTCAACAGATATGCTAAGGTTGGAAGAGCTGGAAAGGGATGATATCTCATAGGAAACTACATCGAGACAAACAACTATATGTAATTAATTATTTCTGAACCAGGGAGAACTACCCTCTCCAAAAGATGAGCCCCTAATTTGGTGTCCAATAGAAAATGGTCAGCCCTGAGTCTATATATACACATAATCAACAAAATCAGACTCATCAAATTTTATTTACATATTTGTGCATATTTAACAATAAAGAACAAAGAGCAAGAGGGCCTCAATTTGAGAGGAAGAGCTCAGAAGGTAAAAAGAGAAAGAAGGAAGATATATAATTAAATTTTAATTAAAATTTATTAAATATAAAACACTGATGCATCTAAGTATCTAATTGATCAGCCTTTTATGTTCAACATCTATAATAACCACAATGTAGACTGTGGTTCTAATTATAAATATAAAAGGAACTTGTTCTTTTCATTTCTGGATACCTCTTAAAGGAGTAATGGAATATATTAAAATGCCAGGCATTTCTTTATAGATATTGCATACAGGAAATTTGTAATATTTTTAACATCAAACCAATGCACATGGCATTGCAAATCCTTGCATACTAGCTCTGCTTGAAAAGATACATAAATGTTTTTTCTTATTTGCCTGTTGTCTTCAGTATTAATGCAAGACAAGCACCACACATGTCTCTGTAACATAATGCCTGGAAAGCTGCTGTCTGGGAATGGCATGTAGAAATCCATTAAGTCAGTTTACCCTCCTGAAAAGCTACTTCATGCATTATTTTTCAGGAAACCAGGGCACTATTCAGAGCCAACCAGAGGACTTCACTTTTGCTACTGTTGTGCTACATTTTAGACAATGTGTCTTTTAAAACCTAATCAAAGGGCTATTTCCAACCCTCATATTCCTTTGTGGGTCTTGTTAAGGTAGAAAGGAGACTTTTCAGCAGTCACTCTGTGACTAGTCATTAGAATTCTTTTTCTGGCACGATGTTTAACTCAAATTGAGGGGAAATTACCTAACATTCCTTGGAGACCAATTGCCTCCAACCAGACTACTTATTAAATAATTTCAGTTCAGACCGGCAATTGTTACAAGCACCTTAGTCATCACTTCACTGAGAACAAGCACATTTTTATTTCAACTGATCATTAAATTCTGCAAATTGATTCTCGCTCTGTGAAGTTGGGTAATAGTTCTTAGAAAGTGAGCACAGGCTAACTTCCCTGATGAACAGTGAGAGCCTTCGCTCATTTTGACCTTGACAACCCAAAGGGATCTTAGTGAAACCCATCTATTTAAGTTATTATAGGTGTTTCCAAAGTTTCCACACCCTTTCATTGTTACATCTTGCCAAATAGTTCCCATTACTCTTTAAGCACTTTACTTGACACTGATTGAAGGAGTCATGTAGAAGTACAGACAATAATCTCTTCCTTAAAGCAGTGTAAATAGGAATACTACATATTTATAAAGCTGCTGGACTCACATTGCATGTGACACATTTGGTAATATTAGTGTCGATTATAAAAATGTCTAAAATAAAACATTACCTGCATGTTTATGATGTTCAAACAAAGACATTACCTTTCTATTGAAAGGTGGTTTTGTGTGATTCACTCTAAAATTGTCACCTATGTAGATACTCCAACTGTAATTTCATTACTTATAAAGTCAATAGTCTATGTGTCTGTATCTCAGTGTTGGGGAGAATCATCATCTCCATATGTCTTTGGAAGAGTGAAATTAGTAAAATATACACAATTGAGTGAAGTGTCTCCTTTCAATCACTGAGTCAGTGAGAGGGAAACAATCCTATGAATATGCAAAGAACACAGGTAGAGGGTATAATTTAAATAGGACATAAACAGGTCATATTAATCACACAACAGGTGCCCTTTTGTATCCAATTTAAAGGGCTAAAACTGTCAACAATGAAAAAAATTAAAGTACATTATTCTGAAACATTAACAATGAGCTACAGTTTACACACACACACACAAACACTTATGAGACCTTCAATATTTTCCCACATTGCCACCCATACTTCTACATTCAGCATTGATGCCTCTTATTTGAGAAGAAGTTTTGTAATTTCTAGTCTCCAAATATGAAAAATATTAAATGATCTATTTGACTCATATTTTTGTGGATTTCTATTACCAATACCAATTACCAATACCAACTTGGTCAAGTGAGAATACAAAAATTATCTATAAAATCATCTGCACTTTTAATGATATGTAATGGCTGCTGCTCCTAAGGGAGAAGTTTGCAACCATTTGAAACTATGAACACAGATTGTTGGGATCTCTGTCAATGAATATTCAGGGCTCAATAGCCATTACTTATCTATAAAATATCTGGCTTTAGTTAGTATACAAGAGTGGCACATATATTCTATTTTGCCTTGCCTTCTATGTTTAGAATATTTGTGACATATTTCCTACATATTTTGTTTTATTTTTTGTGGCTCATTTTATATTTTTGTCATCTGTTAATACTTCAGTGTTCTGTTCTCAATTATACATTTTATGTATAAAATATGCTCAATATGCTTTAAGTGGTGATAAAAATCTGAGAACTTTAAAATACACATTTGCCTTTTTCTAGGATTTAAGTCATTTCTCTTTTTATGAATCATGCTTTAATATCTGGAATTTAGTTTGTTTAAACTATCAAGTAGAAATGACTTCTTCATATGACTAACCAGTTCTCAAGTTGTTTATTCAAGGTCCCACTTCCATATCTTTTCTAATGTATCTATTAGGAAAGCCCTGTGAATGGTGGATCTTGTAAATGATGGTGCTCTCAGTTGGCACCAGGTATCTGGCTCCAATTCTAGTGAACTGTCAAAGTACTACTACTATGTCCTATCTAACAGACAAATCCAGGACTGATACAACTCTATCCATTGCTTCTGTCTAGGAATCTCGGTTTCTTATTTCAGTGGATGGGGAAGACCCAGGGTTCGAATGGGAAACAGTCCCAACAGAGTTAAGATTCCATTGAAAGTAGGGTAATTAGTTCCCTTTTCAAATTTATTGACATGTAAATATAGATCTTTAGAGAAGTAGTCATTTATATGTCCTATTCAATTAACTCACATACAAAGTTTTGAAAACGGGAAAATTATGTCATATATACTATTCACACAAAAAAAATCAAAATTTGTAATGTTAAAACGCTTAGAATGGATTCTGATTGCTACTCATAATGACTGTTTTTACCACGAAGAATACTAAGTGGTAGTGTTGACAGATGTGATTCTTTTTTTTTTTAACAGTATAAAAGAAACTTAATATTATGTGATGTTCTGGGACCATTTGTAAGTGTTATCTTAGATTTCTTACCCATTCATAATCCAGTCCTCAGGGCTCAGGGTCCACATGACTCATTTTAATTATGGATGTGATGGATATTGAAATGAGTGTAATTGATCCTGAGAAGCACAAAGTAAATATGACCTGTGGAAACAGTTACCCCAGTACCATAGGAATATTTGCTTGCTTGTAGTTGCTAGCTTGTAGCCCTGAATTAAAACTCGTGTGTGCAATCATGAGTTGTGTTTTTATGCCTATGCCCCCAGAAATTTTACATTGACTTTTCCATTCTTGTCTCACAATTTTATTCTGTCAATTAAAATATATTAGTCGATAGTTGGTTGAATAATAAAATAAACAAACAAACAGGGGTTTCTAGTTTGGAAAGGAAGGTGGTGTATATTCTTTCCAACATATGTAGTTTGTTGGGAATAGATGCTAAACAGCCAAAACTGAGGCTCATAGTGGAAGAAGATTAGACAAACAAACAGAAACAAAACAAAACAAGCATAAATATATGCATATTAAAAGATGGTGTGACTTTAAAGGGAAGAAGAGGCATTCTTCTTTAAACTGGAGAGAAGCTTCATTATTAATTTGAGAAAAGAGAGGGGATACAGGGGAGAGAGAGAGAGAGAGAGAGAGAGAGAGAGAGAGAGAGAGAGAGAGAAGGAGGATGAAGGGAGGGAAAGGGAGAGGGAGAGGGGAGGAGGGTAGGAGCAGGAGGGAGAGGGAGAGAGAGGGAAGGAGGGAGGGAGAAGGAAAGGAAGAGGGAGGGAGGGGGCAGGGAGAGAGAGAGGGAGGGAGGGAGGGAGGGAGAGAGAGAGAGAGAGAGAGAGAGAGAGAGAGAGAGAGAGAGAGAGATCATTCTGCCACCTGTCATTGCTCTTGCTCAAAGGAATACCTGCTCCCAGATTGTCCTGTAGGATAGGACTGAACATGATGTCAAACCTTTTCTTCTCACTCTGCATGAGCCACTTTGGACACACAGAAAGCATTCCTACATCCTTGGTTCAAATGGCAGAATGTCACAGCACATATTCATCCCATGTTACTACTCCAGATTTCCTGAGTGGGAAATTGAAAAATTACACAGTATTTTCTTTCTCTCTCCTGTCTGTGAATCACATAACACTCTAGAGATCACCATAGAAACCTCCATTTGTGTGTCTCCAACAAAGGCAATTGACCCCTTACTCCAGTCTTGGAATTAGGGGAACAAGTTAGTTTCACAATTTAACCTATGGATAACGTGAAGTGAAGATCTTAACTTTTTTTCTCTCCTATTCTCTCTTAATGTAGTAATGGCTAATCATCTCTACATCTAGGTCAACTAAAACCCAAGCAACTGTATACATGGGGTCAGTGTTCTTGGTCATATCATTTGAAATGTGAAGATCTACCTAAATAATAACTTTTGATGTGAGAAGACATACCCCAATCTTGATTGCACATTCTCATGACATGCCATATTATAGGATATGGAAGAGAGAGCCTTTTTCTTGCCTGTTTTCCTTCACTGTTACTGATAACAACATCATTTTGCTGTTTAGGTATTCCTTCCTTGATATAATCTATTTCTAGGATATTTCAATACATGTTGAAGGTCAATTGAGACCTTCAACATATATTGACCTCCAAGGTCAAAGAATTAATGGGTCCTTGGCCTTTCTGCCATGATACAGTCATTGTTGCATAAGCTTGGCCACATCCTGCAGGATGTAGTACACACACACACACACACACACACACACACACACACACACACACAAACACACATTCATTTTATTAGTTTTGTTACCAAGAACACTGGCCAATATACTCAGCTTTCTTGTTTTTAAGTATCCTTTATTGGAGATGAGAATTTAATAATAGGCAATTTAAGTATGATTATGAGAGATCATAGAGTGGATTAGATCAAATTTGGTCATCATCATACTCATTCTTGAGAAATGAACACAATAAAGTTTTATCCAGGAACAGAAGAGTTGAAATTTTTCTCAGGTGAATGAACAGATATAAGAGACAGATTGAGGAGGGTGAGGAAGGAGTTTTGAAAACTGATGCAAAAAGTTTGGAAAATGGAGAAGGCAGGAATCTATCAAAAGTAGCCATTAAAACCAATGTTAGAAAAATATTTGTACTCTGAAGACAAGGGAAATCTGTTAGTTTACAACTGGAAAAAATGATATTAGATCTCTTTTTAAAATTAGTATAGGTTTAGAGGGAACCTTCGGTGTGAGATAAACAGGCTGAGATGCAACTTAAGGGGCAGATATGGAGCTTTTATGAGAGAAGACTATGGCCTGGCTTAAGAGCTGGAAGTGACACTGAGACTGGACCTTATTTTGTAATCACCAATAAGTGGATATTAGGCAAAATGGACAGAATATGAAGGATACAACCCATGGTCTGTAAGAAGTTGAATAAGAAGGAAGGCCCAGGTGAGGATGCTTCAATCCCATTTAGAAAGGAAGAACAAAATAATCAATTACAGGAGGCAAAAAGAAGGAGTTACCTGAGTGGGAGAGGAGGGAGGGAAAATGTGTGCAGCATCAGGTATTGGGGGCTGGGAAACAGGAGAGAAGCCCAGAGAGCCAAGAGAAATGGAAATATGCAGCTTCTAAGAGTTGGGGAAAATCCTGTGGAAAGTCTCAGAGACCTGGGGTATAGAGACTTCCAGGACTCAGTGGGGGTGACTTTAGACAAAATGCCCAACATTGAGGAGAAGGAATCTGAAGAAACTATCTCCAGTACATAGTGTGTAAGTGGAGGGACAGGGTTACCAAACCATTGTCAAAATTTCTGACCCAGAATTGTTCCTGCTTAAAAGAAATACCTGGACAAAATGGAGAAGAGCCTGAAAAAAAGCTGCCCAGTTATTGGTACAACATGGATTCCATCTCATGGAGAAACCACCAAACCTGACACTATTACTAATGCTATAATGTGCTTACAGACAGGAGCCAAGCATGGCTGTCCTCTAAGAAGTCCTACCAAAGGCTGACTGAGACAGACTCAGATACTTAAAGCTAAGTATTAGACTGAAGTCTGGGACTCCTGTGGAAGAATTAAGAGAAGGACTGAAGGAGCTCAAGGGAATTGCAACCCCATAAGAAGACCAAGAGTCTCAACTAACACAGACCCTTAGAACTCCCAGAAACTAAGCTACTACCCAAAGAGCATATACATACATAGGCTGGTCCTAGGCCTCTGGGCACATATATAGTAAGGACTGTGTTGTCTGGCTTCAGTAAGAAAGGTTGAGACCAACCCTGTAGAGATGTGAAGCCCCAGGGATGAGGAATAGATTACCTGGGGGTACAACACAAGGGAGAGGGGAGCATCCTCTCAGAAGCAGAAGGAGAGGAGGGATGGAATGAAAAACTATAGAGTAGGGAACTGGAAAAAGGGGATGTCTGTAATGTAAATAAAAGAATCAACTAAAAAACAAGTTACTTCGACAGACATTGGCTATATGGCTGGTGGGAGGAGTCAAGCCAGTTGTGATTTCTCAATTTTTACTTGGAAAACCAGTGGATGACCTTTATCACCCCCTGAAATACAAACATTTATAAAGTAACAGATTTGGAGGGAGAGGAAAGCAATCGTAAGAGGGAAGGTAGGGAGGGACATGGGTAAAATGGGAACAGGAAGGGGAAGAGGGAAACATGATCAGGTACTGGGTGGGGGGAAAAGGACTGAAGCCTTGAGGGCCAGAAGAAAGAATGGAAACAAGCAACCTTGGATGGTAGGAGGTAGGGGGACCCTCCAGAATATACTAGAGACCTGGGAGAAGAGAGACTCTCAGGACTCAAAGGGAGAGACCTTAGATGAAATGCCCTACAGTTGGAAGAGGGAACTTGTAGAGCTCACCTCCAGCACAAAGACAGGACATTAACTGAAGGATGAATTTGCCATTCCATAGTCAAAATTCTGATCCTGAATAGTTCCTGTCTGAAAGAACTAGAGACAAAAATGGAGAAGAGTCTGAGGCAACAGAGGTCCAGTGACAAGCCCAAAGTGAGATCTAGCTCAAGGGGAGGCCCCAAGGACTAACATTATCACTAATGCCATGGTGTGCTCACAAAAGAGACCTAACATGACTGCCCTCTGAAAGGCCCACAAGCAGCTGAAAGAGTCAGATGCAGATATTTACACCCAACTAATGACAGAAGCTTATGATAACTGTGGTTGAATTAAGGGAAAAGCTGGAAGAAGCTGAGGAGGAGCACAACCCTGTAGGAGGACCAGCAGTCTTAATTAACCTGGTCCCTGAGAATTCTCAGACACTGGACCACCAACCAGGCAGCATATACCAGCTGATGAGTCCCCCAACACATATACAGCAGAGGACTCTGGGTCTGGCTTCAGTCAAAGAAGATACACCTAACACACAAGAGACTAGAGACTACAGGGAGTTTAGAGGCTTGTTGGGATGGGTGGGTGGGGATATCCTTGTGAAGAGAAAGGGTTAGAGGGCGGTATCTGATGGAGAACAGTCAAAGGGTGGACTGGGAGGAGGATAAAATCTGGACTGTAAAAATTAAAATTAAATAAATGTTTGAAATATAATGGATTTGTACATGATTCTTTTAAGATTTGTTTTAAATATGCAGCACATACATTTAAATCCTGTTCCCATGCTACTGTAAATCACTTTAGGTTAGAATATTAAATGTTCTAACTCTGCCCCTAATTATCTTTTTTTAAACCTACATTTACCCCACAGTTTCTGAAAGTTTATTATATACATAATGATGCTGTTGCAGTGATAATGACCCTAATTGTTGTAAGATGTAAAATATTTAATTAAAATCTTTGATTTGTATGAAATTTAGTCTAATGGATAAAGAAAAATTGTTTGACCAAAGAAAGTATATGTTCCATAGGGAAAGAAATAGATAAGAAATAAGGAAAAGGAAAAAAATGTAGCTATTGATAACTCTGCCTTGTAATGTCTTTTTCTTATGCAGTGAAAAACAGTTTCTTATAAACAAGAAAAAAGTATGATCATTTTTAAAAAATGAGCTGCAAAATATAAATTTATTCGATCACAGATTCTTGAGGGTCTTAAAACTTAAGTTATCGTGAATAGAGTCTTTGTGTTATTTATAAAGAAAATATTAGCTGGTAATAATTGCTTTCACCTCTTACTGGTGAGCTCCACATCTGAAGCCATTTTATAGGTTTAGTTCTTAAAGTACCTAAGAAAATCACTGGGAGTAATTTTTAAAAAATTTACTTAAAAATACTTAAAGAAATTGAATGATTTGCATGTCAAAATGAAAATAGAAATAGAACAAAAGAGAAAAAGATAGAAAATTCTAAGGAAACACCAAATATTACCTTTCAAACTCTAGGAGAGCTTCCTTTATATTTCTGAATAGGAGGTGTGGGCCTTCTCTATAAACATGTCTGTAGATCTGGGGAAATGCTGGCAAAGAGCTAATGCTTGGGCTCCTAATGGCAGGGCCTTTGTTCTCTATAAGACAGATCACCATTCCAGTTACAGTAGCATTTTCTGCTGTTCCTTTGTATTTCCTGCATGTCTATTCTGGAAGCTTCCAGATGTACCTTCTTTAGTTGTTAGTAAGACAGAAACACCCATCATTTGGAAATGGGGTTGGTAGTGTTAATTGTATTTATTTTTGCCTGCACTGCTCAAAGGTCTCATTTTTGAAGTAACACAAAATAAAGAGTCTTGGGAATGTCTGGGGGAGGAGGTAGGGGGATATGCTGGGAATTTACTATAATCTTGAAAATAAATAATAATAAAAAAGAATGAAGTTAACACAAAACCCAATGAAGTCATGAATGAGAAAGAAAATATTTTATAGGTAGATATGTTCTGTCTTGGTTTAGGAATGGCATTAAAAAGATAAGGCAACTGGAGGGGGAGGGGTGGGAGTGGGATGGGGTAAAGGGATAACAGCTCAAATGTAAATACAAAGTATCTAGTAAAAAAGAGAAGGAAAAAAAATAAGACAAAGGACTAAAAATAGAATGACACACAATTATAAGATAGAAATTAAATAAATATTTAAAATTTCTTCCATTAATCTTTTGTCCAGATTATATTTGTTTATGTAAAAATGTTATGCTGTGTTGCCTATTAGCTGTTACATCCAGATTACATTTTAAATATTCTTTTCTGCAAGTTTGACTGAACTGTTACATAAATTAATACACATGGGGAAATAAAGCATTGCACACAATGACAGTGGGTCATTGAGTGGGAAAGGGAAAGCAGGCATGTGGACCTGAAGAATCGGAAGCTGCGTGTACCCTCCCTCAAGTTTGATTCACAATTCTCAGCACAATTCTAGGTACACTTAAATATCTATTTTATTGTAGCTTACAATGCTTAAGTATTTATAAAATTGGAAGGGTAATTTAAACTTAGATAATCTAATAGTCTGGTTCTTCTCCCCACACAGCTAGTGTCAATAAAGATGATTGTTTCGTTTTCTGATGTGTTGCACACACCTCACACACAAATCTACACGGTGCTATCCAAATAGCCAGACATACAAATAACGGGAATTATAACTGATAAGAAGTGGAACTCAGCTATAAAATTTGAATTGAAAAACTCAATAAATTTATTAGTCTAAGTAGTTTTATACAGTAAAAAGTGAAGTTACTGATAACATTTTAAGACATTGTATGTGTCATATTTCATTTTTTTTTGGTCAAATTATTTCAGCTTAATGGGAATGCTATACTCAAGGACTACTGTCTCTATTTAAGACAGAATGAGAAAGGAGAAAGATTTATAAGCAAAACCCAGAGGTAGACACCTAAATTTGCTTTATTAGTAGCTTCCAAATTACCAGAAATATCAAGTTAAAATATAGATCTATGTAAGGTTTTTGTTGATCCATGAATATTCATGTGAAGTGCCTGAGTCAAAGCTCAGGACTGCTTTAAGCTAAAATAAAGGTTTCTGTTTAAATTGGCCTATAATGTACATCTGGGTTTTATTCTAGGCCCACTATAAACAGAATTCTATATTTCTGTCTGGAGGGCTAAACTCACTCTCAAATAATGGTATATCAAAATTGCATAGGACTCTCATCATCCTCCCTTGTCCCTACTTTGACAATTGTGACTTTCACAATTATTGGCTTTTGCTCCTTCAAATTAAAAGTAAAATCTCCATCTTTAAATTTTTCCATCCTCCTACAAGGATGCATCTCATTGCATCAGACTTATTCAACATAGTCTCTGTTGCAAGAGACTCTATACTAAATGATTGGGACTTTTAATTAGATCTACAAAAACTTTTTGCCATATAAAGTAATATGCCCATGCAGGGATAAATCATACTTTTCAAACACAGCTCACACTATGCAAAGGGAGCAGTGTGGAGGATGAACACAAGGTTAGGAATCTTCCAGGCAAATTAAAATTCTGCTCAGCAATCTAGGTTCAAATCTTGAAAGAAGTGGGATTCACAACAGCCCCATGTGCTATCAACACAATTATCTATTAAAAGATAAATAATTATATAAAAGGGCAACAAATTTATGTTGGAATTGAGTTAGCCTTAAAATTATGGGAATTTCGACATATACTACTACATAGGTGAACCTTAAGTATACACTAAGTGATATAAAGCCGTCACAAAAATTACACGTATTCTATCGTTCCACTTATGAGAATTATCTAAAATTATAAAAACTGCAGAGAACAAAAAAACCTGGGGCGGGTTATAGATATCATCATTTATAATCTTCAGATGACCTGCACAACAATGTGAGTGCATTTTGTAATAAAAATGCATGCTCCAAATATTTAGGATATGTTTTTTTTTAATCACAACTAAAGATAATCTACAATATCTAGAATTATTATAGGTAATGGTATAACAGTATCCAATTTAGGGCTTCCACTGTCAACACATATTATAAAAGTGGTCTGTTTCTCCAGTGAGACTCATAAGAGGTAGGTGTCCAACACAAAAAGAACTCAAGGACATCTATTGAGGTTCTTTGTCTCATAAGGTTAGTCAAAGCAGTAATTTTTTGGCACCTTACAGCATCTTTTGTATTCATTATCTCTTCCAGTTTTGGAGTTTTATGGTATTTTAGTGTGCAAATGTGTGTGTCTTCACATCAATAAGTGTTTCTTATTTTGTTTTTTTTTGTTTTTGTTTTTGTTTTTTGGTTTTTTTTTTTGTTCCTTTGTCTCTTTCTTATTTGTTGGTTCGGCCATGTTCCAAATTGTTTAGTTTTTATTTATTTTATTCTATTATTATTCCTTAGATGTCTCTTTGTTTCCTAATGAGAGACAGAAAGGTTATGGATCCAGATGGGCTTGAGGTGGGAAGTTGGGCCACATGGGGAAGGGGAAAATAAAATCAGAATATATTATATGAAAAATATCTATTTTCAATAAGAGAAAAAAGTTCAAAAAGGAGTTAAGGAAGTGCATCAGACTTTGTAGTTTGGGAGGTTCTATGTAGACTATCCCCTTGCTTGATCCTTAAAGTGAACATGGCTTAGATACTTAGAAAACAGAATGGAAGATATGTCTTGTTAAATTCATCAAATTATGAGAGATTTTATAGTCTCTGGACAAATACATATTATACAGAAAGGGTTCATGTCTTCAAATACAGATAAACTGAGCCTGTATGGGAAGTCTTATGTACTAACCTAAAGAAAATGAACAGCAGTAACGGTTTGAGAAGAAATTCTGAAAACAACCAAGAGCATCCTCTGCTAATGTTGTCTAGCAGGGATTACCATCTGATTTACTCACATATTCTGAGAAAAGATGGATGTATCATACAAATACAGTTACAACAGTCTACTACATAACTTTATCCCAGAGATTGATTCAGATTCAAAAATCTTGATACCTGTACAACATGTGGTAGAGAAGGGGTTAACTTACTCAGTCACATATAGAATTATAACATTATGCCCAGAACTTTGCCTGGGACCTGGCATCTATTCAAGGGAAAGGATCTGAAGCCTGGGCACTGTATCTGCCATTTGTCTACTCTGCAAACAAATAAAGGCCAAGAAGTGCTAAGGGAAGAAGAGATTATTTTGGCTCTGACTAGAGCAAATACAGTCACCAAGTGGCCTGTGTGACCCAGCTGTTGGCTTCATGTCATCAAGAGCAGCAAGGGCACGGGGCTCTGTGGGCCTCTCCTAAGAAAAGGAAGGGTGTTCTAGTGTTCACCTCAGTGCAGGACGTAGACTTCTTTGCTCAGATTTCCTCATGGGAGATGGAACCTCTGTTTAGGCTGAGTCTTCTCTGTTCTATTAAGCACCACCAGAGACCTACTGACAGATGTAGCCAGACGTGCGACTTTAAACCATTCATGCTGCTGCTGAAAACAACCATCACATATGTAGGCTTATGGTAAAGATGCCTCTGCCAGGTTTTCTCAACCTCCAAGTTGTATGTGAGCTACCCTTGGAGGTCTACCTTACTCTTGTTTTGATTTCCACCTGATCTTATCTGTGGATATTCAACTGAGTTTAATACTGAAATTTATTTCTACTTTATTGAGCAAATGCGCTCACATACAATTACATTTACCTTAGTATATGGTTATTTATTTGACATGGTTTTTCTGTGCAGCCATGCATGTCCTAGAAATTGCTTTGTAGACCTGAATGACCTGGAACTCAGAGTTCTTTCTGCCTTTGCCTCCTGAGTGTTGGGAATAATATTGTGTGCCAACATATCTGTCTAAATGTGGTTTATGTTGGGCAATTTCTAAAGACTTATTTAAAATTTAACACGACCTTTGCATATTTTAGAAATATTGCATTTTATATACAATCATGTGCAAAGTGAGAGAAAATAAGATAGGAATTTTAAACGTATGGACTATGTAATCAGCTATGTGTTTCTAGTTTGTTTAATTTTAAATCATTAAAAATAAAAGTATATATAGGACTGAAAAGTGTTTATAATTTCAAAACTAAAAATGATATTATGTTTAGAATGGAAAAGGGGATATCTTCCTGTCTATAAAACACTATACATTCAAGTATTTTCTAGGAGAAAATAGAATTTTTCAGATAGATTGTCTAAGCTAGTAGCAAATTCCCATTCCTAAGTTCTAAAATTTCTAAACTGCATCTATTAAACAAGTGCACAAAATATATTTTGTTTTCATGTTGAATCTGCTTAATTTCTATGTATCTGATAATTTTGAGGTTTTTTACAGTTAATTTTTCATGCACATAATTTTTAGTTAATGTGACATATTGTAATACTCCTTTTGTCACTTTTAGGTTATTAAACACAATAAAAGATTAAATCCTGAATAACTTTTATGTAAAGTTTTATAGGCTGAGTTTTCCTCCTTGTTAGAAATATATACCCTTTTCTTTTCTTTTTTTTAATTTGAGGGTTCTTTTTTATAAAATAGTTTGTTATATACACCGGGCTGGAATCAAACCCAACAAATTCTGCCCTAACTTCCCAAATCCTAAGGTTAGCAACATTATCTCATGCCCAGTTTAAGAATTTGTAAGATTCCTTTTCAAAATACACAGCAACATCTGTCATTTCAGTAAGAACAGTTAATCTGCAGAATGTTTTGAAAGATAGTTAAAAAAAAAGGCACCCAGTCTGTGAGTTGTTTCTGGGGTGTTCAGAGCTTTCTGGGGTTATTATCCAATTATTAGTGACTGCATATTATGTCTATTCTTTTGTGACTGGGTTACCTCACTCAGGATGATATTTTCTAGATGCAGTTCAAAAGAAAAAAAAAAAAAAGAAAAGAAAAGAAAAAAAGAATGAAAAGAAAAAGAATATATTTTAATTAAAATAGAACTTTATCACATCCCCCTTTCCTTCCTATAGCCCCTCCCATTTTCTCTCCTATCCCCTCAAATTAATAACCTCTTTTCCTATATTATTGTTACACATATACATATGTGTATGTATATGTACCCACAAATACTTAATTACAACCTTATAAAAATGTATTTGTATACTTTTATGCAAAAATGCTTAATAATTTGTACATTTATCTTTGTTTTTTTAAAACAAAGTTTTTAAAAAAAGGCACCAATTTAATCATGTTGAGTTAAAGGCAAAGAGAATCTTCATGCTGGGGTATATTTCACATAACTGTTAAAACCAAATTGATGACATCAATCCTCAGCTAAATAGGCAGAAAAGTTTTCCTTTTGAAGCCATTTTACTCAACTAGGTACCATGTCGAAAATATAGGGGCTATGAGAATGTGACAATGGGAGAAAAATTGTGCCATCCTCTTAGATGACAGAGTTCTTATCTGATTGGGTGGACTGAGTGGCATAGGAATTAAATTGGGCTTAAGGGATCCACCCCCTTCCTTTGATCCCCTGTATTTATCAAGAACATGCACAGAAACACTATGGATACCGTACACTAGCTTTGCAGGGACCGGTGACACTCCAAAAACACACCTCTACAAAGCTGTCAATGAAACATTTACATTCATATTGCCAATGTCTGACATGGCATACTAAAGCTCTACTTGAGTCATTGCTGAGAACATAGATTTTTCATTCATAACATTTAGCAGGTTAAGAACAAAGGTGTCAGGTTTTTATTTTTGTTTTTAGGAGCTGTTTTCATACAGGTATTTTGTAAATGTTGCATTTTCATCTTTAGAATGTAACGGGACAGTATAATATATTCCATCAACTGAAATAGTAATTATATTAAATAATAATGGACTCTAATAATGATAAATTTTATGTAAGCTTAAATGGGAAAATGTGAGTTACTGTTTCGAAGTTTTCTAAACCTTGAAAGGAGAAGGCAAGTCACTGATAGCATTCATGAATTATGTTTTGTACATGTAAATATACACTTACGTGTTTTTATATGACAGGTTTCAAAATGAGATGGGAACAATTAGCATTCAACATATTCCAGACATGTGAACTCCTAAACGCGTGTATAACTCTGAAAAATAATGTAAGCAGAACAACGCTTTTCCAATGGGAAAAATATAAATAAGCACATTAACTTTTTCCATAAATTTCCACTCTTGCACGAAATCTCTCCATTAGACCACACAGGTGTGTGCCTCAGCTGCTGAGTTTACTGAGTGCAGATTGTTTTCCAATATTTGATGATAAGTGGATAATCTAATGTAAAAACAAGAATTACACCATCCTCATAAAATTTACTTTTGTATAGTAGTATTCCATATTAATGAATAAAAAAGTAAATGATATATAAACCAACATCACTTTAATTTAATGTGTTTATGGGTAGAATTTAATGCATAAATGGAAATTTATGGTGGCTCCATATCAGCTTTAGGCTAATCTGCATCCCTCCCCCCCTTTTTGCACATAAATAGCACAATAAATTCTGGTCAGGTTGGTTGTTTTCTGTTTAGGGTCAGAAAACTGCATTTCCACTATGATATCATATTTTATGCACACTGTGGTAATGGATTCAGTTCATTCATCCGTAAAGCAAAAGGCTTATTTTGTCTTTCCAGTTCCTGAACTACCAGTCAGCTGTGGCCATTTCATTTGGTTGTTTGTTTGGTTGGTTTTGGTTTTGGTTTGTTTTTACCATGCATCTTAAAAGTGGGTCTGCCTATATTTGAACTTCCCAACATTCCACAGAAACACATGCCCTTTCAGCTTCTTGATTCCATTGAACCAGTCTGGGAAAAGTTCCTATTCTAGATTAGTCTGTTCATTCAAATTCAGAGGTTAAGTAGAGTTTACAAGACTGTAAAAGCTGGATTAAGAAAATTCCCGAAACCACGCAGTGAATGTGCATGATCAATCTGGACACTGACCTGCCAATGACCCCAGAACCTCATACACAAGGAGACATGGCAAGGCCTTCTCTGCAGGGTGAGGCTCGGGGGGGGGGGGGAAGTCTTCCACAGGTATGTTGGCAGTGTGTCAAAGAATGTTCAAAGTAGCTGTTTACCTTTGATGTTACAGTCTGAATGCTGTCCCCTATAGAGAAGTTTCCTCCCAAGCTTATCTAAACCTGTGTCCTAGGTCCAGCTGCGGTTTACTTAATAACCCCACCTACTTGTGTGGTTGAATACAATAACACTGAACCCTGTGTAATAAACATGCTGACCTCTAGGCTTCTCCATCCAGAGCACAGGATATCCGAATTCAGCTTTTCCGGGTTTCTGTTGTGTCTCCCTGTCTCCCTCTCTTCATTTCCCTCACAGCCTCAGGTCTACATCACTAAGGCTGAGCAAGGTCTTGAGACACTGAGTCTAGTATGACTTATTCCATAGAGTATCCTGGTGTCACAAAGTAGTGACATGCCTCTACAGTGTGTCACTGTTGTTAATGTGTTAATGAGATAGCCGTAATAGTGTTCTCAACAGAGATATTGAGACAAAACAAAACAAGAAACAAACACCTGAAGAAATGACTACAGGATTTTATTGTGATATACCGTTTATTTATTATGATGCATGTGTCTTAATTCCTAATGTCCATGGTATGGCCTGTGGCAAGGACAAAAATATTATGGCATAGGGTTTATCTCTCTCACACTCTCTTTCCCTTTACTTTAGTAATTTATATTCTTAATTATTTTATTTGTTTAAATCACAAATGGTGCCTCTCCTCCCAATCTCTCCTCCCAAATTTCTTCCCCCATCTCTGTTCCCCTCTCTTCTTTCATTTTATTTATTCATTCATTTCTTTCTTTGTTTCTATGGCCTTGAGACTGAACCAAGGTCCTCCCATGTAAAAGTCAAGTGAGCTAACACAAAGCTACACCCAGCCTGGTTATCTTTCAATAAAAAAAAAAAAAAGTCATTTATATTTTGAATTACAACAAAAGTCCTTATGGAGAAGTAGTTAAAATTAGGTTTTTCATTATACATTATAGGAGTTCAACTATAAAATACCATAAAACTCCTAAATAAAAATCTATCTTAGAAAAATAGCCTGAATCGTAGAAACTTAGAATCAACTTGACCCTAAATAAATTTATAATTATACACAATATACACAAAGACCTTAGATTTAAAACCACAAGTTTGATAGAAAGTGGGGCACTTGAATTTTCTAAACATTGTATAAGTTTTAAAAGAAAAAAAAAAAAACAGAAAGAAAAAAAGCCATTAAGCCATTACCAGTAGAAAATAATAATATTTAGTATTTTTGAGTGACCACATTATTCCATGGATATGTAAATGACATATGAAACTTCTCATTGTATCCCATTGATAACCACATAATATAGGTACTACTATTATTTTATAGCATCACATAACTTTAGTGGGATTAAATAACTTTTTCCATGTCACACGGGTAATAAATATTAGAGCAGTGCCTGAATCAAGAATAAATTTTTTTCTAATTGTACACACTTAATTCCTTTTCCTTTAACATTTATGATTTTCACATTTTTAAAGATGAAAACTGTGGGCATCTTTACTATATATAAGCATGTAAAATTAATAAGGTAATATCTACGACACACTGATGATTTGCAGCAGAGGGTCTCGAGTTATTCCAGCTGAAGTCTGCTCTAAAGTGCTGATGGGTTAATCCAGATTAGATAAGTTTAATATCTGTCAGGAGACAGAGCTAGATCTAATATGAAGATTAGCTTACATCTTTACAGTGTATAAAGATTCTCCTCTAGTTATGGTTAGATAGGCTTTGTTTATTCAGTACAACTCATAAAGAAATGGCTTATCTGACACAGTGTATTTGAGGCTAAATATATTACCTCTGACAGGGGTAAAATACACAAAATCCTTTCATGGAAGCAAGAGTTTATTCTTCATCAGTGAGGGACTTTGAAAGTAATATCCTAGAACTTGAAGTAATTATCACTTTAGGTAGGACTAAGCTACTTCTACATCAAATCTGAGGTAATATCCTTCTGATGCCTTTCCAAGGTCTTGAAGGTTTTTTTGAAGTTTCTGGGGCCCATCTGGTCTTCTCCGTGCAGAGGCAAGTTTCCTCATATGAAACATTGCTTCTAGTAGATTTCCTCTGCCTGGTAGCTAAATAAACTCAGCGGAGACAACAAAAGTCTATTTATTGAAATAGTCCTTGCTTGTAAAATGAATTCTAGTTTTCTTTCATAGCTCATAATGTTACTTCAAAGTAATTATCTAAGAGAGATTTAGTTTCCCATAAAATATGGGCTGAACAGCCACTGAACTAGTTGGCAGTGTAGATGAGAAGAGTAGTCAGAATAGTAAACTCAGTGGATGCTGAGTGTTATGGAGTCATTAGAATTAGTTCCAAAGTGTATTTAAAAGAGTCAGTAACCAAGGAGGAGAGAATGAGTAGTGATGGGAACAAGGACAGGGACAGAGAAAGAGAGACATGAGAAAGAAATACACACACACACACACAAAGAGAGAGAGAGAGAGAGAGAGAGAAAGAGAGAGAGAGAGAGAGAGAGAGAGAGAGAGAGAGAGAGAGAGAGAGAGAGAGAGCTATAAAGATAGAGAATCAAATAGATAAACAGAGACCCATAAACATAAACACAGAGTGTGGGCATAGCCATTTTTTTTTTCAGGAGGCATCAGCATCTGGAGTTAGCTAACTTGCCAGAGAGAAAAGTCAAGCATAAAGGCAAGAGGTTTTGATACATGTTCCAGTGAAGGGGCTGAAAGCACCTGTGTGATTTCAGTGGGCAGCCCACAGGCAGGGTGAGGTCATCATTCTTCCCCTGCAGGACTTTATATTGCTCAACTTCCAAAGCTAAAGGTTTCCGTGAGGACTTAATATGAATGGCTTTAATGCAACGCATGGGAGCTATATTTCCCATGTGTAGGTACCTCATGTAGTTCAAACAGCTGTACATTAGAGTAGGGAAGTCCTGCAGCATCTTATTATAAAAGAGCAGTTTGTATTATTTCCTTAGCTTAGCATAAAAATGAAAATAAATTTAAGTCCCATAATGCCAATTTAAATAAATTCTTCTGCCATCACCAGCTTGAGTGCTTACCCATCCTGAATTTGAAATCAAAACGCTTTGAAATCAGCTTATGAGCCTCTTTGTTTTAGGGAGAGAAAGACCCACTAAAGCAAACTGAAGAGAAAGAGGAGATAATAGGGCTTGGAAAGCAACCTCTTGGCAGAGAGGAACAAGAGCAGTGGAATAATTTAATTGCTCATCAGCTAATTATACGGTATTATAATGTTAATGTGTCTTCATAATGACATTGTAATAGGTATAGATTGAAGCATATGAAAAAGAAAGTGTTGATGCAGTAATTATAAGTAAGAGTGGGGCTGTTAGAGTAATTATATGCTTCGTCTGGTAATTAACGTATTGTTCAACTTGAGATGGAGAACAAAGAGTGAAAAAGTTAAATATTGAAGGACATGCCTTTGACACTTCAGAGATGTCTCTTAGATTTTGGAGAGAGATAGAGATAGGTAAATAGATAAATAGATAGATAGATAGATAGATAGATAGATCATTTCGCATTGATACTTTTATTTTCTTTTTCCATTTTATGATTTATTACCATGTAGTCATGTATGGTGAAGAGAATTCAGTGATTCGAGTGTTAGAGGCTATTGGGTTTAAATTTTATGTTCTGTGATCCATGTTGCTGCTATTCTTTCGTAAGTTATGGCTCATTTTGTATTTCTTAAGTGAACTAGAAATTTCAAATTTAAATCGCAGAATAATGAAATATGGTATGCTAACTATTCTATCAATTAAAGATGAAGGTAATTTTATTCCACATACCTGAACAGGTCCTTCTGAAAGAGTTAGTAGGATTTATTTGACTTTTAATATCAATGGATCTCCTGCCTTTCTAATTTCAAACTCAGACCAGTAATACATTTGCTTTAGAACAACCAATCAATGGTGAGGAAAATGTTAGTTAATACAATTAGTCACTAATTCACCAATTATGTCTCAAACAGCAGTGTGCCTAATGTTACCCTGCAATGAACATTTGCCACATGTTAGCACAGGTTTTCCAGGCCTTACTTTTTTTTCGTTAGGCTACAGTTGGGATGCTTACTGAGGCAGAAGTTAAGGAACTTGCTAATAACTTTTCTGCTAGTGAGAAAAAACTAGGATTTGAACTGGCAGTTCTAGTCCCCAACACTGTTAATTTATTACAATGCTCTATTCTACAAACTTCTCTAAGGAGTCTATGTTGGATAGTAAGAGACAATTAACCAGAAGGCTTCTGTGTTCAGTTTCAAAAAACTATAATAAAGGGTGATTTAAGGGATTGATCGAGGGGAGTCAAACAGGGCCTGTGATGATAGAGGAGAAGGTGATTAAATGTATGAAATTTGGAGATGCCAAAGATGGAGAGTGGCCTGGCTACAATGAAAGGCCCATGGTGTTGCTCCAGGGAGAGATCTGACATTTATTAAGATGAGTTCACAAGCAGTCCAAAGTTCATAACTTGAATTTCATTGAGATACTAATATGAAACTACCTAATGCATTTGATTTCCATAAAACCTCTAACAAAACATAGTGAAACAATTTGCTTTACCCTTCTGTTTCCCAATTAGTAAAGAAGAGTGTGAATCTACTAAATTATGCTGTATCTTCAGAAAGAGAGTGAGAGAGACAGAGACAGAGACAGAGACAGAGACAGAGACAGAGAGGGAGGGAGAGAGGGAGGTAGGTAAGGAGGAAGGGAGAGAGAACACTGTAAAACTATCAATAACAAAGCTAATTGATTTATATTCCTTATTTAAAATAGCATATTTAAACTTGATTTTTATTAATGTTCATATATTATTGGGGTAATAGGTAAAATAAAATGTACAAATAATCATTTATAAACAATTGAGAATTACCTTAATACAATGCCATTTTTCATAGTCCTGGTAGAGTGTTACTTCCAGTTGGTAAAAAGTAATCTCTAACATAAACCCAAATAAAGTAATACACAAATTGAAGCAGGTAAAATATGTTGAATGTGCTAATGCCTGGGGCAACTCTAGCAAAATAGCAACCTACTGATTTAAACACTGTATTGTCAAGTTCAATTTGACTTGTTTTAACTTGTTTGCAGTTTGAAGGTGTCTTCTTATTTCTATTTTATGGTCAATTCAACATTTTCTTTCAAAATTAGAAAGATAAATGAATATTTAAAAGATGAGAAATAGAGGATGCCTCAGTGGATAAAAGGGCTGCTTCATCAGCCTGAAACTATGTTACTGGAACCAAAAGGAAAGGCCATATGCGGTAGCCCACATATGTAATCTGACCACTCCAATGGGGAGATGGAAAACAGAGAGAAGAGACAGAGCTCAACAGCCATGAAGGTTTCAATCCAGGGTTGATTACAGCAGAAATAAGAACTTCAAGTCTCCGAAGAAAGAAATCAAAGATCTCAGAAGATGAAAATATCTTCCATGCTTATGGATTGGCAGGATTAATATAGTAAAAATGCCCATCTTGCCAAAAGCAATCTACAAATTCAATACAATCCCCATCAGAATTCCAACTCAATTCTTCATAGAGTTAGAAAGAGCAATTTGCACATACATTTGGAATAACTAAAAACCTAGGATAGTAAAAACTATTCTCTACAATAAAAGAACTTCTGGGGTAATAACCATCCCTGACCTTAAGTCCTATTACAGATCAATTGTGATAAAACTGCATGGTATTGGTACAGAGACAGGAAGGTAGATCAATAGAATAGAATTGAAGACCCAGAAATGAACCCATGCACATATATCACTTGATCTTTGACAAAAAAGCTAAAAACATTCACCGGGGGGGCGGGGGGGGGGACAGTATTATCAACTAAGGGTGCTGGTTCAACTGTTAGCATGTAGAAGAATACAAATCGGTCTGTTCTTATCAGATTGTACACAGCTCAAGTCAAAGTGGATCAAGGACCTCTACATAAAAACTTAAACAGTGAAACTAATAGAAGAGAAAGTGGGAAAGAGCTTAGAACACATAGGCACAGGAGAATTTTTCCTGAACAGAAATCCAGTGGCTTATGCTCTAAGATCAAGAATTGACAAATGGGACCTTATGAAATTACAGCACTTCTGTACATCAAAGAACATTGTCAGTAGGACAAAATGGCAACCAACAAGTTGGGAGAAGATCCTTACCAATCCTATATCTGATAGAAAGCTAATATCTAATATGTACAAAAAACTCAAGAAGTTGGACTCCAGAGAACCAAATAACAGTATTAAAAATGGGGGACAGAGCTAAATAAAGAATTCTCAACTATATAATTGTGAATGGCTGAGAGGCACCTAAAGAAATGTTCAACATCCTTAGTCATCAGGAAAATGCAAATCAAAACAACCCTGAGATTCCAACTCACATCAGTCAGAATGGCTAAGATCAAAAACTCAGGTGACAGCAAATGCTGGCAAAGGTTGTGGAGAAAGAGGAACACTCCTTCATTGTTGGTAGAGTTGTAAGTTGGTTAGCCTCTTGGAAATCAGTCTGGATATTACTCAGAGAAGTGGACATAGTACTACCTGATGAACCAGTTATGCCGCTCCTGGGCACATACAGAAACAATGGTCCTACTCAGAACAAGGACACATCCTCCACCATGTTCACAGCAGCCTTATTTATAACAGCCAGCAGCTGGAAAGAACGCAGATGTCCTTCAACAGAGGAATGGATTCAGAAAATGTGGTACATTTACACAATGGAGTACTACTCAGTTATTAAAAACAATGACTTTATGAAATTATTAGGCAAATGGGTGCAATGAGAAAATATCCTGAGTGAGTTAACCCTGTCACAAAAGAACACACATAGTATGCACTCACTAATAAGTTCATATTAGCCCCAAAGCTCAGAATATCCAAGATACAATTCACTGACCACATGAAGCTCAAGAAAATAGAAGACCAAAGTGTAGATGCTTCAGTCCTTCTTAGAAGGAGAACAAATACTCACAGGAGGAAATACAGAGATAAAGTGTGGAGCAGAGACCGAAGGAAATGTTATCTAGCAACAGCCCCACCTGTGGATCCATCTGATAAACAGTTGCCAAACCCCGAGAATATTGTCAATGCCAAGAAGTGCTTGCTGACAGGAACCTGATAAAGCTGTCTTCTGAGAGGCTCTGCCAGAGGCTGACAAATACAAGTCAGATGCTCACAACTGATCACTGGACTGAAAACAGGGTCGCCAATAGAGGAGTTAGGAAAAAGACTGAAGCATCTGAATGGGTTTTTAACCCCATAGAAAGAACAACAATATCAACTAACCAGACACCTCAGAGCTCTCAGAGACTAAATCACCAAGCAAAGAGTACACATGGAGGAACCCATGGCTCCAGGCACATATGATGGTCTTATCAGGCATTAAGGATCTTGGATCCTTTTGTCCCTGTGAAGGCTCAATACCTCAGTGTAGGGGAATGCCTGGGAGTGGAGCTGGGAGGGAGTTGGTGGGTGGATGGGGGAACACTCTCATAGAGACTGTGAGGAGGGTAAGGGATAGGGCGATTAAAGAGAGAAGACAGGGAAAAGTGGATAACATTTGAAATATAAGTAAAGAAAATATCTAACAAATTAGAGATGGTGGACAACAAGACCCAACTTGTCCTTTCCTCTCTGTACGTGTGCAGTCTTATAGGCACCCACATTTGCTCATCTGCTGTAAGCACATATGAACTGTTTTTAATTGAAAAACCAACCGATTTTGCTCAATTCAGTAAAGTAAGCTGGATGACTTTTCAGCATAATTCTAAAAGGGATAAGAGATGGTAGGACATGTCTTGCTGATAAGCTGCAAGTAAAACTCATCGGAAGGTGCCAGCTAGAGGTACATGAACTTATTCCGTGGCTGATCTGCATGTGGCATCGCTATAAAGGAGGAGCTCCGAGCCCGAGTGATCCAATGGATTGACTCCATTAACCTCTCAGAATTTTATTTGACTGTTGTGAGAGAGGTAATAATAACTCCCAAGCTTCAGAGTTGTTGGGAAATTAAAAATGCATTTAAAAGTCTCCTCTCAGGAGCTGGCACATTGTAATTGCTCAGTTAAGTTGGCTGCGATTACTGCTGCTCAGCGGAAGCAATCAGTACTGAACAATGCAAAGTACTGCTTAATAAGAACTTCTTAAAAGTTTAAACCAGATCCCTGAAATTATGTTGTGACTCTCTTTTAAAATATTAATTAGAGTTGTCCACCATCTATAATGAAAAAGGTACTAAGCACTAAAGAAACAAAAATGCGGTCATATAAAGCAACCTCTCTTAAGACCCTTCATAGAGTTACAACTGTCAGAGTTAGTTCAGCCATATATGAAGGAAATTAATGTTATGGCTGCTTTTCCTCAAGTCATCATGCAATGGCAATTAATATAATGTCTACCCTCAGCACTCTTAAGCAGAAATTGCAGTCCAAATAAAATGCATAGGCACACGTACACACATGTTAACATACACGGACTACTTACAAACTAGCCCATAATTATCTCCTCTACTGTTTTTTTCAGCTCACTGTGTGCTGAGCCCTCACAGATCCCCTTTGGATGGTACTTGGGACTGAACAGTCATCTTATCTCATCCTGTGCTATTCTAAGTACCAACGAAGCATACTTATTTCATGTTTACCTTCTTCAAAATATAGTCCGGTTCTTGGAATGATCTATATGCTCCTTGAATAAACGAGGAAGCCACTGAGTTCTTTCTTTTCAGTTTGAGAGTGAATTCACTTTTATAGCATTATTGATCATTAAAATTCACACCAATTCAACAGTCACCAATTTTATATGACCTTAAGTGTTTTCTTTCCCTGAACAGAAAGGTGTATTGCCATTAGCATACAACTACTAATATTTAAAAATGTGTTAACAATGCTGAATTCGGAACCAAAGACTTTGCCTGGCATTATTTCCCCAGCCAGCGTTCGTTATGTGCTTATATCAACTTTCTTTTCTCTATATATATTCTTACTGTTCCACAGATACACAAACATTCAAAGAAATAAGGTTTGAGCTTAAAACAGAGGGTCTATTTAAGAAGTGAAACATGGATAATTATCTATGATTCATGTTTTTCTCTCGTCTTTTGTTTTCTGTGTTCATTTCTCCCTAGTGTTCAGCAGGACACTATCTCACAAATCTAACCTTTTCCTCCTTAAGATTAATATCATGTTTATGTGACAGAGTCAAGTGAAGAAGATCAAAAGGCCAGTTTTTCTTTTCTTAGAGAGGCAGACATGTAATAGACCCAGGAATAGTTGGCTTCTAATTTTTTTGACAATTTTGCACATGGTTTTGTCTCTCATCTTCTTTACTGCACTAGATACTGATTGTGGCCATAGGACATGGGGAAGCTAGAGTTCAGAAGGGCAATATTCTGGTATTAGACAACTCCACAGAAGCATTAATTCAGAGATACTTTTGTCTGTATCCATAGACATTTTAAGGTTGAATGATTTATGTCAAAAAACTTAAGTAGCTATGTTATATGTTCAAGAATTATTTCAAAGCCAGCAATACAAGTATAATTATTTATGGTCTCTGTATTTATTGGAAAAACATAAGCAGTTCTTCATATTTTTCAAGTTTGTGCCATATGGAACTATATACATAACTTATGTGTGACCTGTGTCCAAGCAGAAGCATCGTTCCTAGGAAATGCTGCTCTGTTTGTTTACACTGGAAAACAAAAATTTGATTATAAATAGTTAGCAAGTTTGTCAGATTTGTGACTGACTCAAGATGTATAATGTCAATTATTAATAAATGATGAATTACAGTTTCACTTTAACAATGAAATTATAAATCTGTTAAAATGTACATTTTAAAAATTATCTTTGTGTTTTTTGGTGACATACTGTGTGCCAGGGACAACTATCTCTCTGTTCCTGCAGTAAACAAAGGGATGCTTTCACCATCAAGCACTTTACATTTGTCAGAGAAGCATAATGACATTTTCCCCATCTCTAAAGATTGTAGTGCTAATCAGAGCAAAGGACACATATAAAACACAAACAATACAGTCATATGTGAGCAATGAATAAAAGGTTTATGTCATGACATTATTATGGAGTATAGGGGGGCAATGGATCCCATATGTTCATAGCAGAAAAGGATTTGTAGGGTGATGGCATTTGGGGTTTGAATCATAAGGGATGTGTGATGCTCAGGGGGATAGTTCTGGATTAGGAAGAAAGAGTTAAGGAAATCAAGCAGCCACAAAGTATAGGGTGTATAGTATAAGCTTATTCGTGACCAACCTCAGGAGATGGTTCACAATTGCTTACCAGGTTCAAGAGATGGAATGGAATCAGAAGAGAAATGGGAACCTATACAGAATAAAATCATACCTAGCAAGGTGCACTTCCTTTTGTAGGAATCGAGAGTTTTAAGTAATTGGCCCATCATGTCTTTAATAATATAAATTTAATTGCTTAAACATTAAAAAGTGAGTTAAATTATATCTCTTATTAAATTACTAGCCTGATAGTAAACACTTAGATTATGTTTTATCAAATATTTTATCTGAGATATTTTTCAATTGCTTCCTAGCATGAAATATTGGATTAAAAAAAGAACATAAAATCGCATCTCTTACATTCCTTAAAAATATCCAGCATCAAGCAGATTTTAAAGATGAAAAAAATTCACTTTGTTCAAGAAAACTATCCCTGTAGTTTAGTGTTTGCATATCAAACACATGTTTCTCCAACTATTACACAAAAACAAACAAACAAACAATAGATCATTTTCAAGTTATTGAATTTACATGAGATCATTTTTGGACATGGAAAGTAATATGGTCAAACCTATTAATGTTATTGATTAACACCAGATAATATCTATTAAAATAATACAATTTTATTTTATTTCTATTCAGATTATAGCTTTATTGGCTCTTACATTTGTGCTGTCTAGTCATTTAAATCATTATTTTTTCTTGTTTAATATCTTTAATTCTGAATAAAGATACAAAAAAATCAAGCTATACAATAGTTTATCAATTTCATCCTCGGTCAATACACCACCATACTACTTCCTAGTGTCATTTTCTGATTATTTAGTGGAAAATGGAACAGAGATATATAAGCTCACAAAACCTTTTTTGGCTCTGTAAATATTCTTTTTTGTGTTTAATACATTGTAACAGCTTCATATTCTAAAGCAGAGTTGATTGCCTCCCTAGGCTCTGAGTCACCATAAAAAAGAAGAAAAACAAACAACAAAACAACAAGGAAAACCATGATTGGTGTTTCCAGCAGAGATGTCTCTCCAAAGGAGGGTATAAAACAGGGAGGAAAGCTGGTGACTGGGGCACAAGGGTTGCCTTCGTACATGGGTAGCTATCTCTGTTGAGTATAAAAACAGTGGGAAGGATGCTGTATGCAGATTGAGACATCTGTTAACTTGTTTATAACCCCTACTGGTTTTAAGTGCCAAGAAACAAGATTGTGTCTACATTCAATTTATACAATTATTGAAGAGATTTTCTTTTCTTTTCTAATTAACTGAGAATGTGCACCAGCTTATCATTAATCATAATCTATTAAGAATTCTTTTGAAATTTTTGTGACATTGAACATTTCCTTTGTTATTTCATTATAGGAACTTCAACCCTTGTTTGGTATTAATATTACTACTTTCCACAGGAGCAAATTGAAGCTTAGAAATGTTAAATAATTTACCAATGTTTGAATAGACAAAAAGTGATAGGATTCAAATGATAGGTTGTCATGACCTTAAGTCTTGTATCGTAACTAAAACTGTATATAACCCCAATGTGGTCATATGACTGCCAGAAATCCCCATCATATATTACTCTTTGGCAAACATACATTTATCAATCCTTTGACAAAAATGAAAATACTAAAATTTGTTTTGAAAACACAAAAGAGTTATAAGTTTTAAGAACCATTTTTTGTAGGGCTGGAGAGATGACTCAGAGGCTAAGAGCACTGACTGCTCTTCCAGAGGTTCTGAGTTCAATTCCTAGAAACCACATGGTGGCTTACAACCACCTGTAAAATGACCTGATGCCCCCTTCTGGTGCATCTGATGACAACTACAGTGTGCTCATATAAATAAAATACATAAATAATTAAAAAGCATTTTTGCATGTCACATAATTTTTATTATCTTTTTGAAATAACTTATAGATAGGGTTGTGTTAATATTTTGACATGAGAATTTTTGGAAACCACATGTTTCCATGGTTTTGTTCGACTTATTTGATAGAATCTTATTTAGGTTGCCTTTAACTGGATTAATAACTTTAATAAAATATGATTTAATAGGCAAAGGTTAATTGACTAATACCATTGCCTTGCAGATCCCAAGTGTTCTCTGTTAACTTCATTAAAAAATAATCTTGACATCAGTAACTAGCTGCTTAAGATGCTTGTATAAAACATACATAAAATTAGTATATAAACACTCGATCATAAAATAACCTTTAACATTATTGTACAGCTTTAGCCATCTACAAGGGAACATTGCTTTTTCAACCTTTAGTTTCACTATCTTCTTTCCTTTGATTTAGTTGTTTGTGATAAGTAGGAAGATCAAATGAAGAGATTTGTTCTTTTCTATCTTTTTTTCATTTTCTTTAAAATTTTTACAGTCCATATTTTATCCCCCTCCAGATAAACCCTCTGATGGTTTCCTATTCCATACCTCCAGCCCGCCCAGTCTCCAGGAGCTATCCCCATCCCCCAACCCCTCCCACCAGACTTCCACACCCTCTGAGGCCTCCTGTCTCTTGAAAGTTAGTCTCATCTTCTCTGTCTGAACTGAGATGCAACAGTCCTCTGCTGTGTATGTGTTGGGGAGGGGGCTCATATCAGCTGGTGTATGCTGCCTGGTTGGTGATCCTGTGTCTGAGAGATCTCAGGGGCCCAGGTTAGTTGAGACAGCTGTTCTTCCTACAGGCTCGACCCCCTCCTCAGCTTCCTCCAGCTTTTCCCTAATTTCACCACAGGAGTCACCAGCTTCTGTTTATTGGTTGGGTGCAAATATCTGCATCTGATTCTTTCGCTGCTTGTTGGGGCTTTCAGTGGGCAGTCATGATAGGTCCCTTTTTGTTAGCACTCCACTGCTTCAGTAATAGTGTCAGGCCTTGGGGCCTCCCCTTGAGTTGGATCTCACTTTGGGCCTGTCACTGGACCTCCTTTTCCTCGGGCTCCTCTCCATTTTTGTCCCTGAATTTCTTTTAGAGAGGAATAATTATGGGTCAGAGTTTTGACTGTGGGATGGCAACCCCATCGCTCTCTTGATGCCCTGTCTTTCTGCTGGAGGTGGGCTCTACAAATTCTCTCTCCCCTATGTAGGGCATTTATTCTTTGAGTCCTGAGAGTCTCTCACCTCCCAGGTATCTGGTTTATTCTGGAGGGTCCCCCCACTTCCTAGCTCCCAGGAAAGTTGCCTGTTTCCATTCCTTCTGCTGCCCCTCAGGTGGGAAAGGAGACAGGAAGGGGAAGGGGGGAATATGATCAGGTACTGGGTGGAGGAAAAGGAATGAGAGCAGATTTATTCTTGACTTTCCAAGTAAACTGTCTCCCTCTCTTATACTTTAATCCCATCGTAAAATTTTTCCTGGCATCTCTTATTTTGGGAATCACTTCCTACTCCATGAATCCAGATGCAGAAACCATCTCTTATTAACATAACTCAGGAATGGAGACAGAAGGCTTTTCCAGGCAATGGAAAACTAATACAAAGTTATTTCCTAGCTATCTTGTTTTTGGTTTTCCAGACAGGGCATGTCTGTGTAGCTTAGGTTATCCTGGAACTCACTTTGTAGACTAGGCTAGCCCGAAAAATCAGAGATGCTCTGGAGTCTGCTTCTCGAGGGCTGGAATTAATGGCTTGTGCCACCACTCCCAAACCATCTTTTCTTTTCCGTGAAAAAACAGGTAGCTTTCTTTCAAGACTGTTTTAGAGGAATGATACTTTCTGGCTTGGCTGAATTTTAACTAACTTAGTTAAATTGTTCATATGAAAATGGCATAACTCAGCACACATGTCAAGGTCAGAGGGTAACTAGTGGCAGCTGTTCATCATCTGGCTCTGAGGAATTAGATTCAAGTCAAGGGGCTCTGAAGCAGGCACCTTTACTCACTGAACAATCATTTCAGCTTATGTGGAAGAATGAAAATCATGCTTATAGGTAAGATATTCTAAATCTGGTAGAACACTGATCATAAACATATACCTATGAAAACATTGCAAAGATGTACATATTTTTAGATTTATATTTATTTGACTTTATGAAATGATGCAACTTTGTAGCACCTAATACTATTTTTAAACATTTGTTGATCTATTATAAAATTTTAAGAGGTTAGTAAAACTTTATTTTAAAATAATGCCACTACTAAACATACACCTTTATTTGCATTTTTAACATATCAGAATAAACACTCTCAGTGTCAAATGCAGGAATTAAAAAAAAAAAAACACTACTGTCAAATATCCATTATCTCCTTTGGCACTACCAGTGTGACATAAAGAAATGTTGAGCATTAAAAATTTATCCAGATTTCTTGAATTTTTTTTAAAAAAACATTTATAATAAGTAGTACCCATATATGACATTTCCATATTGCTTTCTAACATCTTGAGTTTATTAGTAGGAAATGTAATTTGTGCTAATTAGCCTGAGGCAAAACGAGTGAGAAATTAACTTGACACAGACATTTGATGTTATAGTATTTCTCAGTTTGCAGTACAGCCACAACATGGCAACCCAGAATAAACACACAGATCTTCAGTGTCATTTCCAATTACCACGTTACTGCAAATTGCTGTAACTTACTGAAAAGCCCGCCACCATTCATTAGCTTCTGGGTTTTATCTGAGAAGGCGTGCATCAACACCGCACACGAAGTGGCATCCTTGAAGATTCTGCACTTTCATTACAGACCTGACTTTTGATTTACGGTCTGTTTTCTGAAATAGCGTTTATTAATATTAATATGCCACAGGAGTCATATTCGTTCAGGCTTTGCAGAGGTACCACAAGCTGGCAAAGCTGTTCTCCCTCTGGCTCTCTGTTTACCCCTACTCTGTCTCACCAGGGACCAGGGATTGGAGAAAGAGCTGGTACACTGAAACTCCTTGTCATCATTTTTGCTTCTTCTTAGGGTTTTTTTCTATTCTGTGGTTAAATATTTGGTTTTGGAAAATAACCACTCTGAAAATATGATGCACATATTCAACTATCACACTTTCTAAACAATAGTGTCCTGAGGATATGGTACATAAATAAAATAACATATGAAATTTATTTTTAAACTTGGATGTTTTAGGGGGCAGGATTGGAAGCCTCTACATAAATAACTAAAAATCCTTAAAGTGTTGGTTGCGACCTCCTATTTTCCGTTTTCTATCTCCAATGCTTAGAAACTTGTGGCAGATGCTGTCCCAATTTCAGATTGTCCAGTGCTGGAAAATTGGCCAATGCTTCTGCTTCCTAGAACCTGCTATTTCTACATCAAAATTGGAACAGTCCTTTATTTCAACGCAGTGAATAGTTACCTCTTAAAGAATAGCTCACAACCAACCTCAGATTTCATGGGAAGATCTTAGCTATTTCCAGCTTTTTTGTATGTGTGTGTATTGGTGTACACATATTCATGCATGGATATGTGGATATGGTGGCGTGTTCAGTGTGTGTGGGTGAACAAGTGAATGGAAATGATCTATCCATGACAGGAATCTTCCTTGTTTGTTCTCATTTTTTATTAACTTATTCTTTGGCACCTTCATGTGTGACTATGACCCATTTTTGTCCTACTCATCCTTCTATCACCTCTTCTTGCCCTCTGTCTTCATCAGCATGCCTCTTACCCCCACCAAATCTTCATCTGACTTTCATGTGGGTTTGTTGTGTTTTCTTTTGCTTTGTAACTCAATGAACTTAACCAGGGCCAACTGGAAGGGCTTGGATATAGTGTTATCCTTTGTATCATGGGCAACTCACCACCTTCTTTAACATTTAGGAGAGTGACTTCCTCTCCCTCTTGATCTTGATGACCATTAGATCCACTGAGGGAACCCAGGTCCTATGATTCCTTTCCCATCAATGACCGAAGGTGTAGGATTCTTGATGCAGACAATTGCAGTTTCTTGAAGTTCATTGCTTCCCATGGCTGTGCCATGCCCTCAGGACCTTCTCCCCATCAACTGGGATTTTAAATATCTATTTCTCCTTTTTTTGCCATGTTTCTAGAGCCATTTAATGGTTGATATCAATGAGGCTTCTGGTTACATGCTAATTACTTCTAATCACTTGTTCTCTGCAACTTGACTAGCAATGGGTTTGTGTATTGGCCGTTCTTCTCTGCATAGAGAAGCTCCTTGGATAAAGCTAGAGATAAGGCTAAGAGCTAGTGTGTGGGCATAATCAAAAGTATTTAGAAAGAAGTTTTACAACACATCTTCATAGGAAAGCCAAGATAGATTGATTACTGATGCCTATGACATTCTCAGCCATGAGCAGTTGAACTGGTTCTACAGAACCAGGTGTGAGATGCTGCCTATGGAGTAGGTCTCAGATCAAATCGGAATTTAGTTGGTTGTGCCACTGCTGTATTGGGAGGCACATCTTCCCTTACAAGTTGGTATTATACAACACAGCATATCCAAAGCTGCCAAAGAACTTTCTTGGCTTTTCCTAGCCAGCTGCCTGCAGATTTACTTACAGTATTTTGAATGCTAGCCAACAAGGAAGAAGTTTTCAGCTCAGTTCTCCTGTAGTTTCTATATGTTCTTCATAGTGTTTTTGCTTATTTGATTGTTTTGGTTTTTTTGGTATCTTCAGTAGTAGGTCCTTATCATACAGTTCTGGCCTATAACCAAGAATAACTTGTACAACTTAGGAACCTCTAGACACTTAATGGCCAACTACCCATAGGGAGGTATTCTAAACATGACATGATCATTTTCATTTAGGAAACCATAATATCTGTGATTATGCATGATGCCTTCTTTAGTTTTTAAACTTATGTTTTCCATTACTTTATAAGGAGTAGGTTTCAATGAGGTATTTTTGAGATTTTAATAACATTATTTTTTCTTAAAAATGTCCTATAACAACTATGCTACCTTTAGTATTGTTTTGCTTGTCTTCATATCACATGCACCCTATCATTGCCAGCTCTTTTAAAACCTCATTTTTGGCCATTTTTATTGCCACCCCACATCATGAATTGCTATATTGTATAGCTGGCAAGCTCTAGGGATCCCTCTTTCTCTGTCTTCCTAGCACCAGGATTATAAACACACATTGTTTTTCATATGGGCACTGGGGATCTAAACTCAGATCCTTCCACTTGAGTGTCAAGCACTTTACCAACTGACCTTCATTTTCAACCCGAGTTCCATGTTCTTTTGCCAACTGTGCAAATAATTCTGAGATAGGTATTATCTAAAGTGTTCTAAAAACTTTCTGCTGAACTACTAATACACTCTTTGATGATATATTTTCTTAACCCATTTACTACTTAACAATCCCTATTCTTATCTCGAAAATCTTATTTCGTGCTAACTTTCCATTCAAGATTATCTTCTAAAAACACGCCAACAAATCACTTTCATCTAATGAAAATGCTTTAGATTTTATCTGGTTGTTGAACTAAATAATAAACTGGCTTTCAAAATAACTATATCCTGGAGAACAAGGAACTTCAGAGAGCAATAGAGACCCAGCAGTAACAGTCTGGGTAAGAACACCAGGTACCTGGAAGACTGTTCTAACAGCATCTAGTATATAGTGAATGGGAAAGAAAGAGGAAAGGGAAAGTCAGGAGAATATTTTTGATGATATTATACATTTGGGGATTCATGAAATGTATGGAACAGTGAGCAATGAAAACTATCAACTTGGCAAACTGAGAAGATACCTCCAGGGAAAGACACCCAACCACGATGAGGAGTTCTTCTCTGTAAAAGCCAGTGATGTAATTATATGGAATGTTTGTAGTCTTATACACTGGACAGTACTCTTCTTTTCTTCGGAGTACAGCAAAGCCTGTGTGGCAGCGAAGTACAGATGAATTGTACACACAACATTTTGGCTTGTTGAAGGGAGAGGTGTTGAATTTGCGTAGGATTTTTCTTACAGTGTTTTGTTCTATCATTTTGAATCCCGATTATTATACCGAATGATTCAAGTAGGTGAATGACATGAAAGATATCAAAGTTCGGTGATGAAAATTTGAGTTTGAATGTAGATATCCATTACTAGGTCAGACACAGTCATGTGTTAGAATGTAGCAAAGAGCCCTGCTTCTAAATCATTGAGACATCTTGTTTTTTAAAGTCTAGAACCTAAATATAGCCATTTATAGAAGGCAAAACACCATCATGAATACTCAGAATTTTTTATTTTGTACATGCTGATTTCCTTAGAAAGTTAAGCCTCAAATGCAACCTTGAATCAGTTTTAACTGTTACTTCCGAAAGAATCTCACTGAGATATTGTACTTCTTAAAATTTCGGTAGTAGAAAGTCATATTTGGCTGTTTCTCAAGCTTTTACAGAATTGTGGTGAAAATGCCATTCTGCTCCTTTCCTAGAATGTCATGTACTTTCTACAGAAAGATTTCATAATTAAGACTACATTTGAGGAAAATAGTATGTCTACCTGGCTACATAGAAAAGGAAATGCTCTTAAAGCCTGCTCAGCACCACAAAGATGGCAAACACAGGCACCAAGGGTTTGCTGCGGTTTGAAAGGGTAGGAAAGGGGCACAGAGAGCAAAACTTAAGGAAGCCCTGGGAATCTATTTCCCTTTTGTTAAATTACTTCTCTGCTTGCAGTCTTTTAATGCACAGTAGATTTTAAAGGATAAGGCGTTGCTAACCCCTGGAGCCTCTGGCATCTGCTAACCTAGAATGAAAAGCATTGCAGATGCCTTTTTTACTTTTTAAAATTTTCCATATTAAAATATTTTATTATTGGACATTTTATGTATTTACATTTCAAATTTTTCCGCCTTCCCCTCACTCCCATCCCCCATCCCCCTCCTTTTGCTTCCATGAAGATTCTTCTACTCCCACCTACTCCTATCTCATTACCCTGGCATTCCCCCACACTGGGGAAAAGAGCCTTCACAAGACCAAAAGCTTCTCCTCCTATTGATGCCAGACAGGGCCATCCTCTGTTACATATGCAGCTGGAACCATGGGTACTCATTGGTTGGTGGTATAGTCACTGGGATCTCTGGGGGAGGGGTTGGTTGGTTGATATTGTGTTTTGCCTATGGGGTGGCAAACCCCTTCAGAGAAATTAGACAATAAAAGGAAGTCTGAGAAGATGCCTTTCTGTAATAAAAAATAGCAAAGAAGGTATATATGCTGTGTTCATTTTTCCACCCATGATCTAATTTGTTAGTCTAAAATGTAAAAGTCAGAATTTTTCTACAACATATGAAAGAAATAATCCAAAGGTTTTTTTTTGTTTGTTTGTTTGTTTCATTTACCACTGCCATTTACAAATACTACAAGATTGTGGAACCCTTTATGACAATTTATCATTTAAGATAAATGGTTGATAATATTGAGCACATCTTTGTTAAGACTTGGCTTAGTCTTTTCTGCAGTTCATTGTAGAATAATTGCAAAAGCAATATATTTAGAAACTCAGTCTTACCAGACCTTTGGTATATTATAAGATTGTACTTTTCCTACAGATGTGGCAGACTATCACAGAACACACAAAATTGGGTGAAGAGAAACCACAGGCTAGGCTATTTAGAAGAAAGTGCACAGGTGTTCACGAATTCTGATGTGAAGTCATCCTTAGATTTCTAAAAACAAGTACCGGGTTTTCATTTTCTATACCTCCATGCAATACTAGGATTAAAAGAATCCATGTTGTTCATCTGTCTTGGTTTTTGTTACCCATCATGCACTATGTTTCTATGACCACTATAAGAAAGCACTGTTGATGATGCTCCACAACGTTGACAGTTTCAGGCCAGTCTACTTGGTTCAGATGACAACACTGTTGAATCCTGTCGCCTGGGAAGAGTAGCCATTACTATCATTATAGGAGCTGTGATTACTTGCAGGAGACCGTCACAGAATTAAGACGACTAACATTCCCTTATAAATGAAAGGGCTAAGAAATGTAAGAAATTTATCTGAGATTCTATCTGCTCATTTTATGTCCTCATAGCTGTATATAAACAGCCCAAAGTTCATGTGATGTCATCTCTACAAGCAATAGAACACCTAGTTTGGAATGCTAACTGCAAGAAAGACTCTAGCATTATAAGCACTGCAAAGTCATGAGTTGTGCTGGAATAACCTTTCTCCATGTTAACAACATGCTAACTGTAAGGCCAGTCTTGCTCCTGTAAGCAACCTCACCCTCCTTGTTCTGTAAGTAACTCTTATTAACTCATTGGCTTTTCAACTTGGGCTTTAGATGGATACCTACTTTTTCTACCACTGATTTCCTATCTGACTTAAAGTTGAATACTATGTTTTCTAAAGTGATAGTATCAAACAGCTATCAATATTCAACCTTTCAGGAACAGCTATAATAATAAAAAACTTATATTTCTGATAATTCTCGGGCGAATGTTTTCTGCTATCCATTTAATAACATAGTCCTTTCTTCAGTAAATGTTTATGACATGCTGTCATGAGTAAAATCCTTTGCATACACACACACAATCACACACACACACACACACACTCACACACACACTCTCTCTCTCACACACACACATTGCTGTATCACGTTCACTGGATTTGTTTACCTTTTGGGTAAGCAATGAAGTTACTCCTATTCAGATGGAAAAAGAGACATAAGGACAAAGACATTCATAGATTTGTCCAAATCATACAAAACATAACAAATTATATTCTAAGAATATTATTGAACATATTATATTCTTAGAATTTTCTTTTCTTAGAGCATAACACCAATGCTATTTTGTCTTACAAAAGATTTATATAAATTTTTTTTAGCTCATCCTCTATTCTTAAAAGGCTTTTGAGAGCAAACTTTGATGTACCCTTATAAAGAGAAAGGCATTTATGCATATGGTGATTGGCCATCCTCCTGAACATAGAGAAACTCTCATTATGTAAAATGAGAGGTTCCTCAGTGGTACTGAGGCTTCTGTTGTAATTAGTGCAACCAATTCAGGAATTTAATTGAATGATTTCTTTTTGTCAATGGTAAAAGAAAACAATCTTGCACCCAAGGATGTACTATTCACTTCTAGTAGTGTAAAAGATTAGAAAATTTTCTTCATTTATCAGGAGTGCTCTTGAGATTCAGCATTTCCTAAAACAATTTCTCTTTGGACATGGCTTTCTCCTCATTATAAATCCTATATCATTGCAGATCTATGCAAATGACAATGAATAAAATAATTTTTGATTTTATTTCTTAACTGTTAGATGAAGAGTAATACATTAAAGTGTCTTTTGGTAAAAACTAGCACAGTGGTCTGTAATTGTGAAACTCTCATATCTCCTTTGAAGTGTCTTTTCCATAATTGATATAGCATTAGGAATGGGGAAAAAAATCTCCCCTGTGACTTGACTTGTACTAAGGCCCTCCAATTCTCCTTTACCAATCACATTTCTTCTTCAAGGGATTACTGCATGCCAGTACATGTAAAATCTGACATGAACTCTATTTTCTCCGCACTGATATTTACTATAATTCCATAGCCATCTACTGCATATGTGACCAGTGTCACACTGCCTATAATAACTTTTGAAATAAACATATAATTAGAGCTTTAGCAGAGGAGACAATTCAACACATTTTCATCATTTGCTTAATATGACACAAATTTTTTTAAAAATCACATGAAATATGAGCCTAAACCCTCATGAACAAAGCTTCATGAAGAGTGATGGTGATAGTTGAGAATCCCATCTCAGAATGCATGTTAATGTGGCATCTGGCTAGTCTTGTATTTCTGAGTGCTGAAAGTAGGGTTGGCTATTAGGCCACTTGGTCGGTAAAACTTTGTGTGAATGCTTGACTCATTTCTGCATGTGGCTGAATATACCACTTGATTTATCTACAGATTTCAATGCCAACTTGTGAAGAGAAGAAAGGTGAGAGGGAAGCTGTAGTTGTTATTGGACTGTCAGGGATAGAAAAGAAGAAAAAATGATTTTGGACAAAGAAACAGAACCTTTTTGATCTTTATTCTTTTAAATGTCAAAATGACTTATAGGAAATTTGGCAAGGGAGTGTGAGAAGTGCAGAGATCTAAGGAACACCGGGGGTCTGTTTCTGCCTTAGAATATGTGTATGAATGTGATTATGTAAAGAATTGTCTGTGAGTTCTTCGTTATTATGATGGATTTTCTGAGGATATTATAAAAAGGCAGACACATTAAAACTGGGAATATAAAATAAAAACATTATAAAAATGTTGTATTAGTGATGTTTGCAAAAAGATTATTTTGATATATAATTTAGTTTTGCAACCAAACTAGATGCAGCAAACAGGAGGAAGGGGAACAGAAACCCCAGTCTTAACCTGCAGTTATAGTTCACAATGCCTACTTAATTGGGCATAAAGAAGCATCTTTATCACAAGGAAGAAAAGACACAAACTATGTAGCCTGGTTGTGTGTATGGCTATAGAACTAAACTGCTTCACACTTAATTATCCGTGTGTGTGTGTGTGTGTGTGTGTGTGTGAGAGAGAGAGAGAGAGAGAGAGGGGGGGGGGAAGGAGGGAGGAAAGGAGGGAGGGAGGAAGAGATTTGTATTGTCATGGGAATCAACAGTGTCATTTAATTTATAGAAAATTGATTAAGGTATTTTCTTAAAAATTTGATAGAATTTCCCAGTTTCTTCTTTTGTCACATACTTTTTTATTGAAAAATACTGGCTTTATTGATTTGTCTAGCATATGCTATACATTCATGATCCAGTTATCTGTGATCTAGGGTCTTAGATTCTGAGTTTCTCAAGAACCACAGTGGAAATGATGCCCCACTGAAGTTCACTTTGCACTCCCAGTACTATTTGTTGTTTGTCACAGATTTTATCTTTTCCCTAGATATAACCCCTTATACATTTCCATTCTGTAGGTATGTTAAGAATGCTGTATTCTTTTTTATTTAGGTATAACTGTCATTAAAAGACACCCATGGACATATTTAATTTAAATGAATCAACTTATCAGAGTAGTAATGACTTGTTATATCTTCCAAAAAGAAATTAAATTAATACAAATATTACACTGAGATGCATATCAGTGAGTTATTATATTTAGCACGTGAATCTCTGCATAAATTAGAGACTGAATGAACAAACACAACTATCATAATTTTAGTAATTGAGCTTATATTATTTTAATTTACCTTAATATGTAATAAGTTAACTTGGGATAAAAATTCCTATTTTTAATTGTCCTTATGTAGTGTTTGAAGTTTCTTGAGCAGCATATTTTCAGAAAATAAATGTATAGAACTATTGTAAAGGAGGGATATTTATGACAAATCAAAGAGTCACCATAGCAAAGATGGATTACATGTATCAACACTGGTAAAGGTATTAGTGATCAAATTCCAGCATGAACTGCACTCAACTTCAAAGGGTGGGTAATAAAACAATCTTACAATTGAGAATAGCTGCTGAGGTACAAATATAAGACATCAGTTGAGCATAAACTTGGAGGTGAGCTGCCCAATAGCTCGTGTCAGCCAGAAAGTGTCAGATTGATGGTTCTTATATATATCTTATATTAATCTTATGTTCCATGGTGTATAATTTCAACAAAGAAAAATGTAGAGAAATACCTGAGGCATTAATCTTTGTATGACTCAAAAAATGTGTAAAACCTAAAGTAGATGCAAATGTTCCTACAAATGTCTCCCACTTCCAAAATATGAGCTCACTAACATATCTACAAAGAAGGGATTATGAACAGTTGTCACATAACTGTATCAATGGATCAATCAATGGATCAATTAGGGTGGTTGGCTTTACCTACAGGAGATTATTTTATGGGAAAATATTCTAAACGTGTAAAAGTAAATTATTTCTTAGCTTATCATTTCAAGCCTGGTGCAAAAATTTAAGAAGAAACTATACAAATCAAATTTGAATGAACCCACCAAATCTTCAATTACTTTAATTACTGTCAGTTTTGAATGTTGTTGGAATTATCTATGAAGTCTTATCCCTGTACAACTCATTGTTACCTCTATTCTATAGGACATCCAAAGGCAGATATATTTTAACATTGAATATCTGAGTCAAAATACCGAAGAAGAGATGAATAGAGGTCATCTCTCCATGTTGAGTCACTTTGTTTGGTAAAATGTCTATGAAAATGCTTTGTGGTTATGGTGATTGTTTTGTAAAGCTTTTACTTTTTTCATCAGCCTTGGATCAAAACGTACAGAATCTGTGTTTTCCCAGAAAGCCATTGATGCATTATGATCAGAAAATCAGAGAGCTAGAAATATAAAATATGAACTAAACAAAGCTATGTTTTACTCAAAAGTAGCATGCACTGAGGTCTTTGAATGAAACAGTGAGGTGGTATCAAACTGAAAAGCAGATCTGACTTTTTGCTGAAACTCAAAGTGGCATATGAACTAGTCTCTTAATTATTAATTAAAGAACAGAAGACAAGGATCAATGAGAAATATACTAGAGATGGGCAGTTGTGTCAAAAGAAATAGGTGGCAATATGTTGTCAGCATTCATGAAAAATAAAATTTCTAAAACAAATTGAGTGTTGAAATTATTTCTAGAAATATGAGTAGTGTATAACTCTGTTTTAATTGATTTAAGAGTAGAAAAATATGTGCATATAAATTACACTATTTTAAATTGTAAAGATCAGAGTAAAACCCCTAACAATCAGAATAATTAAATGATATTTTTACTGTAAAGTAACCTAGAAGATAATGAATATGAATGAATGATTATAAGAAGTCCATATTCCCCAACATTTGCTCATTCACTTAATAAAGAAAATTTAAACCTCTACCAATTTCTGTTTTATTAATGTCTTGAAATAAGAATATATGTGTGTTTTAAGAGAAAAATATATTTATGTGAAAAGCTCCTCAAAATATTTTATAAAACTATTGTCCAATAACGTGTCACTCTGTAGGCCCTCTGGGAATGAATCCATGTATTTTTACTGATTTCCATTTCTCTAGAACTACACATAGAGATAGCTTTTATTAGTGGTTCAAATGAATCAGTGTACTTAACAACTGACATTACACACAAAAATAATGATCTATTCATTTAAGTCTGAGTATCTAAAGATTATTTATTTGACTACAACCAGGTTCATTATGTAGAATACTTTCCCTCACATCTCATTAAGATATCCTTATGGATAATAGAGTGTTCAAGTGACCCACAGTACAGAGAGCATGTCTATTTAGACTTCTTTCTATTCCACCTGTGTCAACCATGTATGAGACAATCACTGGAAACCCGAAGTCATATAACATCACGGGGTTAGAGTATGTATGAAGAAGAGAATATCAATGTATAAAGGTGGATGAGTTGGGGAGAAGGGAGGATCTAGCAGAAGTTGGTTTTAATCAGAGTATAATATGTAAAAATATCTATTTTTAATAAAAAAGACAGGTTAATCTCTCTTAAAAAGCACACCCTAATAAACTAGAGGATGTATATTATCACCATAGAATGTTTCCTTTACAATATAATTTTTCTCAAAATTTCTTCAACTTGTAATGAAATATCTCTTGGGAACTAGGTTAGTGGTAACTCTTTGACCTATAATGATTATCAGAATAAGCAATACTATTTATACTTGTGTATACTGCTTTTAACAATAAATTGTATTTTTCACCTAAGTTGTGGAATTTAGAATGTTATAATGCTCTTCATGCACAATGTGAGTTGCCAGTCATATTGATGAACTATCACATTTATAACAAACTTTTTAATAAAATTTTTATGAGAATATGTGATGAATCACAATAGACACTTTTAAATATAGTATACATATTTCCTTAAGAATCTTGTTCAACATAGTACTGGAACTCCTGGCCAGAGCAATTAGACAGCAAAAGGAAATCAAAGGGATACAAATTGGAAAGGAAGAAGTAAAAACATCACTATTTTCAGAAGACATGATAGTGTAATTAAGTGACCCCACAAATTCCACCAGAGAACTCCTACAGCTGATAAACAAGTTCAGAAAGTGGCTGGATATGAAATTAACTCAAACAAATCAGTAGTCTTCCTACACTCAAAAGACAAACATGTGGAGAAAGAAATTAGGGAAAAGATACCCTTCACAAAAGTCACAAAATCTATGAAATACCTTGGTGTGACTCTAACTAAGCAAGTGAAGGAACTGTATGACAAGAACTTCAAACCTCTAAAGAACAAAATCAAGAAAGATCTCAGAAAATGGAAAAATCTTCCATGCTCATGGATTGGAAGGATCAACATTTTTAAAATGGCCATCTTATCAAAAGCAATCTACAGATTCAATGCAATCCCCATCAAAATTCCAACTTAATTCTTCATTGAGTTGGAAAAGCAATGTACAATTTTATCTGGAATAACAAAAGACTTAGAATAGCTAAATCCTTTCTCAACAACAAGAAAACATCTGCAGGAATCACTATCCCTGACCTCAAGCTATATTACAAGGCAATTGTGTTAAAGACTGCATGGTACTGTTACAGAAATAGGCATGTGGATCAATGGAATAGAATAGAAGATCCATAAATGAGCCCTCACATATATGGTCACTTGATTTTTGACAAAGGAGCTGTAAATATTCACTGGAAAAAGGACAGTCTATTCAACAAATGGTGTTGGTCCAACTGGTACTCGGCATGCAGAAGAATGAAAATAGACCCTTTCTTTTCTCCTTGTACAAAACTCAAATGCAAGTGGATCAAAGATCTCTACATTAAACCAGATACACTGAAACTATTAGATGAGAAAGTAGGGAAAACCTTAGAACACACAGGCACAGGAGAAAATTCCTGAACAGAAGACCAATGGCTGGTGCTCTAAGGTCAAAGATTGACAAATGGGACTTAATGAGATTGCAAAGTTTCTCTAAGGCTAAGGACACCATCAAGAAAACAAAATGGCAGCCAAAAGAGTGGGAAAAGACCTTTTCCAACCCCACATCAGATAGAGGGCTAATAGTCAAGGTATACAAAGAACTTAAAAAATCAGATACCAGAGAATCAAACAACCCTATTAAAAATGGGGTACAGAGCTAAACAAAAAGTTCTCAATTGAGGAATATTGAATGACTGAGAAGCATAAGGAAGTGCTTCATATCCTTAGCCATCAGGGAAATGCAAACCAAAACAACCCTGAGATTTCACCTCACACCAGTCAGATTGGCCAAGATCCAAAACTTAGATGACAGCAGAGGCTGGTGAGGATGTGGAGAAAGAGGAACACTTCTCCATGGTTGGTGGGGTTGTAAACTGATACAACCACTCTGGAAATCGGTCTGGTGATTCCTCAGAAAATTGGACATAGTACTTACTACCTGAAGACCCAGTTATTCCACTTCGGGGCACATACCCCAGAGACAGCCCAATATACAACAAAGACACATGTACCACAATGTTCATAGCAGCTCTATTTATAAAAGCCAGAAGCTGGAAACAACCCAGATGTCCTAAAGTAGATGAATATATACAAAAATTTTGGTACATTTACACAATAGAGTACTACTCAGCTATCAGAAACAATGACCTAACGAAGTTCTTAAGAAATTGGATGCATCTAGAAAATATCATCCTAAGTAATATAACCCAGTCACAAAAGAACAGACATAATATGCAGTCACTGATAATGAAATACTAACCCCAGAAAGCTCTGAACACCCCAGAAACAACTCACAGACTGTGAAGTTCAAGAAAAAGAAAAAAAGAAAAAGAAAGAAACATTATGCTCAATCCTTACACACCAAGAAAACTTTGACTAATTCCGGGTTACATCCTGTTTTACATGTACTTTATGATCATTGTAACTAGTAAGACTTTAATGCACACTTTCAAACCTTTGGAAAAAAAAAAACCAAGCACTGCCAAAAATGCATTCGTATACTTTTATGCAAAAATGCTTAAAATTTGTACATTTATCTTTGTCTTTTAAAATAAAGTTATTCAAAAAAATAGAATCTTGTTCACTAGTACTTATTAAAGACAAGTAATAGTTAATATTTTTAAAAGTTATAGATGGGAAACCTTTGCCTGAGAAAATTCTATCTTTTTCTTAATAAAAATCAAATAACTTTATTTAAAAAATGGAGATACATGTACAGTTTTTAAAAGTATTTTTGCATAAAAGTATATGAATATTTTTGTCAGTACTTGATTTTTTAAAGGATTGATATTGTGCATTGACATCTTACTAGTTACAATGAACATAAAGTACATATAAAACAAAATGTATCATGGAAATAGTTGGTGTTATCTTGGTGTGTAATTGGACATAGTACTACTTGAAGACCCAGTTATTCCACTTTTGGGCATATACCTCAAAGATGCTCGAACATATAACAAGGACACATGCTCCCCATGTTCATAGCAGCCTTATTTATAATAGCCAGAAGCTGGAAAGAACCAAGATGTCCATCCACAGATGAATGGATACACAAAATATGGTACATTTACTCAGTGGAGTATTACTCAGCTATTAGAAACAATGACTTTATGTAATTCCTAGGCAAATGGATGGAACTAGAGAATATCATGCTCAGTGAGGTAACCCAGTCACAAAAGAATAGACATGATATGCATTCACTGATAATTGGATACTAGCCCCAGAAAGCTCGGAACAAATTCTCTTGCCAAAGTATGCTGTTGTGGTTTCCATCTTGAGTGGAATGGCCAGTACACAGCTTACTTAGAAATGATTAATGTGTATGGTGTTCTCCAATTACTAAGAATCTTGACTAATATGGGCAGCTTTGGACTATTTCCCTGGAAATGCCTGAGGCAGCATAACTAGAAGTAAATATTAATTTATGTGTGAATGCTTAAGGGTGTGTGCATTATGAACATTGCTTACGGAAATATATGAGGTCTTTAACATTGCAGCTGAGTTGAAGTCCTCTTAGCTTTTGTAATGTGTGTGAATGTGATATTTAGTTCTACATTGCCTCATTATTTCATGGATAATAAGTTGTGAGTGATGTTTGTCTTTGAAGCTTATAAACAGATGAAAATGAAGCATCTCCTAAAAGATGCTGCTACCCAAAGCCATTGTAATTCTGATTAGAAAGTTCCAGGTGCACAGGAAACATCAAGTGATTATCCTCATTACAAATCAGCAATAATGCCATTAAAATAATTAAACAGTGTATTTTAACTTGATTTACTTGAAGAAGAGAGACTGCACAAAGTTACCAACAGTCTTTTATTATTCATTGCAAGAAATATGCCTTTTTGTTCTCTTTATTTTAAATTTGGGCTCATCTTCAGGAAAAAATACACATCTTTCTAGTGTATCATTTTTCCCCTCAAATAATGCTAATTTCAGCAACATTGGTCAAGGTGTGAGCCTGCCCTCCTATGACCCTTCATCCAGTGCCATTCTATAAGGTAGTCTGACAATTTGTGAGAACTGTAAAATCTCTTCCCTAGGGACACCCTCACTTCTTCCACCCATTGTCACCTTTTTCTCTTACTTTTGTTTCTCAATCTTGAGTTGCAACATGTCTATGATTGAAAAAAAAAAGAATAAACAAAATGCAAGGAGGGAGTGAGTTCAGAACATATTAGTATCAATGGCCAAGCATAGAGACATAAGAAATTTTTTATGGTCTCCTTGCTTTGGTTATTTGTGGAAGGGCAGGGCTCATAAACAGCTCTCATCTAATCCCAAGTACCATATTAATATGATTTTCACAATGGACTTGGCTATTTTCTTTGGCCATTTGAGGATGGGTTACTGGACCTGAATTGGGGAACAGAGTGTGACCCACAAATTTGATAACTATATATATATATAGTTTATGTAAAACAATATATTTTATTATTTATTGGGTTTAACCCTAAAGCACTAAAAACACTACATAGAAGATTAATATGAATTATCAAATAAGAGGATCTTAAGCAATATCATGGAATGCATTGAAATAACATGTTCATAAAAATACTTTGAATCTTTGTTTCTATAAATTTAACAATAAGTAGGTTATATTAATATGTATAAACATTACAACTGTAACTATACTCCCTTACATTCTAGGACTTTATTATGCATATTGAATATACACTTATTTCACTCTGGCCAACAATTTAAAAAGTCAAAGTGTTATTACACTCCAAGAGTTTTGAAAAAAATCCAGTTTGAATAAAAAAAATGTGAGTGCTCAGTAAAGTTTTATATTAGTTATATTTAACTATCTAGATATGGTGCTAGAGTGTGGTCCACAAATTTAATTAAAATACAAGCCACAAGATGTGAATATATTACAGAATAATGGAATCTAAGTCAGTTTTAATGTAGGAATAATTCTCTGTAATTAGAAAATATTTCCAATTGTTTCCTGCTCTTTTCTTTTACTTACATAGTTTTTTTTATAGTTGATTTACCTTGATTTGTGTCAGCTTTTCATTGGTGATTATAGATTTGGGTCTACTTCCCACTGGTTATTGAGCTTTTCCTATGCTGAACCTGTTTCTATCTGATTATCCTTAGCTTCCCCTGATGTGAACTTGATGAAAACCAAGTAGGGGGCATACAGATTGAAAAGAATAAAAGTTATAAAAAGTCAAGCTATTGTTGAAAGGAAACAAACCTTTAGCAAATGCTGACTATTATGCTGTATTTCCTCTCTTCCTGACAATCGCACCAACATCCAGAAGCTATTTATGCATAATGTAAACACATGTTTCTGCATGTGTGTGTATGCTGTCAGAGTTTTGGGGCCTTAAAAGTCTAACCATGAACTTTCCTCTTTAATTTGAGAATGTTCTACTTGAGTATAAAGCAGAGAAGCAGCCAGCTAAGTAAAATGCACTGTGTTCTTTATAGTGTAAACATCAGAATCTTTGTCTCAGCCCTGTGCCTTTGCATTCCAGAAATTGTTGAGGACAAAGGGTCACCAGTATTTGCTTTCAAAGGTCACTGCAAGAAATCACACTATGGAGTTCTTGGCTGAGTGATATAAAGGGAGGTAAGACATAGGAAAAGAGAATACAAGTCAATTATAAAGCAATTTAGATGTTGCTACTATGACACCTACAGAGTTGCTAAGGAGCCCAATGACAGTGACAGAGAGGACAGTTATGACACCCAAAGCACAGTGTTTTAAGTGTTCTGTTTTGTTCTCTTTTACTCCTGGTATGGGTTCAAACTATGTCTCCTGACAGATGGATAGTCACTAAAGTGTCTGCAAACATGAGGCATGGTTTTGTTCTAGAAAACACACTTTGTTGGCAGAAAACTGCAAAGGAGAAAAGAAGAAAGATACTGTATCAACACTGCATCTGACCAAGCCTAGCAATTCTCTCACAACACATGGCCTCAAGTCAGATGGGTAAAACATACCAACTAATTCCAAGTATTGACATTTTACTAGAGGATGCAGGTAATCTATGAATGACAGGCAGATATATATATATATAAAACAATTCTATGACCCTATATATAATATATATATAAAATATATAATATATATAATTATACATATATATTAATTATATATAATATCTATATCTAGGTATATTCACATAAGTGTAGGTACTCACAGCTGCCAGAGGTGTCAGATATTTCTGGAGCTGGAGTTACAGGTGGTTGCTTACTGCCAGATGTATATGCCAAACTCCAATCCTCTGGAAGAACTGTGAATGTGCTTAATAACTGAGCTATCTTTCCAGCCTGTATGGCTTGCTTTCAATGCTCTGCCAACCTATCATCTGCCATATTCCTCATACAACCTTTTTACTTCTATGTATTTTTTCATATTAAGTACCATAATTGAGAGAGACCATGGACTCTCATTATTTTTATAAGCATAGAAATGATTAATTCTATCCAGTTTTGCATAAATAATATAATTTTCTTTTTTATGTTGAAAATATTTTTTCTCATATATCTATATCTATATCTATATCTATATCTATCTATATCTATATCATCTCTATCTCTATCTCTATATCTATCTATATCTATCTATCTATCTATCTATCTATCTATCTATCTATCTATATATATATATATATATATATATACACACACACACTCTCTCTCTAAATATATATGTAGTATTAAACTGTTTTAGAGGGTAGCAGTATTAGGAGGATTGAGAAGCACCGAGATAGTAAATCTGTTGCTATTTAAGTTTAGATTTCTATACCTGGACTAATTTGCATTTCCACAAATTTGAGAAGGGTGGGGTAGTAATTCTGATGGAGTGAGGTGTAATTTTCAGTTTACTTTTTATTTACATTCCTATTGACTAGTTCCTCTCATATTTATTGGCTGCTTAGACTCATTTATTTGAAAAGCAATTAGTCCATTTATTTCCCCCTTATTGATTCAATCATTGTGGTTTGTGCATTTAGCTTTTTGAGTTCTTTATATGTTCTGGTTATACATCACCCGCTTAAGGAATTCTTTTGTAAAGATTTTCTCCTTGCTCTTAGTTGTCTGCTCTGCTCATGGTAATTCTTTTTTTTTTTTTTTTTTTTTTTTTTTGGTTTTTGATTGTCAGAGAACCTTTTATTTGATACAATCTCACTTGTCATATTTTGTGATTATTTCCTTAATTCATGGGATTTTATTCAGTGTGCTTCTGCTTATGTTTCAGCATGCTGAAATGTTTTCTCATCATCTCTTTATCAGTACCAAAGTTTTGGGTTTTTATATCAATGTCTTTAATCCATTTGACAATGCATCCTTGCCACTAGCATATTGTGTTTGCCCTTGGTTTGAGTTTGCATAATTCCAATTTTCTCCTTGTGTATACCTGGCTCTCTTCCCAAATACTGAAAAACTATTATGTGTTTTCCTTATGTAATGAAACATTATTGGAAGGTTTCCCTATTTGATTGGGGGTGATTTCATATCAACCTTCTTTATTTATAATAGCTTGATTTTATTCATATTTTTACTAAATAAGATATTGAAGAAGCTCTTCTCTGGAATTGTGAGATTTCAGAAGGGAAGTAAGAAAAAGAAAATACCAGTGCAATTGGCAGGTGTGCAAGCCTGCAAGCCTGTGCCTCCTTTTGTAGGGGTGGATGATCAAGACTCATCCACCCAGTGAACTGAACATGTGGCAAAGTCATGAATTAAAGTGGGTACCAGTGCCAAATCAGCTTTTCTTCACTCTATGAACACTAACTTAAACATATTGAAAAGAAGCATATCTCAAAATACTATTATAAATTAAATTTCTGTGTATCTCATTACATTAAAACCATAAGTTTTTTTATAAGTAATCTCCATGTGGAACTGTTTAATCATATCCTGAATTAATAAAGAGCAAATTAACTTTTTTTACCTTACATTGTAAAATATGATACAATATTTAATATTGAATATTCCTAAACAATTTTATTTATATTCTAAATGTATCTAGTGGAAAGGATCAATAGGCAGATTTTCTAGACTAATACATTATTTAAAAATAGCCAAAGGGCAATTAATAAACAAAAATTCTTAAATCCCCAAAGTAAGTCAAATAATGTAAATTGATCTACATAGCTCTCATTTACCCTATGGTTTGTAGATCCTGACTCCAAAGAATCAATGTATAATGTTTCATATCATGATTAGACTCAAATTGCCTGGCTTAACTGGAGAAGCAAAAGCAATCCTGTAGTAAGTGCTCACAACCATATTTACCTAGCATGGTAAATTCTTGCACTTTCCGAGATCCCAGTGTATATTTTATGTTAAAAAAGTAACACAGTTATGTTTTTTTAGGACCATTTATTTATTGCCTAACATATTAATTCAATAAAAAACTCAAGGTTTCAGAATACTCAAAATAATTTCACACAACTAAAATTGCTACTATTCATAATCTGAATATGTAGCTAGTATATGCCATTTATTTATTACTGTTTGTATGCAAATGCTTGTATGTTTATATTATCATTATGAAATTATTTGATATTCTAATTTCTCAATGAACAGAGACATTATGAAACTACTTACAGAGCTGAGCTTTAGGTTACAGGTCTATAAACTAAGATACTTGGAAGGCTGAGGCAGGAGAATAGCAAGTTCAAGGACAGACTGTGCAGTCAATGAGACCCTGCATAAAAATAAAAGTAATAAAAGGAAGGGTGGGAATGTGCTTCAGTTGCAGATTCTTGTTAAACATGTGGAAAGTGCTCTGTGGTAGCAATCTGATGTGTAATTCATCTGCTAATCAATCACATAGCCAATAATTGTTGGAAGGTATTCGAGTAGAGCAACGAGCCTATATATAGTAGAAAAACATGATGAAAATGTTTGAGTCCATGATTATGTTGCCCAAAGTGAATCCCAGTACCTTGGAGAAAATTTTAATGCCTAATTTAAGTTTCCCAGTTACACCGTGAAGTTTAAATGTCTATTATCCTGTCTACTGCTTAAAGGAAGCCTCTAAATGTATAGCAAACCCTATAATTTTCTGAGAATTCGTGGCCAGCATGTGAGTTTAAGTCATAAGTAGAAAAACTGCCCAGCCTGAGCCCCAGAGTAAGATTCTGTTTCAAAATGGCAATTAATAATAGTAATAATAACAATGACAATAATAGTAATTATCATCTAATTTTTTTGGCTACTATCCACTGTTGTAGACTGTTCTCCGCTCTATAATAACAACATTTTAGGGTGTTTTTAATGTTTCAGTGTTTCACATTTAGTTTTTAGTACAAAAACTTTAAATTTTGATCTCTGTAATTTACTTCTATTCTGTTAAAGTCAAGTCATAACAATGCTAATTCAGTTGATTTGTTAAAACTTGGTGCTGATGTAAGAAGTCTTCTCTGTCCTTTTTTTCCTCTATCTTAGCTGCTCTGACTAGGTATGAAGAAAATATAAAATGAGAGGAAATCAAGTACTATAAGCCTACCCAGTATTGGTCAGTTACTAGATTCTAAATCTTTACTCATCAGGAATATACTTGGATTGAAAATATAAATAAATATCTGTCAATTATTGTTCATTGAAAAATCTAGGATTTAGGTATCTGTTTGCTGAGGTTGAGTCAATTTGAAAGGAACTAGATGGGGATTTAGTAATCGCAGATTTTTACAGAATAATGGTAATTAAGGACCATACTACAATTTACAAAGCAATTCAACTTAACTGGTTACATGAGCTTCTCCTGTCTTCCAGTCAAACCTCTGACTCAATTCTTAAGTTACAACAGACACCGTGAGCATCTCCCATCTTCTGTGGTCTGTTTTGTAAAAATATGGTACATCATTTCTTTATTATTATTATTATTATTATTATTATTATTATTATTATTATTATTATTATTATTATTAATGAGGTTGTTCTTACTGCTCTCCAGTCAGAGTATGTCTTTCCTCCCCTGTTTTCCAGGTTTTACCTCTGCTTCTCAGTGAGAGGAACATGGGACAGTTACTTTCACTGGAATCATTTAGAATTGTTTCCTAGTTTCCTGACATTTCCATGTCTTCTATGATAACATAGCCATTTTGATTACTGCCTTGAAAAAAAATCTATGGACTCAAATTAGCAAAGTTCATTATTTTTCTGTCTGTTTTGGGTCAATTCTCTCATATTATGATTTCAAGATTCTAATTAAGATAATTGCTTACAACATGAAGCATTTATTAATCTTAATTTTAATGTTTCTTCACCTATATCTTAAAAATAAATTTGTTGGATGCTACACTGGGCCATCTTTATTAGAAGTTTTGGTAATCTATTGTTTTTTGGTTCCTTTTATGAGATTATTAGTCTAGTGCTGTCAATATGGAAGTGCTATTTGTTCTTTTATGGTTATTTTAAGTCAAATCCTCTACTCGTATATTCAAATTATTTGTATTTAAAACATCTCATCTCTCAAAATTACCCTTACTCCCATTATTGATTTAATTGTTTTTCCTCTTATTTGAGTTAACATTTCCAAATCCTTCTTATAGCTTCTAATGGTTTTGCTTTAATTTAATTTCTATTCTTTGTGTGTGCCTGTGTGTGTGTGTGTGTTGCACAGCCAGGGCAACACAGAAATACTTGTACTGAAAAATCAAACATGACAAAATAATTTTATTTTGTTTGGATTTACCTTTGGGTATCAGCTTATCATTGGAAAAGACAGATCAGTCTTTCTGCCGATCCACTGCAAATGGGTCTGAAAACACATTAGTGTGAGACACTCATAGAAGCTTTACTTGTAATAGCCAAAAATTTAAACTAGCTTGAAATAGAGAAAATTTACACTGACTCTTTGATGTATCAGTTGATCCACCCTATATCCAATAGCATCCATGACACACTGTAATATCTAAAATCCCTAGCCTCTGTGCATTTCAACTTTTGAATTCCTTTTGTTTATTGTCTGATTTGACCCCACCTACTATCTTGATCCTAATAAATATTTTACTTTGGAATTATTAGCTTCAGGTTCATTCCTCTAGACAGCACTTTCAAAATTGAAGCCATTCACACCAATGAGAACTTTAAAACCTTTCATTCAAGCTGCTGATTTTATAAAAAAGTTATTCTTGAACCTTTCTTTCTGCCTTGCTAATATCTACTTAGTAACACTCAAATATATGCATTTCTCAAAATTGGATCTATAAATATGGTCAAATCGAAAGCTGGAAATTTCTAGCACTACCAAGTCTGTATTATTTAATTATCATCCTTTAAATATGAAGCAAATGTAGCATGTATACCTGTTTTATTAGTACATTCCTAGATCATTTGTTTTTGCAGCTGGAGATGGAGAGGCTCTGGCCTCATATGCTATTGATAATTCTTGGATGAAGAAAGTCTACAGATGTCAACTTAAATGCTTCAAAAGGTTTCTTTCATACTAAGAAAGGGACGCCATTTTGTCCCTCCGTTGTTTTCATCTCTCATTATTTAGAAGCCTATTCTGCTAGGTTAAGATCTATCAGGACAGAATAAACAAATAACTTTCTTAAACCTGTGGTTTTCATTCAAGTTGAGTGGTACGCAGCAGCACATCTTCCTGCGGTAATGAGCTGTTAAGGAGCCCGCTAATGGCAGTTTAGTCACTGTAGCTAAGGATTTCCCTACCAATAAATCCTGTTTCCTTGGCTATTAGACAGAAATCTTTCCATAGCCTCTGAGCTTAAGTGGCACTGATTAATGGCCACAGAAAAGAAATACTGTTCTCACCGAACAAACATAACACCCGTAACACCATTAAAATCCAAGGCAGAACCTTAATATTCTAATGTGTTTGCAAAAAAACAAAATAATGAAAAGGTTTGTTTTGTGAAAAGCCATTCAGTTTTGAAAAGTAATGGATACATCTTATCTGTAGAAAATGATGCAAGAACTCTTTTTTTCTTAAACCATGTTGTACACAGATTTTAAAATTATACCCTGAAACAACTGTCAGCTAAAGAAAAATATTTGAAAATGCCTTAAATCTATTGGATAAATATTAAAATAAATTCTCTGGAACCTACCTTAAAATAAAAGCTAATCTTTTGTGTAGATTGAAAGTAAAATATCTTTGACTGGCATTTCATATTTAAAATAAGACAATTTATAAGGTTTAAATATTTATTTTCTGTAATAAAATGTACAGTGCACATATTACTACTTCTTTGTATGTGATAAGCAATCAGTATTAGATTTAAGGTACTTTTTCCCCATTTACTTAAGAGTAAGTCTTCTGTTTTCTGTAATATCAAAAGCTAATATCTCATAACATATTTGCCTTGTGGTTCTTTAATGTAATTGGATGTGTTTTATTATATAGAATAGAGTTAATTATTTTATCGTTGAATGTGTTTTATTATATAGGATAGAGTTAATTCTTTTATCATTATTCCCATGCACTCATAACTTGACTTTTTTCTGACTTTATTCACCACACAGTTTTAACAGTTGTTTATGATTAAATGGTATGAATTACTGTACAAAGTGATTCATTAAATAAAAAGTTTACACATAAAAAAGCAACACATAGCTTGGCTATATTAGTCATGCAATCACTTTGCTTGAGCCAAAGTCTATGCAGTTCAGTGAATTTCTGGTCACTTAGAATGGCCATATTGATGCTTTGGAATTTCACATAGGCTTTTACACTTTCTCTGTAAGTTACATTTTATACCACACACACACACACACACACACACACACACACAGAGAGAGAGAGAGAGAGAGAGAGAGAGAGAGAGAGAGAGAGAGAGAGACAGAGAGATTCAGTCATGTGCCCAGCACTCACACTGTGTCTTTCCTCATGTTCTGTCATTTTTTGGACTCCATTTTACATTTTATACTGTACCTACAGGCATATTGTTATGTAAATAAATACATATACATACATGATACATTTTAGGTTAGAAACTGATATGTTGGAGAATGTTTTGATTTCTTTCTGGGATCTGGTGTTCCTTAGCACTATACATTCTAAATCTATTCATTTTCCTAGAAATTTGTGTTTTGACTTTTCTTTGGAGATGAGTAGTATTCCATCTTTCCTATGTACTAGTTCTCCATGGTCCATTCATCTATTAATGACAACTAAGTTGATTCTATTTTCTTGATTATATGTACATATGAAAATACAAATATCTCTGTGATAGGTTGTGGAGTTTTCTGTGTATAAGCCTGGGATTAAAATATAAGAATCATGTGGTATTTTATTTTTAAAATTTATTAGTTAATTTCAAGACAGCATATCTCTATATAGTTCTGGCTGCCCTGGAACTCACTCTATAGAGCAGGTTGACCTTGAATTCAGAGATCTGCCTCTGCCTCACAAGTACTGGCATAAAAGTCATCTGCCACACCTGCCCAGTGATTTTTAACCCTGTAAGAAACCTCTAACTGATTAGCATAATGACTGTATTAATTCTACCCCTCTCCTTTGCTGTCATATTTCTAGACAGTCGAAGGCATTCTGACAGAGGTGATATGCTGTTATACTCTTGTCTTATTTCATTATTCCAGTGACTAGAGATGTTGAGCCCTTTTGAAAATAGTTTTGTGGGTTTGTTATTATTTTTGAAAACTATTTAGTTCATTTGACTATTTTTTTGATTGGCAGTTTTGTATTTATAGCTTTTAATTTCTGAAATTCCAAGTTACTCAGGTTCTCTCAGGGTGCTACATGTAAGCACACACAAGCAGACATGCACCTGCATAGCTATTGTCCATTCAAAATTAGTATTACAAAATACATTAACAGCTACAATTATGTAAACTAATGTGATTGATTTCAAAGGTAATCTATGGGGGTGGGGGTATGCTCACATTCAGTAGGGATTTGTTTCAGCTCACTTCTTTACCCTGCTCAGTGTTTCTGATAAAGTCTTGGATGTTCTTGTTTAAGGCATCTGCGACTAACTGAAACTAAGGCTTAATCGGAACACTTGATGATTTGGGGAGAAAATTATATACGCTTTGTACCCATCTGCCCATGGAAAGTCATATTATTGTGTTTTGTATCGTGTCTTAGGAGCATGAATCTAAAAATGATTAAATGACAACTCATAGGAAATTGATTTATGCTAATGATTTTAAACTAATTAATTACAATTACTTATTTTATCAAAAAATCAATTACTTACATATTCTGTCACTTTAATTAAGGCAGTCAATAAAATCAGATGAATGGGAAGCATAAAGTTATATAGAAAAAAACTAATTTTCCTATTTAATAAAATCTGCTACAGGTCAAAACTGAATAAACTCTCAGTTATTAAATTCTGGTAAAAATCTAATTATGCCTTTATTGAAAGATTTATTGTAGTTCAATTAAAATTTTTATCGAAATTAAAAGTTGCAAACAGTTCATGGAGAATGACTAAACATTCTATTTTATAAAAGTTCATTGTTGGCCTCAGAAGATATTTCAGAGGGTGAAGGCATTCCTCACACAATCACATAGACCGCTTAGCCCCAAGAACCCAGGTAAAGGTGCAAGGGGAGCTGACTCCATGAAACTTTTCTCCCATATTCACATGTACACCATGGCATGTGTGCTCACTCACATATATCAGGTACATTTGCACAAACATGCACACACATACACATGAAGATATATTAATAAATATTATTTTTTAAATTAAAGGCATTGCTAAATTAATTTTATTTTAACCTTACCTAGAATCGTTATAGTTTTATTAACCTTTAAGTAAATTACAGTAACATAAAGGAAAAGTATCCATGACCTGGAACCTTTAGCTTATAATAAAAAAAATATCATATACTATGTGCTACTATTAAAAGAAATATACATTTATGCCATTTAATAGACACAAGCACCTAGGGCATTGTGGTTATACTAGAGTTAAAAAAAAAAAAACAAATCAAACCCACAATTGTCACAATGATAGATGTATGACATTGGCCTTTAAAATCTCTTACGATTTCCAAGAATGAACATCATAGCATACTTAGATCCAGTAAACAAAATTCTCTCCTACATTCCATGTACATACCCTTATCTACCCACTAATTCTATTGCTTTCTTGTCATGTTCAAAATCAGTGCCTTTAGAAGACGTTTCAGTGGGTGAAGACATTTATCACACATGCCCAGAACCCAGGTAAAGGTGCAAGGAGGTCTGGCTGCTGTCATCTCTGTCTGGGTGGGACTAAAATACTCATTTATACTCTACAGCAAGTATTCCAAAGAGAGGATTCTGGAATATCAGAGAGGTTGAGGAGAGATCTCCTTCCTGTGCTCTGCTGGCTGATGAGTGTACATGCGCAGACCTTCTATTGCTTTTCCCACTGACATCTTTCATGTAGCCATAGCAGATTCAGAAGGACAGCAGAGATGTTTAATACGTGTAGTAATGTCAGCTGCTTAATCAAAAGTGACCACACTTGACAGGGCAGCAGCTGATGTCTCCTTTTGTCTTTTTGGCTTGCGTGCAAAGTTCATCTGATTCTTTCTGTCTCTCACAGTAATTAATTAACACTGAGCAAGTATGACCGTAAAGGTGGCCCCAGGGAAACTCTTGTCTCATACATAGACACTACAAGGAAGCCTCTCAGCCCATGTGAACTAACCATGTAAGAAATGCCTTTTACTATACAAAGAAGTCATACAAGAGATAGCAGGCTAAGAGCTGAATTAAAACAGCACATAAAAGGCTAATATCTTTGAAGTATTTGTTAAAATACCATACACTTAAACAAATTCTACGATGCCTTTTTTTCAGTGAGAAAATATGCTCACAGCTTAGGGAAAACCTTAATTACACTTCAACTGTGGGTGCTTTTAATTTCTAATGGGATATCCCTACTTAATTAAGTTATGGTAATAGGCCCCCAGTAGGCATGACCAGGAAAAATAGGTAACTTCTTTTGCTGTTATAAATTTTCTTTGATGGAATTGGAGAAATGGCTAAGAGCTATGAGCACTTGCTGTTTTAGCAGAGAACCCAGATTTGATTCCCAGTACTAAGGTCAGGGCTTGCAACTGTCTGTAATTCCAGTGCCAGTAAATGTAGTGCCTTTTCTGATTTCTGTTGCCATACACATGGTACACAGACATGCATCAAGGCAGGATACACAGACATATTTAAAAAATAAAATAAATGTCTTATGAGTTCTCAGTTTTTAGCAGGAGAGAGGCATATCTATTTTTGCTAAATTTTGAGAATCAGTTAATATAATAATGTGTTCTGTGCGAGTAGATACTAAATAGAGGGATTGCTCTTCCAGAGTCATACTGATATAGCTGAGGATGCTTGCAGCTAACCATTGGTCTGAGCATGGAGACTCCAATGAAGCAGCTAGAGAAAGGACTGAAGGAGCTGAAAATGTAGGCAACCCCATGGGAGAGACAGCATTGTCAAATAACCAAACCCTTCTTAATTCCCATGGACTAAAATACTAATCATTGAGCACACATGGAGAGACCCCTGGCTCCAGTTACATATGTAGCAGAGGAAAGCAGTGTCTGGCATCAATGTGAGAAGAGGCCTTAGGCCCAGTGAAGGCACATTTTTCCCAATGTAGGGGAATGTCAAGGTACTGAGGTGGAGAGGATGATTGGAAGAGGGAGCACCTTTGGGAAGACAAGTGGAGGGGGGCAATGAGAACAGAGGGGGTGAGGGATAATATCTGAAATGTAAATACAGAGAATATCTAATAAAAATAAATTGAGACAATTTGAGGTTTAGTCATAAGAAATTTTTTGAATTAAGCAAGTTTTAAATTTATATAAATTTATAATTTCAAGTATTAATGACAAAAATGGGAATGCTACTCTAAAGTACATCTAGAATAATTTACAAGTGATATTTAGAAGATTGAAGCTAATTAATATTAATGATAAACTGATTCTGAGTTTTTCCTTTTTGCTCAGATATTTTCTTTATTTACATTTTAAATGTTATCCTCTTTCCCAGTTTTCTCTCCAGAAACCCACTATCATACTCCACTCCCCCTGTCCCTTTGCGAGTGCTCTCCCAACTCACTCCTTCCTGACTCCTGCCCTGGCATGCCCATACACTGGGACATCAAGTCTTCAAAGGACCAAGAGCTTCTCTTCCCATTGATGCTGGACCAGGTCATCCTCTGCTGACACAGCTGGAGATATGGGTCTCTCCAAGTGTATTCTTTGGTTGATGGTTAATTCCCTGGAAACTCTGGGGGTTCTGGTTGTTTGATATTGTTGTTCTTACTAGGTTCAGTCCTTTCTCTAACTCCTCCATTGGGGACCCTGTTTTCAGTCCAATGGTTGGCTGAGAGCATCTGCCTCTGTATTTGTCAGGCTCTGGTAGAGCCTCTCAGGAGACAGCTATATCGGGCTCCTGTCAGAATGCACTTCTTGGCATCAGCAATATTGTCTGGGTTTGGTGACCTTTTATGGGATGGATCACCAGGTGGTAGAGGCTCTGGATAGCCTTTCCGTCTATGTCTTGCCCAAACTTTATCTCTGTATTTCTTCCTGTGAGTAATTTGTTCCCCCTTCTAAAAAAGATTAAATTATTCACACTTTGGTCTTTCTTTTTTCTTGAGCTTCATGTGGTCTGTGAAATTTATCTTGGGTATTCTGAACTTTGGGGTTAATTTCCACTTATTAGTGAGTGCATACCATGCATGTTCTTTCGTGACAGGGTTAACTCACTCAGGAAAATATTTTATCATTCCATTCATTTGCCTAGTAATTTCATGAAGTCATTGTTTTTAATACCCGAGTACTACTACATTGTGTAAATGTACCACATTTTCTGTATCCTTTCCTCTGTTGAAGGACATCTGGGTTTTATACAGCTTCTGGCTCTTATAAATAAGGCTGCTATAAACATAGTGGAACATTTGTCCTTGTTATATGTTAAAGCATCTTTGGGTATATGCCCAGGAGTGGTATAGCTGGGCGCTCAGGTAATACTATGTCCAATTTTCTGAGGAACCACCAGACTGATTTCCAGAGTGGTTGTACCAGTTTTCAATCCCATCAACAATGAAGAAATGTTATCATCTCTAGGTAAAAATAGGTGTTTTTCCTAGATGTCTATGTTTAGGTTTCATTCAGCTTTAATTTTATTAGCTGTTAAATTAACTGGGTAAATATTGTGCAGGGTATGGGACGTACAATATAAGAAACCTTCAATAGCTGATTTTCAGCAACATTTGTATAAGATTTATTGATATTAGTTAATGAAACTGTATATGCAATGTGCTTCCCCTAAATTTCTACCCGGCTCATTCAACAGCAACTGTTCATCCCAGGTGTACTCACGCGCTATAACTATGGTAGAGTGCCGAGAAGGTTCTATCTCAGGAGCTGATTGGAGTCCTATTGCAACTTTGACGGAAGGCATTTGGGGCTCAGAAAGAAGCTTCTATAGTGTTATAAAGACAGGTTTGTTTAAGATGGAGACAGTCTTTTTTTCTAAATGTCATAACAGGCACCACACACTTAATAACTATCAGGAACTCAGTGGTTCTGCATGATTTGATGAAAATAGAAACCTCCACATAAAACCAGATGCGATGAATCTAATAGAAGAGAAAGTGGAAAAGAACCACAAGCACATTGTCACAGGAAGAAATCTTCTGAACAGAATATCAATAACTTATGCTCTAAGATCAAGAATTGAAAATGGGACCTCATAAAATTGAAACATTGCTGTAAGGGAAAGGACACTGTTACAGCACAAAACAGCAATTTACAGATCTGCCAGAGCCCGGCCATTACAAATGCAGCCAAACATCGGACTGAGCATGGGGTCCCTGATGGAGAAGTTTGGGCAAGGTCTGAAGGAGCTGAAGGGGTTTGCAACCTCATAGGGAGGACAACAGTATCAATCCACCAGAACAGCCGAAGCTCCGAGGGACTAAAGTACCAACCAAAGAATACATGGGGGTGGAGTTGGGGGCACTGCTCCAGCTGGATATGTAGTAGAGGATTGCCTTATCTGGCTTCACTGAGAGAGGAGGCCCTTGGTCCTGTGGAGGCTTAATGATCCAGAATAGGAGAATGCTATGGTGCTGGGACAGGAGTGGGTGACCTGGTAGGGGAGCACCCTCATAGAGGAACTGGGGAGGGAGAGGAAATAGGGGTTTGTGGAGGGGAAACTGGAAAGGGGTATACTATTTGAATGTAAATAAATAAAATGACCATTAAAAATAAACAAAAATGGTAGTACCTTAAAATATGTTAAATTTATGTAATGATGCTAAAACTTGAATTTAAATTATGTGAGCAAGATTTGAAGATCCAAAAATGATGCAATATGAGAAAGTGGATGGGGATGGGGGATGGGAGTGGAGTGGGGGATGGGAGTGGAGTGGGGGATGGGGGCAACATTTCAAATATAAATGCAGAGAATATCTAATTTTAAAAAAGGACTCTCTGCTAAATGAAGGGTGGTTTGGGTGTGACCATTATACTGAATATAAGTACGATACTCCCTGATGTTACTCCTTCAATACTCCCTGATGTTACTCCTTCAATACTCCCTGATGTTACTCCTTCAGTCTGAAGCTTGTGCATCAGAAACACTTTATCCATTATCCAAGAATCACTGAGACTATGTTAGATAAAAGAAAAGAACTGAAGATCCATGAGAAAGGATAACTTTTTAACCAGAAATTATAGTAGCTGAATATAGTGGTACACATCTATTCAAAGAATGGAAGTGGATCACAGGTTTGAGATGAATTTGTCACCTGTATATGTACATTACATATATCTAATGTTTATTACATATTCATATATTTATCTTATATATTGTTAGACTGTGTATACCCTGAGTTATAAAATATATATTTAATATATTTAAAAAACTGCATAGGCTGATATAAAATATTTTGTTCTAGTCTGACACTGAATTTAGAAAATACTAGGAACTATGGATTATCTTGTAAGAACAAAGAAATGTCCATTTGACCCACTCTCAGATACCTTTGTGTTACACGATTGCACACTGTATCCTTCTGGGATGGTGTCTGTGTTCTGTAAGTTATTTCAGTGCCCTTGTCAGAGAGTCTGCTCTGAGATGTGATACCTAATCTTCTGTCTATAATGTGCTTTGAGTTATAGAAGCTTTATAGATGTAAATTTTACACCTAGAAGATAGGAACTGCTAGACTGACAACCAGCTATGTGTGCTTGTTTAGAAGTAGTGACTGAAAAAAAGTTCTTTTTATAAGAGAGTAATATTCATGCTTCACACCATCAAAGAATGAATTAGATTCCAAATCAATCCCTATACATACTAGACAACCACACATTTAAATACTAAACAGTTTTTATTTAGTAAGAATTTCTAAATGTGGAAAATTTCATGCTGTAACAAATAGATGTCTGATCATATAAAATACAACTCAGAGATGTTCTCCTATGTAAACTCTGAGACAATATGAATATATTACTTACCAGCTTTTCTTATTGCTTGCTAATACATACACTGTAGATGAAAATACATATGCCTTTACAGTTAAAAATGTAATTTCATAACTCAGTGTGTAATGTAAGATACAGAATGTGACTTTTTAAATATAACAATGTACTTGAGCAGTTCTGTTTCTCAATACCACCTCTCTTTCTAATTTTTTTCCCATCTTATCTTCACCCTCTTGTTCTCTTTTAGTTGCTGATTATATTGTGGGGGTTGTGGGGTTCTCTTTCCTTCTAGAAACTACCTTTCAAATATGTAGGAAAGCTTGACTCTTCTACTATGTCAGAATCTTACTTTCATTTCTTATGTCTTTTAAGTTTACACTTTAAATTTAGCAGGCAGATGCCGCAGCGGTGCTTCCCTATGGCATGATTTATGTGCTCTAACTCCCACTGTACTTGCATATCCAGGAAAATTAAAGTGCATTTTAGTCCTGTGCTCTGTGATGTCAGTGGTCTGTTTTTCCTCAAATACCCTGAGTACAATGGCTGTGAAAGGGGATAACATTTGAAATGTAAATATACAATAAAAAAATAGAGGAAAGGAAACTTGAATGACTTGGTGGAAACAGGACTCTTCTGTTTTGAGAATTACATGCACACATGTCTGCCTCCACTCGTACATCATGTATTTATTTGTTGTTTAACTGTATTACCATTTTGATTATTCTCTTCAGAGTTCTGTACAATGCTAGAGGCTTAGCAAGAACCCAGAATCTTTTTGTTGTTCTATTGACAGATGGTTATTTCAAATGATCAGAGCGATAAGATAGCTTGCTAAGGATATGCTTACTGTCTTGTTGGAAGTAAGTCTAATACTGACTATGTGAATAAATGTATTGAGGCTGCTTATAGCTCCCATAGTCCTAAATATGTAAGCCCCAGGGATATTTCATTAAGTAGATTTTTATTATAAGATGAAATATAAAAGTTTAAGGCATCATATATTTTGCCACCCATGAAAAAATATACTTGGACAATTTTATTAAACATTTCTTCACATTTCTACAAATTGTTTAGTGGCTAACAGATTCTGATTATAAGGAGTGTGATAAATTCATTTTATGTGTAAAAGAATTAGTAGGGGAATCATGAGCATTCGTGCCCATTTTTTCTCCACATTTCATTTATATGTTGGTCATAATTTCAGAGGTTGTATTCACTGGTGGATTATTGTTATTATGAAGATAGCAGGACATTGAAGCTTAGAGATGAATGATTCTATTTTGCACAAGTTTCATTCAATGAATTCACATCAATAAATGAATGGGAGTTTTCTTTCTGAATGAGACATTTAAATATAACATGGGTGGAGTTAAGAAAGCAAGTTTGGTACCCTTTTAACATCATATTACTTAACACAATGAAGCTCAATTTTGTATTTACTTTCTTATTCATTCAGTTTTATTTTTGGGACAGGACCTTGCTTTGTTTTCTGGTTGGCCTTGAATTTGCTACAAAGGAGAGGAAGGTCTGGAATTTCTGGTTTTCCTGTATTGTGAACATAGACCACCACACCCAGTAAGAATAACAGCGATTTTTTATTAGCAAAGAATAGAATGCCAATAAATTGTCCCCTTGCTTAATAATGAAGATGTCTCAGGGAACTAGTTCCTCACATACTGGGTTAATAGAATATTTGGTCCCTCCTTGTAGTATATACATAATAAATGACTGTTGTTATAAAAGAATTTTAGTGCATAATCTAATTTAATGATATGGCATTATACAAGTTATTTACCATAGCATACTGATTAAACAAGAGAAATATTATGTATTTGATATATTTTAGAGATATATAAGGAAGAAATAAATCATTAAAATATAGAATGAATCTATAAAATAACAAGTTCAGACAACTATAATAGCAATCGTGATATTTATAAAGACAATAAATAGAATTTTGGATTGTAGAATTTTTTTTTTCTTTTTTCCTTCTTTTTGAAAACTGGTTATTTTATGTATTTACATTTCAAATGTTATATGCTTTTCCAGTTTCTCCTCCATAGAACTCCTATTCCCTCTGCCCTCCCCTTGCCTCTATCAGGGTGCTCCTTTACCCACTCGCACACTCCTGCCTCACTGCCTTAGCATTCTCTACCCTGCATCATCGAGCCTTCACTGGACTAATGGGCTCCCCTCCAAATGAGGCCTAATAAGGCCATCCTCTGCTACATATGCAGCTGGAGCCATGAGTCCTGCCATGTGTACTCTTTGGTTAGAGGTTTAGTCACTGAGAACTTTGGGCTTTCTGGTGGGTTCATATCATGTTCTTCCTCCTCATCTCCTTTTGTTTGTGCCCTAACATCTTTGTTGGGGTTCCTATTATCAGTCAGATGTTTGGATGCATCTGCATTGGTCAGGCTCTGGAAGATTCTTTTGAAGGACAGCTATACCATGTCCTGTAAGCAAACACTTCTTGGCATCAGCAGTAATGTCTGAATTTGGTGTCTGCAGATGGTATGTGTCCCAAGGTGGGACAGTTTCTGGATGTTCTTTCCTTCGGTCTCTGCTCCACTTTTTCTCCCTGCATTTCCTTTTGACAGGACAAATTCTGGATTAATATTTTTGAGGTGGGTGGGTGGTCCCATCCCTCAACTGGGGGCCATGCCTATCCACTGAACGTGGTCTCCACAGGCTCTATGACCCTTTTGTTGGGCATTTCAGCTAATGTCCTCTCTGTTGGGTCCTGGAAACATCTTGTGTCTCTTGTGACTAGTTTCCCATCTCCCACTGCTACACACCTTCTTTCAAATTCCTGACCCTCTGTACTCCCATCTCCTCCCATATCTGACCTGGCCCACCATCTCCATTCTCCCTCCTCTCTCCCTCCCAAATCCCTCTCTTCCGCTACTCTCCAAGGTTATTTTCTTCCCTTTTCTAGTAGGGCCGTAGCATCCACACTTTGGTGTGGCCTTCCTTCTTCTTGTGGCTTCTTATGGTCTCTCAGTTGTATCTTGGGTGTTCTGAACTTTTTTGGAGAGCTTTTAAGTGGTAAAAATAGGAATGACTCTGAATGAGAACATGTGTTCTAAAGCATCATACTAAGTTACATTTGCGAGATTAGGAACTGGTTTGTTACTTCTTGCATGAAGATACATTAAAGACTCACAAACACTGCAGAATGCAAACATTTTCCTAGAAGCTCTTTCTAATTAAGGGAGGCTGGTTGGCAAATATTTGTCTCAACTTTCTGTGAATAAGAATCTGGAGGCATGTCTGTGATAGACAAAGTTCTGTTAAAATAGGAGTTAGGAATGTGGATACAAAGTTAGTGACTTTGCAAAGGAAATAGCAATTCATTTTAGAATTTGCATTTATAGTAGAAGAAATTGTTGGTCAAGTTCATGCCTAGGTTTAATTTTTAAAAGTATGTTTGAAATCTACAAAATAGGTTCGATACATGATAATAGTAACATGGAGATTTCTTTTATGGCTTTGTTTTCTTACATCCACTGACCCTGGATATATGATTTTTGCAAAGCAAATCCAGATTTAATAACAATTCTTGTAAAATGATATATTTTAGACAAGTCACATGATAATATACTCCTAAATATATCTACTGAAAAATAATGAATACTACAAAAAAGTCATTTATAAACATGTAAACAAGAAACAAAAAACATATCAAGAACAAACCATTCATGACATTGGCTAAAGAAAATATTAAAATATGAGTATAAACAAACTTATACTTAAAAGAAAGGGAAGAGGAGAAGTCATTGAATGAGAAGCAAGAGAAAGAGAAAAAATACTAGTCTTAGCTGAATCAATGACATTACATTAGCTAGATTCATTGAAGTAAAGAAAAAACAACTTATATATTCATCTGTGAGCAAGAATCTGGAAAATTGAAGCTGTGCCTCAAACAGCCCTGTTGAAGGCAAGGAGATAGCTATCTAATTCTACAAAATTCAAGATAAAAAGTAGTTTGTCACAAATGAAAGAATTGCTGATACAGTAATATATGTCTTAAAAACAGTTCCTGTGGACTTAGCTGGGTCTTGGATCATTTGGTGCCTCAAAGCATATCTAGGTGGCCTGTGTTTTTTTTTTCCCTGATGTGTAGATGATGAATCTGAGACTTGAAGAGAATCTAGTATGCCTTAGTTTAATAAGTCACCAAGTGGTGTGAGATAAACAAAACAAAAGTGTAAAACATGAATTTTATGCTTGTAGCTAATATATTAATTAATAGTAAAAAACATTGGTACTCCAAAATTCCATTTCCTATTCTATTGAGTTTAATCTTTCAATGATCCCAATGATAAAGAAGTCTAAGTAAATGGATACAAAACCCAGGTAAACTGTCACATCATTAATTTCAATAATGGTTACATTTTTAAAAGTTCTAAGATCGAGAAGTTTAAATGTCAGTTGGGAAATATGAAGTTACATGCAGGCACAGTACTTGAAATTCTCAGTCTCAAGAATGGTTTTATTCAAAGTGGAAGGTTTTAAATCGATACAATTATTTTAATTAAAATCGCTAAATGTTCAGTGTATTAAACAATTTAAAATACATCTAAAAATTCAAAAGTCAGTTTGTATTGACCATCTTATGAATAACTTGTGAATTTAAAATAATCATCCTACTGGCCATATATCTTGCAAGTGTAAAATATTAAACATGTAAAATTAATTGGTAAGAATTAAGTATTTTCTTTCTGCCTATGTCTCATTTTCTATAACCTTGAAGATAAAAGTAGGTTAGAACAATTAGGTTAAAAACTAGGAAGGATGCTTTCATATGTAAATTGAGCATGAATGTTTTTAATACTCTACAAAATTTGATAGAGTTTGAAACCAGGTATAATTTTTATCTATGTTTAAAGTCTCTCAACTTATCTAGTAATGTTTAATTAGCATAACTTTTTTAGCATAACTTTTGGTAGTTAAGGTAACCAAAAATGAGAGATTTCTTCAAATCTATAGCTCTAACTAGTTTTATGTGTTAACATTGATACTTGTTTCAGTATTTCATAAATTATTATTGAAATGTTTCTGAGTATTTAAAAAATCAATAGTTTGATATAGAGCATCATTAGTTTTTCCTTCTACCATATTCTATAGGATAACTATAGGAGACACACTTGACTAAGGGTCATCAATTGTAAACTCAGAAGTAAGACGGCAAGCAGTCATATAACCTTTACCCATCCATGCACAACACAAACTGTGCTGTAAATTTACAGTATTGTTTCATTTATCCTAACAGACACACATATGGTGGACAGACCTTTTACTCCCAAAGGGATACTGAAGTGATGAGGAAAGACTGGCCCCTAACACATCTTGACCAATGGCTAATCTGCCTCTCAAGTGTTCAGTTCAAGATTTTTAACATGAATGTGAAAAGAAATGGATTCAAATGCAATGCTTCCTCTTGTGTGTGCTCAATACACTTTTAGCTCCCTGTGAGTCTAATTAATCATAAATCTAGCAAAGAACTGCTTGGCAGATAAGAGCTTCTAATACTAATTCTGAAAATAATTAGTTATGTGATCTTGAATACATCATTTTCTTCACACTTTTTTCCTACACAACAGAAGACATGGTCAGTGTATTAATTTCACAGTGCCTCAAGGAAGTCCTGCAAAAGTTATAGCTTTAAACAGTAGGAACACCTTGTCTCATAGTTACAGAGGTTGGAAGTCTCAAATCAGGTAGGTGGTAAGCAGGGATGGTTCTGAGTGTTGTCATCTGAATGCAATTATTTCCTTTAATTCATATGCTGAGATATCAAACCTGATGTGATAAGCCTAGCTAGAGCCAGTGGAAAGTGTTAAATCCTGACTATTCTCCCTGATGGATGAAATTAGTAACTTCCAATAGAAACATGGTCTCTGGAGACAGGTACCATTGTTTTCCAAACATCAGATTAAGGTGATGTGTTCCTAGCCTTCTTGGACTGTAAGCCTTGAGTAACAGATATATACAGTTTATCAATCCCTCAATATAGGGTATTTTATTATAACAATGAAAATTAACTAAGCCAATTTCTCTCACAAAGTGTTTCCAATCTATAGCATATCAATATTATTCAAAAAGAAATTAGGATCTTCTACTTCTTAAAGATAATTAAAATAAATCCTTACACACCAAGAACACATTGACAAATTCTGGGTTACACCCTGTATTACATATACTTTTTGCTCATTGTATAAAAAAAAAAAAAAGCCAAGCACTGAAAAAAAAATTGTATTGATTGATATTTTCTACAACATTCTTTTCTTTCTGGTAAACTCTCTAAAATGTTTTTCTAAAGTCTTGGACAACCAGGGGACTATTGCCTGCAAATTTTTCACTGCCTTATTTACCATGTGGAAAGAGTTTGGTTAAATCTGTGTATTAGAAACACTGTGCTCCTCATTTAGATGTTTTGTGTACTATTGTTTTTTCTAGAAAACCCCATTGTGGTTTTTATTGTTTCTATGTGCCCTTTTACCAATAAAAGATGGTCTATGAAGAAAAAAAGAACTGTATTGATAACTTCCCTGATTTTCATCTCAGCTGCAGATTTTATCTTTGTTAATTTACACGTTTATATAAATGAAACACTTTGTTGATTATAAATGACTTAATCACTTGTGTTTACAGTTTTAATTAACCTAAAACTTTTTTGATTAAAATGTCAATATTTTCTTTTTTTGCAGTCAAGATTTTTCATGATGCAGATTCAATCAACCCATAGACTGGTTCATGAAACAAAATGCTTATATGTCTTTAATAGGTGTTATTTTCTGTTGCATTTGCTTGATAAACTATCCCACTTAACTAACCATACAGAAATGACCCTTTGATGCTGACTGACCAAACTCCATAGCTTAGCAAAGCTCCTATGTTAAAAGGGTTTTGATTCTTTTCTCTTAGTAATTGGAATGGTCATCTATCCTATTAATCTTTCCAAAACTAGGTCTATATTACATCAGTCTTTACCATTTATTATGCAAATGTATATTAAGAATTTCTTCCGTTTTTAAATTGAACAACTTTATTTTAAAAATCAAAGATAAATGCACAGATTTTAAGCATTTTTGCATAAAAGTATATGAATACATTTTTGTCAGTATTTGATTTTTTTAAAGGCTTGATAGTGTGCATTGAGATCTTACTAGTTACAAGGAGCATAAAGTACATGTAAAACAAAATGTAACCTGGAAATAGTCAAAGTTTTCTTGGTGTACAAAGATTAAGCATTTTCATTTTCTTTCTTTTTTTTTTTTTTTTGGCCTTTGCTTTTCTTGAACTTCATATAGTCTGTGAGTTATTTCTGGGGTGTTATCCAATTATCAGTGACTGCATATTATGTCTGTTCTTTTGTGACTGGGTTATCTCACTCAGGATGATATTCTCTAGATGCATCCATTTTCTTAAGAATTTCATAAAGTCATTGTTTCTGATAACTGAGTAGTACTCCACTGTGTAAATATACCACAATTTTTGTATCCATTCATCTATTGAAGGACATATGGGTTCTTTCCAGCTTCTGGCTACTATAAATAGGGCTGCTATGAACATTGTGGTGTATGTGTCTTTGTTGTATGTTGGAACTTCTCTGGGGTATATGCCCAGAAGTGGAATAACTGGGTCTTTATACTTAAGTGATTCTACTTCTTTCTAATCTACTGTGTTTACCTTCATCAATGCCCTTATTCTTCACTGGGCTCTTGGTAGAACCCCTCATTTCCTCATAACTATCCCATTTTCCACCCCATCTATGCCCTGAACCACTAACCAGCAAATTCCTTGTTTTAGACCCTTCTTTTACTTCTTGGTTCTGAAATAAATAGCATACCCCTCAATATAAAGTAAAAAAAAAATTGCAGCCTGCCAAAAATTACAAACAATGTTGAAATATAAAAAATCAAAGCCTGCTAATGATTTTGTTTGATGCTATATGTCACAAGCATTTCATAGCATAGAGATATGGAGTAAATAATGCTCAAATGTTATGCCTATGTAAGGTTAGAGTGACATTTTTTTACAGGACAGAAATCAATGCAACTGTTGTAAAATGTGTTTGCATTTCTTTGAGCAGGACCCCTTAGCTCCTCTATTAGCAACCCATAGCTTACATTGAATAAGAGGAATTGGCAAATCAGGGCAGCCAAAGAGGAAGGTACTTAGGTATGCAGAATTAAAAAGCCTGAAAGACTCCTTAAAAACACATCACACACTCTTCTGAAAGGACTCATGGTGCCCTTTAATCCAAAGTTTCTCAGAATTGTACTTCAAAGACAACATGTGTGGTAACTCTTCTGCAGTTGGTGTTCAAGTATTTTCTAAGTAATTCTTTCTCTGTTTTTAACACGAATAAAGATCTTATCCCATGTGTGTGTGTGTGTGTTCTCTCTGATTTTTATGTTATGTTAGGATTTTTATGGCATTTCTTGAGCATTGTACTAACATGAATTCATACTAAATTTTAGTTGGCTGATCACTTTGTGAGTGATCCATTAGTGTATGGTGTCAGTAACTGTCTCTTTTGTCATGGGTCTCTAATGGCCTGTATGAGATACTGAATGCCTATTCATTTTTTAGAGTAAAAATATCATTAAATTATCCTTAAAACTTTATTTTTGTGTCTTTGAATGTGTTTTTTTTTTTGGATTTTAAATATCATAAGGATAAGTGACAGCCTTTTCTAATCATATCATTAATAGTAAAATTCATTGATTATGTATATTATATATTTTTAAAACATATAATATTATACATATGTATAAATATAACAAACCAGACTAATCAGACGAGTTAATAGAATTTGCTCTACTTTATTCATAATTTCCTCCACTCAATTATAGTTCCCAGTTAGCTATTGACTGTTACTTTGTTCAATAAGAGAGAATTCAAGAAATATCAAAATTCTCCTTTGCAGTGTATCCAGTGGGAAATGTATCTCTACAGTGGGTGTCAGAAGTGGACTCGGCAGAGGAACTACAAAGTGTGATTATTCTGTGCAGTTATGAGCAGGATGCCCACAGGGATACACGCTGCAATGATGTGGCTAGATCAGAACCTGCAGGACCTTTCAAGCTGAGGGAAGAGGGGCAACAAAACATGGTCATGGCCGGCTTCAGGGAACGAAACTTCTAAGGAACATCTCAGCACAGCCTGAAATTAGGAAGGGGATCAGAGGTTGAGGGGAGTGTCCTGTAGCACAATTTGGATTAAACCTGTAAGATAAGTCAAGAATCTCAAGTAAATTTGGATTTCTAGATTTTCTCTATAGGCTGAGAGCTAAGTCATTTGATAGAGTGTTTGCCAATATACACAAAGCTTTGGTCTCTGTGTAGTGCTCCAGGACTGTAGCCATTACGTTTAGAAGGTGTACGTAGGGGGTTTCCAAACCATATCATTGTTTTCCAATATACCATGAGGGCAAGGCCAGTAAGTAACACAGGGGACAATCCAAACAAAAGAGAAAGGAAGACCATCACACAAACAAATTAAAAGGGAGATATTTTATTCTAATATTGCCTGTGTGTTAAATTTTGCTGTTTATGTGTTTTGTCTTTGAAATTGAAATTAAATGAGTAAACCCACCACATACATGGTAGGCCCTAGTGCCTTTCTCTGAATCCGGTTCTTCCTTAAAGCAAGAGATGAGGCCCCGGATATGGACGTCTAGGCAAACACTCTTCTCTTCCCATTAGTTTTTGTCCGTTTATTTCTGAATATTGCAAGTTTGTTTCCATAAAGTAGTTCTCAAAGATAAAGTAGTTTGAACTGTATTTCACCTAGCGTTTTATAAAACAAGAGTTTAAAAATTGAGAAAGTGTTGAATGGAATAGAAATCACACACACGTTTTAGGGAAGAAAGCAGCCTGGTAGCATGCATCAACTCTTGGCTGTGCTTCAGCTCTATTTCCAGGTGAAAAGGCGCTGGTAATGTATTTAAGTCTGACAGCAAAGCGGCAAGAAATTGAAACGATTGAGACCACTGACGAAATGTAGATTTCCATATGTTGGCTTTAGTTGTGAACTTTGACACCACTCTATAATGTATTCTGAGAAACGAGCTAAGAAGACATTCGGACCTCCAAATTCACTTAATATTTGCACACAAACATCTAGAAAATGCAGATGTTTGAAGCTATGAAATAGTGCACATAATGTTTCACACGTTGTGTCAGATGTAACAGTGAGTATCTGCAACTTTACTTTGAGATGGCTTGGTATTTTTAGGAAATCATACAACTCTAAACCATGTAACCTAACTACAAAAGCACACAATCGAAAGGCATGCCTCAAAATATTTACACTCTTCCCATCTGGACTGTTTTTTAAAAAGGTGGGCGTTGCCTAGTGATTCATTCAAGGGATCAGCCATAAAGGGGAGAAATCGCATTGGAATTGAAATAAGTTTTTGGTTTTGATTTTCCCCGTAGTTTAACTTTTTTGCTGGGCAGAAAAACTTTTGGTAAATGTTGAATAGATGTTTGAGTCTTCTGATTTATTAATGTAGTAATATATTTGGCTTGGAAATTCATAAAATAATATCAAGATTGTTTTCCCATTGGAAGCAATTTCACAGGTAAAAGATTTCAAATACATGTATTCTATAGTCAAGCTTTCATTTGTGAGCTGAATCCTTATTATATAAGTTATTATAGGTAGCCATTTAGATATGTGTCCTCTATACCTTCATATAATAGGAATTTATATATGCCCCCTAATAAAAAAAGTTAGCTAGTACATATAAAAATTTGAACAAAATGTATACATTAGCCATGATACTCTTATTTTATGTTAACATTTGTTGAAGATTAAACAAAATGAGTAATTCTTCAAAGAAATCCTTATCCAAAATCTATCCATAACAATTTTCTATAAGACTGAGGATTATGTTGTATGTAATTTAAAACATATATATGTGCATATGTATTATATTTATTTTACCATAGAGTTATCTTCACAGCCTTCATTCTTACTGTTCTCAGAGCACTTAATCAGAATAAATTCATCATCTAGTTTTCCACAGAAATTACCACATTGGCTTTCATATTTTTATAATTGCTCATAGTGTTTCACAACCCTTCCTGTGTATGTGCTATGTATGCGTTCACATGTGTGAGCAGATGTATGTGGGGGCAGTTCATGCGTCTGTGCTGTGCATTGGCCTGCGGTGTGAAGTCCAAAGTGTGAAGTTGTTCCCTATTGTTCCTTACTATTTTAAGGTAACATCAAACCAAATTTGGAGTGTGAAACAAACCCTTATTTAAGAGCAGGTTCTTTTCCCCAGCTCTCAGCTGAAGTCTCTGTCAAAGCTTGCTCCCACCCAATTTGCTCCAGGCATCCTCCACATTCACAGGAGGCTAGACAGGCTGTCATCCTATTTACCCTTCATAGACCAAGGATCTGGGGAACCAAACACCAGTCCTCTTCCTGTGTGGCTGAGCCAGTATCTAGTATGTTGTTCATGTCTGAGATTACCTAATAAATGTAGACTTTACTTTAAACTTTAACTATAAAGGTTATAACATGAGTATAAAATACACACAGTATTTCAAGTAAGAAATCTATATGTCCCATGTATTAAATGAATGTGCTTGGGTTTTTTTTTTTTTGTTGTTGTTTTTTGTTTGTTTGTTTAAGCAAAAGGACTGGTTGTATAGTAGCTTATTGAAATCACAAATAAATTCCACTAGAGAAGTTAAGGCCTCATTTATATTTCTATTCATTTATACTCTATTCCACTTTATTAAATAGACAAAAAATTTAATTTGTACTCTTCTGTAATAGTTGTCCCCATCTATTCAGGATTTACCTCATTTTTCACCAAAAGAGGAAGAAAGGGATAGTAGAGGGTAAGAGCTCCAGTTTCATATGTAGCAGAAGATAGCATTGTCTGGCATCGATGTGAGAAAAGTCTTTTAGTCCAGTGAAGGCTCATTTCCCAGTGTAGGGGAATGCCAAGGCACTGAGATGGAGAGAGTGGTTGGGAGTGGAAACACGTTCATAGAAGCAAGGAAAGGGGGGATAGGAGTGGGAGAAAAGGGGATAATATTTGAAGTATAAATACAGAGAATATCCAAGAAAAGAGAATAAAGTTTGCTGCTGGAGTTAAGTGTGAACAAAGTTAACTACCAAAAATATTGAAAAGAAAATGAATATCAAAACAACCAGGTAATCTTTGTTGCCTAATTGGGGAATATTTTATCATTTAAAAACTATTATAATTCCTGATTTGGCAAAATTTGATTTATGTACATTCCTATATTTATCATTGATATTTAAGAGCACACTCTTAATTTGATTACTGTTGACAAATACAACCATTTAAATAAGAAGGTTCGCTTTGATTCACCAAGGAAAAGAAGAATTCACTATTCCATCTTCTTTACGGAGTACTGTCACCCACTTCATCTCTGTCACAGAAATGCAGCATGAGAACAGTAATTCAGCACTGGGAACAACACGAAGTACCTATTCTCAAGCTGTTCTAATCTAAATATTTGTCATTTGAGCAAATGAGTTGATTAAGTAGGAAGATCTGTACTGTTCTCACTTCTTTACTGATCTAGGAAGCGATCCTTTTATACAGACATTATTGAAAACAGAAAGCAAAAGAAACAAAGCTAGTCTTTCGTGACCAGGAAGGGTAAAGAAGTGATACAGCAAATGATTTTGATCAAGTGTCATGATTTATGAAGAACCAGTTTATCAGAGCATAAACCTGAAAAGTGTCAACTAGATGTCCTGTTATCTGGGCAATAAATTCCTTGATAGTTTATTATATTAATGCAATGTATTTAAATCATATGTACTATCTGCTTCAACATCCAACTCCTCCAGGGCATTTCCTCCTTCATCATTCTCCCAACACCCTTCTAGGTCGATCATTGATTAATAACTTAAATTGTAATTTACTTTAGTCAGGACTTGATTAGGATATATTTTAAAAATATGTACTAAAGAACTTTAAAAACCAGAACCAGTTGTATATGCGTAACTTGGAAAGAAACAAAAGCTGTAAAATTGTGGGGAGCATTCATGGTGTCTGAATCATCTGGTAACCCATTAAATAGACCTTGAGTTAATTGTAGTTGTAGGTAATAAGTTTCAGAGAAGGGCTGGATCACTTGGCAACCATGGGAGGGTAAACCCCTTCCTGCACCTTCTGAGGGGAATCAGACACTTTAAAAGTAAATAATTTTTTATTTAAAGTATAAAAGTGATTAAATCAGTACCTTCTACTACTGCCTCCTTTGCTATCTAAGCTGACAAAGTGGCCTGGGGGAAATCAAAAACACAGGTTTTCTTAAATTAATATACACATACATACATACATTCATAGATACACAAACATACAAACATAAACACATGCACATATGCATACATACATGCATAATACTGTTTATAGAACAACATGGTGACACATAAATATATAAATATAAATATATAATTAAATTAACATATTCACAAATAATTCTCAATATTATTTGATGAGTGATCTTGCCCTAAATAAAACTAATGTCTATGAAAATATATCCAAATGGAAATCAAAAATTACACTTTGCCCTTTTCTGTGGTTGATAACAGCAGTTGGTCCACTAAAGTAACCTTCTTCTTTACTAGTGATGGGATTCTGTACTGACTTCCTCTCCCCCGTGGAGTTTTTCTATGGCATGAACTGTTGCTATTCTTATTTAGGAAGTGACTCAGTTTCTGAGAGTTCATATGTATATCTACCCTGTGGTGTCTGGAAATTGCAGTCTTCCTAAAAATCATCTACCACCATTGGCCCTTTCTTGTCCCCTCTTTTACATACATCACTGAGCTTCCTCTAGGGAAGGGGTGTGGCAATTGCAAAATATACAGGCCTCCATTCTTCAAAACCTCTCACTCCCCTTATGTTGTTCAGTAGTTTCTCCTAGTTAATGACCATGTGCTGTAAGATGCAGCTCCTCTGGGCTGAGTGATGAATTGACCTAATGGATATAACAATATATCTTCAGGACTTGTTTTATTTTTATGTTTACCTATTAGACTATTAATAGTAGGCTTTCCACTAGGTTCACAACTTATCTAGCCATATGTTTATGGTCTCATTAACAGTACCATGCATGTATTCCATTTGATGGAGTGAGCCTTAAATCCAAACTTTAAAAGCTGTTTTGTTTGTCTCCTAATATATTTGCTCCTATTATATCCATGGAAATATCATACAGCTTATCACAGCTCAGAAGAATCACAGAAGGGGAGACAGGAGCAGTTTGCTTCAATCAAACTCCACATTTTTAGTGTTTGTTTTCTTCCATTTCTATTTTTAGAAAAAAGAAATCATTATATTTGGTGATTAAAGAGGAAAAACTAAAGAATTATAGGTTGTAGTGCAGTTGAAAAGTTGTTAATATTATACATAAAGTAATAAAATGGTGAGGAAAATGAAATTAGTAAATGTGCTATACGATCAACACATATTAATATTTGTGAATCCTACCATGTCTATTTATTTTGCTAAGGCAATAATTTGGGATTTCACACACATACCAAATTCCTAACAACTACATTTTCTCTGTATTTAATAATTCTGTTAACAAGAGTGTTCCTGTATTTTCAAGTTTGTGAAATTTTTCTCTCCTCTCTTTCTGTCTGTCTGTTTCTGTATCTCTCTGTCTTTCTCCATCTCCCTTTCTGTCTCTGTCTCTCTTTCTCTCTGATCCAAGAATACAGCATTTCTGACAGAAAAAAAAAAAAAGCTTTAATATCATCATGTGAATCCATGTAATTCTGAAACCCTCATGTTTAATTGTAAGAGCTAGAAACCACATATTTTTTTTAAATTTCCCAAATCTTCTTAGTAAATTCCTGGGCACTTGCTTGTCCTTTTTTTTTTTTTTTTTTTTTTTTTTTGAGGCTAGAAGAGGAAGTGAAGTCTTCTAAAGGTTAATGCACAACTCAGTGCCTTAATGAAATGTTCTTGCCAACCTGGCATCTCAAACCAATGTTGCCATCCAAAGACAGACATAGCGGCCCGGACTCTGGGACTTCTTTATGGTTCTATCCTCTTAAGCAATATTTTACAGATAACTATGAAAAATACAAGAAGGGAGCAAATAGCACAAGTGGTTTTTTTGATTTTAGAAGTGGTTGAGTTGTAAGAACATAAGATAAACATGTTCACAACAATGTAAACTATAGGTAACTGTATTTCTCTGTCTTTTTAATTGACAATTAAACCTTCTCTTCTAAAGCGCTTTTTGAAGGCTATATCCTAACAACAATATAGGTAAAAAAGAATGACAACATACTGTTGGGATAAATGTTGACATAAATTTGAGCAACTGGCTTGTTTGAAAATCTGAAGCCATATACCCAGGATTACAATGTGTATACACACAAGGGTCTTTTTTTATGTCCCTTTCCCTTTGGGGGCCAAAAAGAACATATATGTTTCATTAATAGAAATTTAAATATTGTTTTTCAAATTGAGTGCTACCCAAATGTATATTAAATATATCAGTAGATATCCTTGTAGGCTTAACATGTACTTTGTCATAGGGTCTCATTAGGTATCCTAAAATAACGCCAAATTTGAGATTATACTGATAAAACATACTGAGTGCTGGGTTAAAGGAATGTATACATATAACATCTAGCTAAAACAATCTCTTTATTCTCAAATATTTCTGATATTTGTTAGATTCCAGACACTTACATAATGTTTTAACTCCTGGTTCATTCTAGCATTTTAGATGTTGCCATTGATTTGTAGGCCACAAATGGTATTGTAATTTTTGCACATCAGATTTTTATAATATTTGATATCTATGAAGTAACTAACATATAACTTTATAAGTATAAAAAGAAGTAAATGACTCCCATGAATCTCACATATCATTGAAGTAGATTTAATTGATCTAAGGTTAATTTCATTTTGATTACAGTTCAGCAATGGAGCTAGAAATGGTTCATTCATTTGTAATAACTGCTGTGCATTCTGATTCAATTTTGTCCTTGTGGTAAAAATTTGATTTCTATGAAATCCAGCATCTTATAAAAATAACAAAATAAAACAAATGCTGAGGATTTTTAGCTATGATAATGTATGTAAAATATTTCTAATCTATGAATGAAGAAGGAATGAAACCAATTAATTAAAACTGTCGGGAATTTTTATGGAAGCAATCTGTGATTAAACACAAAGCTTTATCCAGTAGCAATTAAGTAAACGTGGCCTCGGGTATCATTGCTACTTCCCTAGGGGAAGTGTGCTGAAAATCTGTTTGAGCGTTACACTTTATTAGAGATTTATCTGCTTTAATTGATTCAGCTTCATTATAGAACTGATGGAACAACTGATATAAAGGACATACTAATCTTACAAGCAAACTTCCCATGAACTTTCTTTAACTTCAACAAGAGAAGAAAACACAACTCATCAGTATGTTCTGCCCAGATGAGAAAAAAATGGAGAAAATTAACTAAAGACTTACAATCATATCCTCAAGGATAATTTCTCAACCAAATAACTCATTAAAAGCATTCATAAACCTCCATACTAGGTACAGACAATGTTTTCAGTATTAAATAAAATATTAAAAGAATAATTCTCCAGGTGGATTTGTTAAATCCTCAAAGCGATGACCCCCAAACTCTGTCCCAGGAAAGGCAACACCCCAAATCACTCACAAGAAGCAGTCTTGATGCAAACTGCAAGAGGATTTTTATTCCAAGCATGCTGGGGCCCATACATGCTTTAGGCAGGTCCAGTGCAAGCAACTGCAGAGGCTATGATCATGTTTGACATGGCTGTATCATATCCTGAAGACAGCATTTACAAGGTCTCTCCCAATGCCATGGCTCTTCCATTCTTCCCAGTTCCTCTTTTATTATGCTCCTTAACTCTTAGAGAGAGTGAGTAAATGCCAAGTCTAAAGCCCAGGCTGAAATATCACTTATCCTTCATTCATCAATTTACATTGGTTGTACTGGGTACACATAGGGCTTCATGGGAAAACATCCAATTTAAGTTTACCCCCCCCCCCACACACACATACACACACTAGCCTACAAATAAATGAGATTTGGATTATTGTTATTTTATTTGCCATTGACAATTACTGTGTGGTAACTTCTAATCTATTCATCTAAATGCTAGCATGACTACCTCCTCAAGGTTGAACCCCAGACACTTGCTGTTTCTTGTCCATCTCCCCTCATGGCAGATTCTTCCTCTCCTCTTGTTTTTCCTCCTTCATCTCTAGTCCTCTACTCTCTCCTCACCCTCTTTCCTCTCCCCTCTCCCCTCTTTCTATTTCCTCCCTTCCCTCCCTCTCTCTTCTCTACCTTAAGACAAATCCCACCTACCTTAATCCCAACCCCCTCCCCAGTAATTAGCTGTATCCAATTTTATTTAACAACTAAGTTAAGGAACATGGTTTGCACAACAAAATCTTATAAATGTGAGAATTCACTTGTAGGTCTAGTTCTTCTGGTAGAGGATTTAGCATTACAATATATACCAACAGATCTAACTTCAACAGAACACACTTAATAGAGAATTATGATATATTATTTAGTTCTTTATAATTTGTGCATCCTAAATATTTACTTTTGTTTTCTGGACTAGCATGGGGGCAATAAGTAAAGACATTGGTGTTTCTTTATAGGGTAGCTTTTTATGTGAATTAAGATGTTTAAACACACTTTAAATTTTCTACAAGACCTATAGGGACTGGAAATAATGTATTTACATTTCATGACATTTTAACTGTGATAAGCACACAACGCTCTTTCTAGCAAACTAAACAATTCTTCATAAAGATATGATTACAGACAATACTTGCTGAAAAAGCAGAGCAAAACTTGTAAGTTAGACTCTTTCATGTCCAGAACTGGCCTTTTAGCTTTTTGGTCTTTTTTCTTCCTCTTGTTTGTCTTTGGTTTTGTTTTCTTTCATTTTTTTTTTTTTAAATTATTTTATCATGTTTAAATCAGGAAACAGTTTGAAGTGCTACTTTTTCTCAAATATATATAGAATAAGCATAATGTATAATGCATCATGCAACCTATATGTGTCAGATCACAATGCTTCATACATGTATACTTACTAGATAACTATGCAAAAATAATATTCTTAGTTAGGGTTTTTTGTGTAGCTTTGGATATCCTGTAAATTTCTTGGTAGTCCAGTCTGACCTCAAACTTGGACTCATATAGTTCCACCTACCTTTGCTTCAAGAGTGCAGGAGTTAAACGCAAGCACCACCACCACCACCTGGGTTATTCTAACTTTCTAAAAGCAAGCATTAACACATACACACACACACACACACACACACACACACATACACACACACACACACATAATTTTTAATAATTTAATGCATATTTCTTTTTTTTAAACTTTCAGTATTTTTTATTTTTTATTTTTTTAAACGACTTTATTTTACAAAACAAAGATAAATGTACATATTTTAAACATTTTTTGCTTAAAATTATACATTTTTGTCAGTACTGTTTTTTCAGACATTAAAATAATTTTTACATAAAACCATGTGAATTTATTTTTTTTAGTAAGTACTTGATTTTTTTCAAGGGCTTGACAGTATGCATTAAAAACCTAATAGTTACAATAAGAGTAAAGTACATGCAAAACAAAACGCAACATGGAAATAGTCAAAGTGTTCTTGTTTTGTAAATATATGTATATTTTTTGTTTTCTTTATTTCTTGGACTTCATACAGTCTGTGAGTTGTTTCTGGGAGAGTTAATGCATATTTCTTAACTTCAAGTTTGTGAACATTTTAAATATGTGTAGGGATTTGAAATTGTTCTTTATATTGTTTTTCATGAAAGTGTGACCATGGACTGAAAGCAGGAAGGTTTGATAGAGATTAATTCCCTTCCTTGTAGAGATAGGAGTCTGCAAAGTTAGTTGAAAATTTCCCACCATTTTATAATTTTATAATTTGTTGGAACAATATGACCAATCTAAGGGTCAATAAGAACCACTCCACTCAGTATCAGAATTTTCTTCTATTCTTCAATTTATCCCATCAATCCCCTTCTTACTTTGTTCATCTTTTCCATTATTATGGAATTACACCCTCACTGGGATGAGGAAAATGAATTCTCTTAATATTCAGTTCAGCAAGTTCATCTTCAGCCACTCTCAGACATTTTCCATTATTCTAGTCATTAAAAATCGAGTGAGGTGTAAGCTTCTTAATAGAGATACAAATTCCTGTGGAAGAAATTTTACATGACCATTTACAGAGTGAGTAATACCATGTTTACATAGGATAAAACACAAATGATACACAGTCTGTTTCATGTCAGGATCTCCTTATTAAAAACTTGCTACAAGTTTTCAAAAAGAATTTTTTTTGGTCAGTCACTTTCATTCTAAAGATGGTGTGAGCACCTGAAATCTGTTTTCTTCACATGTTCCCAGTGTTTCTGCTTTAATGGAATATTTTTGTAACCTCTGTGAATTTTCACAATTGTATTATATATTCTACTGTGGCATAATTCAGATACTAGTTTTAAGCGGAATTCTAGAAAGCCATACAATATACATTACTAGCATGGATTTAGATTTAGCTAGCACAGAAACCCTCATTAAGCAGAAGTAACAAAATTAGAGACAGTAGAAAAAGGGCTGTGAGTCCTAAAAGTACAAAGGTAATAGTGGTTGAGTCATCAAGTAGCTAATCATGTCACTGATAACAAATCTTTTTTTTTTGTGCCCTCTCTAATAGGCATCTTGATGAAGTAAAAAAGGAATGACTATGTATTTAATATAGACTAGATTATTGAAGTAGCTTCTATATTTTGATAGATACCTTATCTGACTTTATCTGTCATTTTGAAAATAATGATTTGAATGTTTTACAGACATGGACAAAATATAGCAGAACAATAACCAAGCTATATTTGTAAAATTCCAGTTAGAAAATAGACCCAAAGCTTTAGAAATTGATGATAGGAAGGATTCATGATAAAATTCTGAACTGTATAATTAATATTCTACACCAATTCATGGAAATGACTCCATCTACAATGGTCTTCATTTGTTGTTAAGAAGTTACATTTTATGAAAAAGTGATACTAAAATTGTCTCTATTTGAATTGCAATCATTTTGGTCTTGACTAATGTTTGTATTAATGCTGATGTTCTTAATATTTCTTGTGTGAAATTGTCTGGTATTGGCAAATAAATATGCCGCTATTCTCACTACAGAGCACTAGGGGGAAAATGTTACTATGAACATTTCCCCCGAAAGCATTCATGAGTAGCACTAAAGGGTATCATCACTGAATCTTACTGTATATCTGAATGATCAGGAATGTCTAAAGAAGCTTGGAGTCAGGACTTCATGACATTAAGCAAGAGGTAAAACTCTCTTCAGTTTGGAGGGGAGTCAGAAAAATGACTCTTAAAAATAGTTTGAGAGTTTCACAACATTCTTATTATATATAAAATATCCAATATTTCATACAATTCTATTAATTTCAAAGTATAATCAATGTAGTTTAAATATAATTTTGTAGCTGAGATCTAAATGTAATGAAATTTGTTAGATGCTATCCTAGACTTTTTCTTGTTCTACATAATAAAGATTATTAAAGAAAAATATGTCCATATTTCAAATGACTAATATTAATAAACTTTAATATTAATAATCTAAAGCTATTTATAGAATTTTAAGAAGTGAATAAATCACTGTTTTATGTTCTGCACTTAATGAATTCTAGATTATGATGATTTAAATTTCTTTATTAATTTATTATTATTCCTTACTGCTTTATTTTTAAAAAGTGGGATACATTTACAGATTTTTAAAGGCATTTTGGCATAACATTATATAAATAATTTTTTCAGTACTTAATTCTTTTAGAGGTTTGATAGCATGCATAGAAATCCCACTTGTTACCATTAGCATGAAGTACATGTAGGACAAATGTAACATGGAAACAGATTTCTATTTGGGTATAGATTAAGCATAATGATTTGTGAATACCAAAAATTGCCACAAGGTTGACTATTATCTTAGTTCTTGGATTATTAATGATTTGAGGTCCAGGTTAGTGCAAATGATAGACATCTTTGCACAGTACATTACTATCATCAAAGTACCTTATGTACATGTCCTGTTTCTGTTCTTCTCAGCTTACTCTCCTTCTGATACTATTCTGTGATAAGATCTTCTGCCATTTTCCCAGCAAAGCAAATTTGACCATCATCCTTGGGGCCATGACTCATGAACATCAGAATATCATTGTGTGCTTGCTAGTTCTCTGTTTTATAGTTATATATGATCATAAGAGGATTGAAAGAAGGTGATATGTTCCTTTGCAATTATATTAATTAAGGATATATATTATCTTTAAGTTCTCTCACACTCTATAAACATTTTTTAAAATCTTGTAGCTTTTACTCATTTAGATGTTCTTTTTTTTCCTCTCACAACTTTATTTTTAAAAAGGAGGGATACATATACAGATTTTTAAAGGCATTTTGACATAAACTATATGAATAATTTTTGTTAGTACTTATACTTAATTCTTTTAGAGGTTTGATAGCATGCATTGAGTTACCTCTAGTTACCATAAGCCCAAACTACATGTAGGACAGAACGTAACATGGAAACAGTCAGTTTTCTTGGTGAGTATAGGCAACTCTCTCTACTTAATTCTTCTAACATGCCAACATTTTGCATAGATATTTTATTCTATTCCTGTGGATACTTTACAAGCCCAATTCATCTGGGACTAAGAAGCATTAGTTAGATAATAAGAATGGAGAAGATAGAGAACAAATGGATAGCATATTAGAAACAAAGTGAATAGTAGTAGGCCTTTAAACAACTCTTCTACTAAAGGTTACAACCATATTTGGAAGAAATATTCTGGAAATTTTCTCCTAAGATTACTTTCTGTCAGGAGCTTATGATTATAGAGGTATCTATTCACCCAATAATAAATATAATCTGATGTAAAAAGATATATAAGGGGATACAAGAGATTGCTATATGGGTATCTATTTTGCCACCTGAAGCTCAGCACATACCAAATGAAATAAACTGGGTAAAGCATGCATGCTAATAATATCACAGTTCAGTTTGTGTTTGGGTTATTTTTTTTTTTTTTGCACAAACCTTGGAATACTAATGCAATACAAGATGAAACTAAACAAAATACATTTTGAAGCCTGTTCCTCTTTTCTAAAACATACAGAATACTAATTCTTCAAGTAGTATTTTTGAAAACTTAATATGATACTTGGAAAATATTGACTTGAAAATACAGATGTTGTATTTTAAAAGCATACAAAACAGAGTGATCTTTAATTCAGTGAAACACCTCTTGTCACTAACAAAAATATTTTATCTATTCCATGCTGGTGTTTATAATAAAACTGTGTGGACACACATGTATGACGATTAAGATATTATGAATGATAGAAAATTATTTTTTAATGTTTCTCAATGGCACATAGCTTCATCTATTCTGACTTCTGTAACATATATTTGTGTTTTGAGTAAAAATGCAGCATATCTGGAGATAGCAGTAGTAGACTCTATTTGTGTTCTACTAAGTAGCTCACAAAATCTGCTTCTCTGGTCTTTATTGTTTTAATTCATTTATACTGTGTCCATATTACATTATTTTGTGGCAACACGAGAATGATAGTAAAATAAGCTGGACCCTCACAAATGAGCAATAATACCACATGTATTTAATAAGGGGAGTTTGAAGCAAATATAAGGAAGCATAATGACCATTAAACTTGATATGCTATGTCAAACAGGAGGCATAGTGCCAGCCCCACAATAGTACATGGTCAGGAGAGCACTTGGCTCTGAGTAGTGGGCAGGCTGCTAAGAGCACTAATAGTATTCTAGTGGTCTGAATTTACAGCAGTGGATCTCGAAAAGCATACTTCTGAAGAAAGTTACTGGCCATGACCTAGGTTGTTTTATTTCTTTCTTCATGCACTAGCACTTTTCTTAAGGGATTTGTAGTCATTGTCTATGAAGCAAACCTCACTATGAGTGATCTTCTACTTCTTTTGCCTGAATGTTAGTGTGTACAGATTGCATCAGATTACAGTGTCAGAACTTATTTGAAACAATTAATGGAGGGTTCAACAAGCAACTTGTAACAGGTCTGCCTGTGTGTGTGTGTGTGTGCGTGTGTGTGTGTGTGTGTGTGTAATATGTGTGAAAAGTTTCTCAATGGTAAATTTCAAGGGTGGTACAGAGATTCCAACCACTCCCACTAAAAGTATTTACTCCCACCATTTTCCAAGGTTCTTAGGTAGTTCATTATCTCGTAGCCTCAACACGGTTAATAGAATTCTAAAAAATAAAGTTGGAATTTAGTGAACTGTTGAAGTAAGTGGTTAAAGCCAAGCATTCTATGTCTACGAAATACCTTTCTAAACCACAATTGAATTTAAAAGGGCAAAGCGATGGTACCTGTGAGAGTGACAGGCAGGGTGAGTGGCAAGTGAGTGGAAGTAAAATAGCTGTTGTTCCTTCTGCCTGGAGCTACCTAGTCATGACCCCAGTACCTGATGCTGGTACTCTAATCTAGTGTTCTTGACCTCTGCCAATGCATGCTGTGCTGACGTCAGTCCTTAATGAAGGTCCTGACATTCACTTGGGACTGGAGAGTTATGTGTTTTTTTTTTTCTTCTTCAACTTAACATTCTTATTGATTATTTAGGAATATCACATAATGCATCCTGATCTCATTAGTTCTCGGGCCTTACTGGGAACTTACCACCCATCCCCCTAAAAAAGAAAATAAAAGGAAAATAACCCACAAATTTGGGATTCCCATACACTCACTGGAGCATGATCAACATCTCAATGGCAGAAGCCCAGCCAATCTCATGGAAAGGATATAAGTCAGAGAAACTGAAATAGATGATCTGCGCTTTTGTCTAACAAACAAAGAAAGTTAGGAAGAGACCATCCATTGGTTCCTAACTGGAGAAATAATACTTCCTTCTGTATTTAATCAGTATGGTTACTCAGTATAACTCAAAGAATATGATATTTAATCTTTCTACCAAAACAAAGTTTCCAAAGATAAAATTAAATTATACTTATAAAAGAAGTGGATGTATTGATTTTACAAAATAAATGTGCTACGGGTACTTCTTTATTTAATACCTGACGAATTGACATAGATTTTTTTAAGTGGGAAAAAATTATCAGTGTATGAAGATTTACTATTAACAAGAAGTTTATAAGTAAAAGGGAGGAAGAAAGAGAAAATAAGATCATTTACCATGGTTTCTTATTCCTAAAGTTTTATAACTTTGAAAAACTCTGAAGTCCTTTAACTTTCATTGTTGTGTTTCTTGCTTTATCCACACTTGCACAACAAAGATTTCAAAACTCTCCTGTCTTGGTCATCCACTCGCTAGTCCAATGCATCAGTGCATTGTAAGTAGGAAGATAACTGCAAAAGCAGGACATATTCTCAACTACTTTTTCCATGAAAGATGTCGCTAAACACTCCTGGTATTTAATGGTACTTAAAATTCCATATTTGATCCACCCTATTCCGCAAATGAATCTGCTCTCTTGATTGCCTGTTTTCTACTTAACAGTGTTAAACCTGTGAAGACTAAGGGTTGTTCTATAGACATTTTGACAAATGTACATAATAGTTCTATTTCTGTCTAGATGTCAAAAACATTCCTCACTTATTTAGTTCCTGAGGGTGAGGAGAGAGAACCTGATAGTATATAATATTTTACTATCTGTAATACTTCCTTCCTACTTTTGTATTCAAATATAAGTCATGGAATGTAGGGAGTATCTTTACTCCTTTCTTCTCTGTGTCTGCTAACTTGTTTTATTCACTTGGTTATTGTAAATAAAACATATCTATTGCAATATTTATAACAGTAAAACATAGGTTAAGGAACTTCGAAATGACTTGATCTTTAACTGTCAACCTTCAAAAATATGAAGCTTGCTTTTCCAGATATACTTTCTTAAAATTCATTTTTTATCCAAATTAGCTACAATTCTTACTTTCATGGATATTTATTTATTGCATTTCTTCAACAGAATATTTTTAACGTCCAATGCTCTGTTTCAGCAGTTGAATAATTTATTTTTTCTAATATTAATATTATTTGATAACAAGTTCCTAATTATTTTATTTTATGTCTCTTATGATTAAACTACTCCATGCCAAATATTTTATTATAAAAGATTAAATTGTCAAGGTGCCTAGATTGTATACTTATAATAGAATTTAAAGTGCCTCCTCTTCTCTTTCATCTTTAACAGTTTAGAAGTTATATTCATATATTCTCATACTCATATTTAATCCATTGGTGAAAGTATAGATAGCAAAAGTTGATTCATCAAAAGCATCACAGCGTCTTTTTGTTGTTGTCATACAGAACTGAGAATTTCAGATTGGAGAATGTTATCTGGTGAGAGAGCTTGTCTGCCACTTGATTGGACAAAACTCCACTGTAAAAGGGAGCTGTTGCTTCCTGTTTCCATTAGTTTCTGTCACTCACAGAAGAACATTCCACGAGGTTAATGGAGAATAGGAAACAATATCTGCAGTACACAAGCTGGCTTCATCATACAGGTGGAGGAATTTAAAGTTACAATATCCCTATCTTATAAAAGGTTATACTCACTAATTTATCTCCTGTTTGGGAAAAGGGAAGTTTTAATAATTTTTTTACATTTTATTGCTGTTTAGAATATAATAGTTATTGATAAAATAATCTGTGTTGCCTGGTTTTATGTCAACTTGACACAAGCTGGAGTTATCACAGAGAAAGGAGCTTCTCTTGTGGAACTGCTTCCATGAGATCCAGCTGTAAGACGTTTTCTAAATAAGTGATCAGCCCATTGTGAGTGGTGCCATCCCTAGGCTGGTAGTTCTGTATTCTGCAAGAAAGCAGGCTTAGCAAGCCAGGGGAATCAAGCCAGTAAATAACATCCCTCCATGGCTTCTCCATCAAAGTCTGTTTCCTGACCTGCTTGAGTTTCAGTCCTGACTTCCTTTAGTGATGAACAGGAACTTGGAAGTGTAAACTGAATAAACCCTTTCTAACCCCAACTTGCTACTTGGTCATGATGTTTTGTGCAGGAATAGAAACCCTGCCTAAGGCATAAACTATTACTAAAACATATAAAAGCATATTGGAATGCTATAAAGAGTCATGGCACAACAATTTTCTCTAGTGAAATACATGTTGTGGTACAATATTATAAAAAACTGAGTCCACAAGCCTGAACTTTTGCAGACCTCAAACTAGCATTTCTAAGACTCCTGGAGATCATCTAGGACTGTGTAAAAACCCTGCAATGCTGCTGAATAGTCAGCCTTTTAAAGTTTAACCCACCATTAAAAGAAAACTAAAACAAATCTTACTTGAATTGGATTTCTCATGTAATCTTATATTATAGTCTAAGCCTTTATCTTAAATTGTGAACTCTTTCATGCCCAGGTGCAATATAATCTGGCCCTGAACTGTCTTTTTCCCTGTCTATCTGTGTTTGTCTCTGTCTCTGCCTTTATGTCTCTCTGTCAATCTGTCTCTGTCTTTTTGTCTGTCTGTCTTTAAGTTCTCTCTCTCTCTCTCTCTCTCTCTCTCTCTCTCTCTCTCTCTCTCTCTCTGTCTGTCTGTCTCTCTCTCTCTGTATGTGTATGTGTTATGTTAGTCATTTGCAGAAAGCAGTCGACAGGTTGGTAGCAACCTTATTCAAGTATCCTCTGTAAGTTTTGAAAGCAATGAAGATATAGCTGAATATTTCACATCTGTGTTTTCTATTCTGAGTCTGTAAATTCAGATAGTTAAAGAGTTTTGTAATCATTACATTATCTCTATGATATGTAATGCTTTAATACTATTCAACAAGACAGAGCAAAGCCCTTTGTTAAGGATAGTAACAAACACCAAGACAGACACAGGCCAGCAGTAACCACAAAAAATAAGAAGAGAAAAAAAGAAAATGAAAAAAATAACTGCAAGGAAACTAAGGAGACAGGGAGAGAAGTAGAGAATTCTTCAGATTTGGACTCACTCTTGGTCTAATTAATACTAGAGGAAGCACTTTGTTTTTCCCATAGTATGATATCAGTGGATTTTGGTGCCTCTGAGGTTATCTTTAATATGCTAACCAATGCAGTAAATTATGATGTGATTATTCTTATAATCCAATTCTGTTTATTCATTATTTGAATATTTACAATGGTAATGTTTTAATTTTTATTCAAAATTCTTTGTATTTACATTTCATGTATTATCCACTTTTCCCCTATTCCTACCCACCTCATCCTCTACTTGTTTCCATAACGTGCTCCCTCTTCCAACCACCCTCTCTACCTCAGCACCTTGGCATTTCCCTAGACTAGGAAAACACACCTTCACTGGACAAAAGGCCTCTCTTCCCATTGATGCCAGACAATGCCATCCTCTGCTACATATTCAACTGGAGCCATGGGTCTCTCCATGTATGCTCATTGGTTGATGCTTTAGTCCCTAGGAGCTCTGGAGGGTTTGGCTGGTTGATAATGTTGTTCTTCCCATGGGGTAGCAGACCCTTTCTACTCCTTCAGTCCTTTTTCTAGCTCCTTCATTGGGGACCAGGTGTTCAGTCTGATGGTTAGCTACAAGCATACTCAAATGTATCTGTATAACTCTGGCAGAGCCTCCAAGAAGACATCCAGGTCTGACTCCTGCCAGTAAGCACTTCTTAGCATCCACAATAGTGTTTGGCTTTGGTGGCTGCATATGGGGTGGATCCCAGGTGAGGAAATCTCTGGATAATCTTTTCTTCAATCCATGCTCTTCTATTTGTCCCTGTGAATATTTTGTTTTCCCTTCTAAGAAGGACTGAGCGTCTACATTCGAACCTTCCTTCTTTTTGAGCTTCATAAGATTTGTGAATTATTTCTTGGTTATCCAGAGCTTTTTGGGCTAGTATACACGAATCAGTGAGTACATACCATGTGTGTTCTTTGTGACTGGGTTACCTCACTCAGGATGATTGCTTCTAATTTCATCTATTTGCCTAGGAATTTCATAGTCATTGTTTTTAATAGCCTAGTAGTACTCAATTGTATAAATGGACCATAAATTTTGTATTCATTCCTCTATTGAAGGACATCTGGATTCTTTCCAGCTTCTTGCTATTATAAATAAGACTACTATGAACATGGTAGAGCATGTGTTCTTGTTATATATTGTAGCTTCTTTTGAGTATATGCTCTGGAGTGGTATAGCTGTGTCTTCAGGTAGTACTATGTCTAGTTTTCAGAGAAACTGCTAGATTTCCAGAGTGGTTGTACCACTTGCAATCCCACTAACAATGAAGGTTTGTTCCTATTTCTCCACATCCTTGTCAGCTTCTGTTATCACCTGGGTTTCTTATCTTAACCATTCTGACTGGTGTGAGGTGGAATCTCAGAGTTGTTTTGATTTGCATTTCCCTGAAGACGAGGGATGTTGAACATTTCTTTAGGAGCTTCTCAGCCATTCTATATTCCTCAGTTGAGAATTCTTTGTTTAGCTCTGAACCCCATTTTTAATAGGATTATTTGGTTTTCTGGAGTCTAACTTCTTGTGTTCATTGTATATATTGGATATTAGCCCTGTATCAGATATAGAATTGGGAAAGATGTTTTCCCAATCTGTTGGTTGCTGTTTTGTCCTCTTGAGAGTGTCCCTTGCCATATAGAAACTTTGCAATTTTATGAGGTCCCATTTGTCGATTCTTGATCTTAGAGCATAAGCCATTGGTGTTCTGTTCAGGAAGTTTTCTCTTGTGCCTATGTGTTGTAAGCTATTCTCTACTTTATTTTCTAGTAGATTCAGTGTACTTGTTTTTATGTGGATGTCTTTGATCTAATTGGACTTAACCTTTGTACAAAGAGATAAGAAAGGATCAACTTGCATTATTCTGCAAGCTGACTTCTAGTTGAACCAGTACTATATGTTGATCATGCTCTCTTTTTTCCACTGAAAGTTTTTAGCTCCTTTGTCAAGTGACCATAGATGTGTGGGTTCATTTCTGGGTCTTTAGTTCTCTTCTATTGATTTCCTTCCTACCTTTGTACCAATACCATGAGGTTTTTGTGAAGACTGATCTGTAATACAGCTTGAGGTCAGGGATGGCAATTTCCTGGGAAGTTCTTTTATTGTTGAGAATAATTTTTGCTGTCCTGGATTTTTTGTTATTTCAAATGAATTTGCAAATTGCTCTTTCTAGCTATATGAAGAATTGAGTTGGAATTTTGATGGGTATTGCATTTTCATTTTTTTTCCAGATACTTGGAATTCTTGTCATACAGATCTTTTACTTGCTTAGTTAGAGTCCCACCAACATATTTTGTATCATTCATTTGTGATTATTTTAAAGTGTGTCATTTCCATAATTTCTTTCTCAGCCTGTTTTTTCCATTGAATAGAGGAATGCTACTGATTTTTTGAGTTAATTTTATAACCAGCCACATTGCTGAAGTTGTTTATCAGCTATAAAAGCTCTCTGGTGAAATTTTTGGTGTCACTTAAGTATACTGTCATTTCATCTGCATCAGATCCTACTATAAATGCCTATATTTATTCAACAAATCTGGAAAATCAAGAGGAAATGGACAAGTTTCTAGACAGATGTCAGGTATCAAAATTAAATCAGGATCAGAAAAACCATCTAAACAGTCCCATACCTCTAAAGAAATAGAAGCAGTCATCAAATGCCTCCCAACCAAAAAAATCCCAGGGCCATTAGACTGAGTACTGGGACCTATACAATGGTGCTAGGGTGGGGGATGAAGGAGCTGAAGGGGGTTGTAGACTCATGGGAAGAACAATATTATTGACCAACCAAATCCTCCACAGTTCCAATGGACTAGATCACCAACCATCCAGCATGCATTGAGAGACCCATGACTCCAGTTGCACATGTAGCAGAGAACAGCAGTGTCTGGCACTAATATGAGAAGAGACCTTTGGTCCAGTAAGGGCATGTTTTCCCAATGCAGGGGAATGCCAAGGCATTGAGGTGGAGACGGTTATTGGTAGCTAGTGCACCTTCTTGAAGACAGGTAGAGGGTAAGGGAGGATGGCAGTGGGGTGGGAGAATGTGATAACATTTCAAATGTAAATACAGAGAGTATCTAATAAAAACAACAACAACAAAATAAAAAGTAAGCAATCTATAAGAGAACCAACAATATGTGAAAAATAATTACATAATTGACAGAAACAATCTTTATTTTGATAACCTATAATTAATTAGTAATTTTATTGAGTTTACTTTCTAAAGGAGTAAAGATTCTTGGAATTTCTTCTTTTGCTTATGATAAATAAATTTTTGATATAATGTAATTGTTAAATATTGCTTCTGATAAAACACTCATTGATATTCAGGAAAAAAGTGTTTAAACAATAATTTATTTAAAAAAAAAAAACTGGAGAAGGTTCTCATAGACAAGATTGTAGGCTGATGGTTTTATTAGGATGAGGCAAGAAATGTATAATGCAAAATATGTCTATAAGAACATCAATAAACAAATTTGATGAATAAGTTTAAAATAAAACAAAGAAATAAAAAACAAACAAACCAAAAAAAAAAAAAAAAAAAAAACCCAGGACCAGATGGGTTTACTGCTGAATTCTGTCAGACCTTCATAGAAGACCTAATACCAGTATAAAACTATGCTACAAAATAGAAACAGAAGGAACACAACCCAACTCATTCTTCAAAACCACATTTACTCTCATTCCTAAACCACACACAGACCCAAAGGAAGAGAGGTTCAGACCAATTTTCCTCATGAACATCGATACAAAAATATTTATAAAATTCTTGTAAACTGATTCTAGGAACACATCAAAACAATTGCTCACCATGATCAAGTAGGCTTCATCCCAGGGATGCAGGAATGGTTCGATATACAGAAAACCATTAATGTAGTCCACTATATAAACAAACTCAAAGAACAAAACCACATGATCATCTCATTAGATGCTGAGAAAGCATCTGACAAAATGAACAGTCCTTCATATTAAAAGTCTTGGAAATATCAAGAATTCAAAGCCCATACCTAAACATAGTAAAAGCAATATACAGCAAACTAGTAGCCAACATCAAAGTAAATGGTGAGAAACTCGAAACAATCCTACTAAAATCAGGGACAAGACATGGCTGCTCACTCTCCATAGTGAGAAGTCCTAGCCAGAGTAATTTGACAGCACAAGAAAGTCAAAGGGATACAAACTGGGAAGAGAAGTCAAAATATCTTTATTTGCAGAGGATATGGTAATGTTCTCATTTTACAATAAGTATCAAATGAATTTTTGCTTTATGAGAATGAAGAGAATATAGACTCCTCTATACTTCATACTTTGCCCCAAATTATTTTTTCAACTAATATATTGCATTTGTCATAGTTAATGCAATAATGTTGATGGCTATTTTCATAGTTCTAAACATTTGTTTTTCACATACTTGATAGAGGTGTTTGATACAGGCTGATGCTAATGTGCCCATGGAATTTCTATTTTGAAATCTAATGTTCGAATGACATATGTCGCTAAGGTTTGGGGGAGAAGAGTAGCTCATTATACTGTGCCACTATGACTCAGACTAATGTAATTCCTTCAGTGATCTGTTAGCTTTTCTGCTATATGAACACATCATAAGGGAATAGGATATTATGGGATCCAGGAATTGACTCATACTAGCTACTCAATGTGATAGTGCTTGTGTTAAGGTTTAGTTATAAAGCATGTTCTCTGTGCTTCATGAACTGAATACTTGACTCCCATTTAACATGGCCACTAAGTGGGGGTAGTGCCATGTGGGGTCTCTTCATCATTGAATGTCTGAATGAAATAAAGGGGACAGAACCTTGTCTACATGAGACTCACTTGAGTAGACCCTTGAACATGTGTTTCCCTTGCATTCTCTGCTTCCTGATAAGGCCACTGGGTCTCCACAGTTCTGCCCATATGCCATGATGTTTCTTTCTGGTCTTAGACTAATAGCGGTGGACTCAGTGCACCATGGATCAGGAACATGACCCAAAACAAATATTCTCTTCTTTAAGTATCACATTTCCAAAGTATTTTATTGTAGCATAATACCTAATGGATGAAATCTTGATTTTTGACTTCCTAACATTCAAAAATAAGAAAAGTACAAGTTGTATATTTATCTGACATCTGTGATAGTCTTCATGTTAGTGCTCACAGAGTGAGAAGTTTTTCTTAATTTACTAAGTCATTTTGCAGCTTCTATAGGAAAAAGAATGAATACTTCAAAAGCAATATTTTGTTTCATATGTGGGTTTTTAAAGAACTTTTTAAAATTGTTTAGTGTATCACTAAAAATGAAAATTAGCTACCTCAAATAACATTAATTAGCTTAGATTGAAAATATACTTGATGGATCAGTCTGTTAAATTATTATCATTTCTTAAATTAAAACTTACTTTTAATTTGGTGGGCAAATAATTGACTCTTAAACCCTGTTAACATGACACTAGTTTGTGATTGCTTCTTCATTTTCTGGCGTGGTCCAGTGTTCAGGTTTATTGTGTATTCTTTCCTGGATCCTCCAGCTAGAAAATTTCCATAAATCCAGCTTTATTGTATAGTAAGTGTTAACGTTTGGGATATTAGTAATTGAGTGGAAGCGTGTTCCTGAAAGAAGAGGCAAAGATGGAGGAAGGGAAGACAAATGTCTGTAGTGACCTACCATATGCAAAGTGCTCTTAGATACTGCTCTCCAAATTAAACAACTGGAACCTTAAGCTGCTTTTAATTGACAAAGCTCAGGTTATGCCAATAATATGACATTGTTATAGAGCCAATATGCAACTCTTTAAGTAACTATCATTCTTGCCTCTGTTTTGGTGCATCTGAGAGCAGTACAGATCTAATTTTACAGCATGGGTATTGGGTCCCATCTCTACTGTGAATTCCTGTAGAAAATCACATTTCCCTTCAAATATCTCTGCAAACAACCTTACTTTCTAAGCATCAATAAAATGCCTATTTAAAAACTTTTAGGAAGGCATTTGTTTCTCATATGATGTCATATGATGTGATTAATATGATATGATATGATATGATATAATATTTTATGCTATGCTATGATATGATATGATATGATATAGTATGTATGGGAAGGCTTCACTTCCCATATAGTTTTTTTTTTGAGTCAATTTTTGAATTCTTTTATTTTTTTATTTTTTATAGACAATCCTATATATTCTACTAAACAACTTTTAATTATTTGTTTAATTTTACTATAAGTGTGTGCATTTATGTGTGTGTTAAATTTCAATATACAAATTCTTATTTATTAAAATTACATTTATGTCATCATCAAAATAATTGTATAAAAGCTTTATATAAATGTAATTACACAAATAATTAATTTGTTTTTCTTTTTTTTAAATGACTTTATTTTACAAAACAAAGATAAATATACAGATTTTAAACATTTTTTGCTTAAAATTATACATTTTTGTTAGTACTGTTTTTTCAGATATTAAAATAATTTTTACATAAAACTCTGTGAATATATTTTTAGTCAGTACTTGATTTTTTCAAGGGCTTGACAGTATGCATTGAAAACCTAATAGTTACAATGAGTGTAAAGTACATGCAAAACAAAACGCAACATGGAAATAGTCAAAGTCTTCTTGTTTTGTAAATATACTTTTTTTTTGTTTTCTTTATTTCTTGGACTTCATACAGTCTGTGAGTTGTTCCTGGGGTAGTGCAAGCCTCTGGGGTTAGCATCCCAATATCAGTGACTGCATATTATGTCTGTTCTTTTGTGACTGGGTTATCTCACTCAGGATGATATTCTCTAGATGTAGCCATTTTCTTAAGAATTTGGTTAAGTCATTGTTTCTGGTGGCTGAGTAGTATTCCATTGTGTAAATGTACCACAATTTTTGTATCCATCTTCTGAAGGACATCTGGGTTCTTTCCAGCTTCTGGCTATTATAAATAGAGCTGCTATGAACATTGTGGTGCATATATATTTGTTGTGTATTAAAGTGTCTCTGGGGTATATGCCCAGAAGTGGAATAGCTGGGTCTTCAGGTAGTACTATATCCAATTTTCTGAGGTATCACCAGACTGATTTCCAGAGTGGTTGTATTAGTTTGCAACCCCACCAACAGTGGAGAAGTGTTCCTCTTTCTCCGCAGCCTCGCCAGCATCTGCTGTCATCTGAGTTTTGGATCTTGGCCATTCTGACTGGTGTGAGGTGGAATCTCAGGGTTGTTTTGATTTGCATTTCCCTGATGGCTAAGGATGTGGAGCACTTCCTCAGATGTTTCTCGGCCATTCGGTGTTCCTCAACTGAAAACGTTTTGTTTAGCTCCGTACCCCATCTTTTAATAGGTTTATTTGATTCTCTGGTGTCTAGCTTTTTGAGTTCCTTGTATACCTTGGATATTAGGCCTCTATCTGATGTGGTGTTGGTAAAGATCTTTTCCCATTCTGTTGGTTGCCTTTTTGTTTTCTTGACAATTTCCTTAGTCTTACAGAAACTTTGCAATCTCATTAAGTCCCATTTGTTAATCTTTGACCTTAGAGCTTGAGCCATTGGTGTTTTGTTCAGGAAATTTTCTCCTGTGCCTATGTGTTCTAAGGTTTTCCCTACTTTCTCATCTAATAATTTCAGTGTATCTGGTTTAATGTGGAGATCTTTGATCCACTTACACTTGAGCTTTGTACAAGGAGATAAGAAAGGGTCTATTTTCATTCTTTTGCATGCTGAGTGCCAGTTGGACCAGCACCATTTGTTGAATAGGCTGTTCTTTTTCCATTGAATGTTTAGTTTTAGAGGTTTTTTGTTTGTTCTTATGTTCTGACTTTAGGAGAATGATATGGACTAGAACTATAATGTGGCCTCCTATCTAGCTGATAATTTTTCATAAGGAGAACATTGAAAAATATTTTAAAACACATTTCTCAATGAATATGGCTTTAAAATAGAGAGTAATTGTCACATACCTTCAAAAGAATTTGGGAGTTTGATTTTAGAAATGAGAAAAATTTTAGGAGGGATTGTGAGTTGTTTTTTTAATCTCTTTTTAACTTTTTACCTATGCAACTTTGAGAAAGATTTTCAACTTAGTTTCATCATTTATAAGACAAGTAATATGCTCTGCTTATACTAAGTAGATATTAATCATATAAAATATATTACATATAGAAAATATACACTAAAAGCAAAATACCATTTTGGAACAATAAATAGGTGCATAGAAGCCAATAATTTGTCTAAGAACACATAAATATGAAAAGTGTTCTGAGATCTAGTCTATTAGCCCCTGGTCCAGTTGATTTTAAACCTCTAGCTTCGATTGTTCCCACAGAAATCCGTATGACCCACTTGCTATGTTTGGATGGATATTAGAAGCCTCACCAACAACTTCAGAACCTGTTCGCATTGAAGAAGATTAAAGACAGTATTTGTTCTTTGTAAATTAATTAAGCCTTTTGTTTTGTATTGCATGGCCAAATATTTAGACAGATACTAAAGTGTATCTTGGCATCTTGTCAAATCCTAGCCTGATACTTTGTTGTCCTGTTTCTGGAGTTGTTCACCCTTTTCATTTAAAAACAACAGCAGACAAGACTCACAAGCAATCACCTCTAACTCCAAATCCTCAAAGGCCATTTTCCATATGTTTTACAGCAGAGGCAGCTGTTGGCAGACATCATTTCATGCAAGCCTATTTTCCCCTTTTAAATTTGGAGTGGAGAAAATCGCATTTATAAAAGACCTCAGACATGAAACTGTCACTCTCAATTGTAGACTGAAATGGTACCAAACTGTTTTCTTGTCTAAATATTGGAGATGCATAGTGATTGCTTTAGAAATAAAAGAAACAGGTTCTGCACATGCAGCTTGTTACAGTTTGTGTGTGGATGTTCCCACGAGCCCATCTGTTTGAACAGTAGGTTTCGCGAGCTGGCAGAACTTTTATGGAACATTGGAGGACCTTAGGAGGTTGAACTCAGCTTGAGAAAGTGTGTCTCTTCTGATGGTGAGAGCCTGTCTAAGTCTGACCTGTATTTTTGATTCTTGATCTTAGGCATTACCATGTTACCCTGAAAGATTTCACCCACAAGTGACCCTTGTCCACCATACCTTTCCTATGATTATTGTTCTTCCTTGATTATTGAGCAGAAATAAATCCCTCCTACCTATAACGGGTTCTGCCATGTTTTCTGTGACAGTAAGAAAAATGGCATCATAAGCTGCAGAGGCTGTTCATTGAAGATTTACACTTGTGAATTCAGAAAGAAAGTATTAGAAGAGTGTCCCTTTGTGCTATGAGTTTTGTTTAAAGTATTTTTAGAAGGTAGTATTTATTTGGTTATTTATTTATTTATTTATTTACTCATTTTATGTACATGAATGTTTTGCCTGTATGTGTGTCTGTACCCAACATTCATACCATGTCCAGGAAAGCCAGGAGACATTGTCATATCTCCTGAGATTAAAGTTTCAGATTGCTGTGAGCCCCATGTGGATTTGGGAATAGAAGCTGAATTCTCTGGAAAAGCCCTTAGTGCTTACCCCAGTCAAGTACTTTGTTAGGTAACAATAGCACTCAGCTTATGTGGCTGTGACACAGAGGTTGAGATTGCAAATACCTAAAATATGGAATGGTTTCTTTTAGCATATGGCTTCAGGATTTTTATCCTTTATCCTCACTGTTTTTGACTTCTGGGCAGATAGGGCTGGAGAAAATGTGCAGCAAAGCTGCCTTCTTCAGGGTAAACAAGAAGTAAAAGAAGAGAGAAGGGCACAGAAAAACATAACCTTCAGTGGACTATCCCAATGACCACTTCTCACCATGCCTGACATCCTTGACATTGACATTGCTACCATCTTCCCATAGTCTATCTATAAGTAAATTGATCCACTGATGAAATAAGAAACCCCATTATTCAACCACCTCCCAAAGGTCCAGACAATGTACACTGCTGCATTAGAATGGAGAACAAAATACTCATGAAAGGAAATGCAGGGATAAAGAGAGGAGCAGGGACTGAAGAAAAGATCATTCAGAGACTGCCTCACTTGGGAATCCATCCCATATGCAGCCACCAAACCCAAGCACTATTGCTGATGCCAAGAAGTACTTACTGGCAGGAGCCTGACTTGTATATCTCTTCAGATGTTCTGTCAGAGCCATACTGATACAGATGAGGATGCTTGCAGGTAACCATCAGATTGAGCAATAGGACCACAATGGAGGAGCCTTAGAAAGGACTGAAGGTGCTGACAGGGTCTTTGATTCTGTGATATCAGGCAGTGTGCTTCTCAACCTTTAGCTGAGGCTAAAAGCACATGATTACATGTCAGCAGAACTTGCTATCTTACAAGGGATACCTCTCTCCTAGGCTTATAGTGAATCTTCTTGTCTTCATAAGATCAGACTAACAACCAAAATTGACAAGTTTAACTAAAACCATTTTATAATTTTATTTCATTTAAAGGTTTTTTTTCAATTATTATTACTACCTTTGCATATAGACAATGTTTCTCACCAAATAATATTTGATACCATGGTTCACTGGGGCCTAATAAATATACTTGACATAAAAATATTAATTTACCAAAAAGCATAATTATAAAATTTTAAAAATATTCATTAAAATTAAAATTTTAAAATATAAGCTGGCCTGTATTATAAGATAGGCATGTATTTTACATATAAATATTTATTTATGGATGATAGAATTCTAATGTCATGACTCATCATGAGAACACAATGAAATCAGGGTGCTTGTATGACTACATAAAGGGCTATAAAGGTCATATTTCAACTTGTGTAATTCATTAGAAATATATTTAGGCAAATTTAAAAAAGCAGAAATTCAGCACAAAGGATTATTTGCAATAATTAAGTATATCTGAAGAAGGTGGGCAAGCTGGATTAGCAAAATGGAAAGCGGTGCATTTAGGCAAGTAGTGGAAATGGCACCAAGAAGGCATAAGACTAGTTACTATTCTCCACTCTTCTTCTTTGCAGGATGGACCATTTTATGGGCATATTTGATGTGTTGGTATGCTGTGATTAGCTGAGCTCAATTTCTAGGATGGGCTCAGACTCTGCTTATTACAAAACGATGTTCTTGTTTCAGTTTGATTTCATACAGTTTCATTACAGTTTGCTATTAAGACATGCAAAGTGAAGAGGTATTTTTAGAGCCACATATACTTTTAACAAACCTCTATGAATCAGTGGTACGGTCTGTATAAAATCAGGGAAAGAAGAAACAACTGGAAACCAACCTGAATTAGTACCATTAAGTTTTCTTCCCCCACTCTTTTCAGGACAATATCTTGACACAGGACAGATGGTTATTTCTGGAGAAGTAGAGTAGCACATCTGTTTACAGTGGGTTGAAGGTATTCATTGCAAATAAGTCATGTTTGTGTTGAGTGCTGGATAAGTGGTTACCACAGAAGGAAAAACCCATAGGTTTGTAGGCTTATGGCCAGCTTAGCACATGGTGTAGTATTTTTGGGATGACAGGGATCAGAATTTCTGATCCTTCAGTGTTACTTCTTATTGGGTAGAGTGAGCAAGAATTCTACACTAATGCAGTTAGATACATGACATTTAACATGCTCTTTTTTTTTTCCTGAAATATAATTAGATCAGATATTGAGTCCTAGCTTCTCAGAGTGGTATAGGGATGCGTTTCGAACAGTAGAATTCTGAAAGCAGAACTCCAAAGCAAAAATAACCGTATCTCACTAGCAGAAGGGATGTAGAATGCTTTTTATTAGCTTATTAATTTTTTCTTGTAAATTTCTTAATATTATGTCATCGTTAAGAATGCGTCTGCTTTATATATTCCTAGACATGATAGGAGGGGTAGGGACAGAAAGTAATTGCCTTAGGGAAGTTAATAGAAAATCTTACTGATACAGAAGCTACAATTTGCTGCTACATTTGTCACCGTCAGAGAAGGCATAATTTCTGCATCCATTATCAGCCGAGGCAACTTCCTATCCCTCAGCCATCCTCTTTCCTGTCACTAGAGTTTTCTATTCCCTCTCCTCATGATATCACAGTCATTTAACTTCCAGTCTCCTCAACATGCTAATCATTATTGTATTTATGAATGCCCTTACTCACAGAATGTGTTAGTGTTTAGGGTAATTTCTCATTAGGTCTGGGTACATAGAGCACAGCAGTAGAACAATTCAGAACCATTTTCACTAGCTAAGGATGTTTTTAAAAGTAAATAAATAGGAAAGAAGCAGGAATCTCCAAGAAATGCTTATATGAAAAAGTAAATCAAGAAGCATAAATTTAATGCAGATGAATCTTAAGACAGATCAGGACACATTTGGGAAACTATTATTTCTTTCCACTAAGAAGGAAAGAAGGAAGGAAGGGAGGGAGCAATAAAGGAAGGAAGGAAGGAAGGAAGGGAGGGAGGGAAGGAGGGGGTGGGAGGAAGGAAGGAAGGAAGGAGAGAGAGAGAAGGAGGGAAAGAGAGGGGGAGGGAGGGAGAGAGAGAGGGAGGGAGAGAGAGAGGCAGAGAGAGAGGAAAGGAAAGAAAGAGCAAGGATGGAGGAAGGGAGAGAGGGAAGGGGGAAAAAGGAGGGAATATCAAAACAGAAGCTGCATCAATTTAAAAATAGTTTTATAAAGAACTATGAAATAAGTCATTAGTTTGTAAATAACAAATTAGGGTTTTCTGGAATACTCAGCATTTACAGTGATGGCATACTGGACCAGCAGACTTTTCATTTCTATCCTTGATTTTCTTCATATATGTTAAGAAGTAAAGATGCATTCTCATTGGTTAGGAGATTCCTCAATCACTCAAGGCCCTAATGACCTTCAGTTTTAACTCCATGAACAGAGCTGCTGCAGAGCCAGTGTAGACAATGGGAAACAATCTGTCTTATGGAGCAGATGCTGTCTCTCCATGAGGATGGTGCATCGACAGGTACTCATACCCTTTGTAGTTGACAAGACAAAGCACATTTCTGGCTCTGAACCTCTTCAGATAAAAACATTGAGAATGTTTTCTCTTTAGTGAACATTCTAGTGACTTCTATTTGTTACAGTGGTCCATAAGTACAAACCATGATTTCATCTTTCAATCTTTTCTATTAGCAGCAAGCTCACCAAGTCATTTTCTGTGGAAAATAATAGCTACAAGGACTTAAAAGCATCCGAGATTTCAATTCTAATCTATTAAACACCCATTAATGAATGTCTATTCAACACCAGGGTCAGTAGGAATAGCTGAAATATGCATACAGAAAAAAGTAGGAGACATTTCTAAATTTTAGAAATAAGTTGTAAACATTAAAGGTAAAATATAAGCATGCTGAAGATTATATAATTGGGAGATTGAACACAATAGTTCTTATGCTATGATATTATGACCACTACATCTTCAACTAATTGTCCAGAAATAATTTGTCTGCCTGGCTATTTTCTGAGGTAATATTTATAATAGCTCACATCTATTAAATACAATTTGCTCTACACATATTTCTATCTTACAATGCCTGTAATAGCTTTGTATTAGTTATATTTTTACAAATTTTCTAAAGATGAAAAGACTGAAGATTTTTAAAACTTAAAAGCTTAGTCAAGTTTACATAAGTAGGAAGGACAAAGGCTAGAATTAAGGCAAATTTGCCTGTCAGGCTAGCTCCTACCTCAGGCTAATGTGCTTTTTCATTGTAGCGTTGATATTAGCTAATATAAAAATATAATACTGTATATAATAGTATCATTGTATATGTTTCTGTATAGCAAAATTGTATTGATTTTCATAACAAAGTTGCAGAATAATAAAAGTGTTATGTTACTGAGATTCTTTCTGACTGGCACAAGGAAGAACAGACATGATTAAAAGATAGTTCAAAAGTTGTTCTATACTTCTTGATGTTGCTCTTGTTATCCAAATAGGCCAACATTAGCATAAATCATGGAATTGAGGGTTTTTAAGGATTAGGAATTCCCCTCGCCTGATATTCTGTTTGCACTCAGCATATGCAACCTAGCCAGTGATCTGTGTCAGAATTTCATTTTGAGCTATTTCAGAATATTTGCTCACAGAAATGGATCAAAAATCTCTATTTCAGCATGGTATTTTCTAGTTCCATCTATTCACCTGCAAAATTCAGGATGTCTTTGCTTTTAATAGCTTAACAGTATTCTATTGTGTAAATGAACCACCTTTTTGTATCTATTCTTTGAGGGGTATCTAGGTTGTTTCCAGTTCCTGGCTATTATAAACAGAGCTGCTATGAACATAAAGGAGCATGTACCCTTGTAGTTTGGTGCAGCACCTTTGTGTATATGCCTAGGAGCTGTATAGCTGGGTCTTCAGGTAGAACTATTCCCAATTTTCGAAGATTAATTTCCAGAGTGGTTTTACAAGTTTGCATTCCCAGTAGCAGTGGAGGAGTGCTCCCGTGTCCCACACACTCATTAGCATGGGCTGTGCTGGGAGTTTTTAATCTCAGCTATCTGGTGTGTGTAAGATAGAATCTCACTGTAATTTTGATTTACATTTTCCTGATAACTAAAGGTACTTATTTAAGTTGATTTTAGTTATTTGAGATTCCTCTGTTGAGAATTTTCTATTTAGCTTAATGCCCCAATATTTTTAATACTTATCTTTAATCTTTCTTGATAGTTTAGTTATTATCCTCCTCCTTGTCTGCACCTCCTAAATTGTCTCATTTCCCCCACCCCCACCCCCTGACTGCCCTTCTCCAAGAGGATGTCCCTACTTCCTGGGGCCTGGGTAAAGTGCATCTTGTCTAACTGAGGTCAGGCCAGGCAGTCATCTGATGTATATGTGCCAAGGGCCTTATATTAGCTAGTGTGTGCTGCCTGGTTGGTGTCTCAGTGTCTAAGAGGGCTCAGGGGTCCAGGTTAACTGACTGCTGGTCTTCTTATAGAGTTGTCCTCCTCAACTTCTTCCAGCATTTCCCTAATTTAATCCCAGTGTTCTCCTACCTCAGTACATTGGTTAGGTGTAATTATCTGCTTCTGTCTTAGTCAGCTGCCTTTGAGCCGCTCAGAAGACAGCCATGTTAGGCTCCTGTCTGCAAGCACATCATAGTATCAGTAATAGTGTCAGGCCTTGAAACCTCCCCTTGAGATGGATCCCAAGTTGGGCTAGTTACTAGTCACTTCTCCACTTTTTGACTTTGTGGGTTTTTTTAAAGACAGAAACAATTATGGGTTAAAGTTTTTGACTGTTGGATGGTAACTCCATCTCCCCACTTGATACCCTGTCTTTCCACTAGAGGTAGAGTCTACTAGTTCCTTCTTTCTACTGTTGGGCCTTTAATCTAAGGTCCCTCCCTTTGAGTCCTGGGAGTTTTTACCTCCCAAGTCTCTGGTACATTCTTGACTGTCTTCCCACCTCCTACTTCCCTTGGTTACATATTTCCACTTATTCTGCTGGCCCTCAGGGTTTCACTCCCTCCAATATTCCCCTTTTTACCTTTCCCACCCAAGTCCCTCTCTCCTTCTCTCTGCTTCCTGTGATTGCCTTCTTCTTCCTCAAAAATGGGGTTGAAGCATTCTCACTTGGGTCTTTTGACTTCTTAACCTTCTTAAATTCTATGGATTATATCTTGATTATTCTGTACTCTTTATCAATATCTACTTATTAGTGAGTACACACCATGCATGTGTTATTTGACTTGTTGATGTCTAACTTCTTGAATTTTTAATATATTTTACATATTTGTCCTTTGTTAGATGTAGGGTTAATCAAGGTTTTTGCTTTTGTTCATTTATTTTTTGTTTTGTTTTGGTTTTCTGCAATCTCACAATCTATAGAAAAATCTTTTCTCTTAATGATAGTGTTCTTTGTTTTAGAGAAGCTTTTTGGTTTCATGGGGTTCTATTTATTAACTGTTGATACTTGTACCTGAGAAATTGGTGTCCTGTTCAGAATGTTTTTAAATCAATGTTCAAGGTTATTTCCCATTTTCTCATCTATTAGATTTAGTGTATTAGGTATTATGTAAAAGTCTTTGGTCCACTTGAACTTAAATTTTGTGCAGGCTGTTAAATACGGACTTATTTGTATTCTTTGACATGTAGATATTCAGTTAGACCAGCACCATTTATTGAAGATGTTTTCTTTTTCCCTGTATGGTGTTGATTTCTATGTCAAAAATCAAGTGTCTAAAGGTGGATGAGTTTATTTGTGAGTCTTCAATTGAATTCTGTTGATCAACCTGTCTGTTTCTATAACAATACAATGCAGGGTTGTTTTTTTTTATCACTATTGCTCTGTTGTACAATTTGACATTAGAGATGATGGTATTCACAGAAGTTCTTTTATTGTATGGCATTAGCTATTTTTTTCCATATGAAGTTGAAAATTATTCTTTCAACATCTATAAAGAATTATGTTGAAATTTTTATTGGAATTGTATTGAATCTGTAGATCGCTTTTGGTAAGGTGGCCATTTTTCCCTATATTATTCCCTGAGCATGTAGATTTTTCCAAAATCTGATAATATTTTCGATTTATTTCTTCTGAGACTTGAACTTCTTGTCATGCAGGTCTTTCACATGCTTGGTTAGAATTACACCAATATATTTTATATTATTTGTGTCTATTGTGAAGGATGTTGTTTCCTGATTTCTTTATCATTTGTGTAAAGGAAGACTACTGATTATTTCATTTTAGATAAGTTTGTATCAAGCCACCTTGGTAAAACTATGTATTAGCTCATAGAGCAATTAAAACTGTGTTCCAGAGTCTTCAGCCAATGCAAACTGGTTCTACTTTGGAACGCATCTCAACCTGCATCTTGTCTGTGGATTGACTGGTAGTTTGATGTCACATCATTGTGGCTTATCCATGAATGACACCTTGATCCCTTTAACAGCATTCTTGTCTCAGGTGTGAAGATTGTCTCATAAAATAAAATCTATTATTTTAGTATAACCACATTCATGACTTTTAAAAAGAAATACAGCATATTCAAAGTAAATTCAAACCCTTTGTGATCCTCTATTAATTCAAAATGGATATGAATATCATGAGGAAATTAGTATATTAAATTAAGAGCTGAAACTTAGCATCAACTCATTATTATTTGAATGACTGCACTATAACCTGTCAAGTTAAATTCATTATCTCTAAGACAGACATTTGTTTGTGTTTTCCCAGTCTATCCGAGAAGTCACGGGCTATGTGCTGGTGGCCCTCAACCAGTTTCGTTACCTGCCTTTGGAGAATTTACGCATTATTCGTGGGACCAAACTTTATGAAGATCGCTATGCCTTAGCGATCTTCTTAAACTACAGGAAAGATGGCAACTTTGGACTTCAAGAACTTGGATTAAAGAACCTGACTGGTAAGAACAAAGTGAGAACTAGTGTATGATGTAATACACGTGTGTGCATGCGCAGAAGGGTCTGCGACATCTAACTGCATACTCATTTCATTAGAAGTGACCTCTCTGAAATACCTTCACTTTTATTTACAGGTTTTATAAGTGCTGTGTAAAAGAGAGCAGAACACTATATCTCAGCTTAACAGAAGCACACTCCAAGAAAATGCTCAGTGACTGAAAACAGAGATAGGAAGCTGGCGTAAAAATTCTGTTTGGTAGTTGCAGCTGGGTGGGCCAGATCATCAAATGCCTGCAACGACATGACAGTGCTCATGCCTGACAGAGCTTAGTCATGCTCAAGCTATTCTATCTAGTTCTACTAATCTTCAGATTTTCACAGGACCACCTGAGTTTAGGAGAACAATCTAATGTATTCAGTTTCAGTTTCTCCCATTTAGTAGCTCACTGAGCACAGACACTAATTCTAAGGATATTTTGGTGCCATCCAGGGAACATTTTTAATGCCACAGACACAATGCTAACAAATTGAGTTATTATCTATATAAGTTTTACAATGATTTTTTCACTTCCTGTTTGTTACATACAGAATCATACAGATTCTAATAGAATACTTGTTTACATAATCACGAATTTTAGCAAATCTATAGTTAAAATGTGCCAATAAAATATTCAGAGCTACTGTTGCAATTCAGTAGCTTATAATTTATTTGAGATCGATAACTTGTATGCAAGTTTTACATAAAATATTCAGTGATTTATACCTACTTTGTGTTTACTCAGTGAAATTTATGCACCCTGAAAAAAAATACTTTAAGGGGCTTTGCCAAAAATACAATTGACATTGTTAACTTATTGAGATAATTGTTCATATTCACACTATTTGTAGAATATAGATTTAAAGATGCAACTTTTAATTTCATAGTTATCCAGGCATGTGATTTAAAATATGGAAATTTGGTGTTCAGATAAGAATAATAATAATGCCAAGTGACATAATGATAATGTCATTTGGGAGCCAGTTATTGTAGAGTTGATGGAGTGATAGTAAGTGCTTATGTTGAAAATATAGTGATTCCTATACCATCACTATTATTTCAAGTTTTTTTTTTCTAGGATAGTTTTCTACTAAGTGAATGTCTTTTCAGACCTAATAGCTACTTAGTAAAAGTAATGAAAGGAAAAAAATGAAAAGTAAGATGGTTAGGGAAGGAAGCTGAAAGACTGGAATAAGAAATCTAAAATAAGACAATACAACTAAAACTTACAAACTTACATAGGACACATTGTGTACCTTTTGTGGAATTTCTGTATTTATGTTAGGTAACAAAGGAATATGTTTTCTTTTATGTTATAATAATATTAGAATCGTATGACTTTTTAAAATTATTTTACATGCGTTCCACCCATTGTCCCCATCTTCCCCAGTGCCCTTCCCACAGTTGCTCATCTCCTTCCCTCTCTCCCTTGCTGCTGAGAAGGTGCTCCACTTCTCCTTTGCTTCCCATCCCCACCCATCCCACTTCCCTGGGATCTCAAGTCTCTGTAGAATTCAGCACATCTTCTCCCACTGAGATCAGAGCAGGCAGTCCTCTGCTATCGATGTGCTAGGGAATTTGGACTAGCCCCCTTACGCTGTCTGCTGGGTGGCTCAGTCTCTGGGAGCTCACAGGGGTCCTGATTATTTGAAACTGCTGCTCTTCCTATGGGGTCTCACTTCCCTTCTGTTTCTTCAATCCTTCCCATTATGCAATCACAGGAGTCCCTGACTTCAGTCCAGTGGTTGAGTTTAAGTGTCTGCACCCATCTCAATCTGCTGATGGTAGGGCCTCTGAGAGGATAGCTATGCTAGTGTCCTGTCTGGCAGTACATCATAGCATTCATAATAGTGTCAGGCCTGGGTGCACCGACCCCCACCCATGGGATTGATCCCAAGATGGGCCAGACACTACACTGCCTTTCCTTTGGTCTCTTCTCCATTTTTGTCCCTGAAGTTCTTTTACATAGGAACAATTCTGGGTCAGAAATTTTGACAGTGAGTTGGTAACTCTGTCCCGTATATGAGGCCCTGTCTATCAAGTGGGACTCTTTGGGTTCCCTTTCCCCACTGTTTGTCATTTTGGCTAAGATCACCCCCCATTGAGTCCTGAGAGTCTCTCACCTCTCAGATTTGTGGTAATTTCTAAAGAGTCCCTTCACCTCCCACAATCAGAGGCTACAGTTGTCTATTAAGTATCCTGGCCCTCTGAGCTTTACTCCTGTTCCACTATCCAATAATCTTGTTAAATTATTTTTTTCTATATAAAAAAATTAAAATATTCTTTAAATTAATTTTCACATTTAATGTAAGTACTTCTAAAATAATAACCAAAGGTTTTAAATAAAATTATATCACATTTAAGTATGTTTTTAGCCACTGAACTTCTTGCAGTATTATGATTCATGCAAATGATTATTTTTTGTTACATTGACATAAAACACTATCATTCAAAAGTAATATCTTATTTGAATAGTGCTACAGTATTTCTTGATATCTAGAGAAATTGTTAGTTTTTTAATGTTAAGATTTGGTTTCTTAGAATACCCACGTTCATTTAGATATTGGTATTGCTCTAATGTTTGACTCAAAGAATTATGTGATAAAGTATTTGGTGAAAATTCTGGGTATTGTGGACAATTCTCAAGAATCTGACTTATTAGGAGGGTGACATTAATGTCAAAATATTTGTGAAGTCACATGTTTGATAATGACGACTGCAATTCTGAGAGTTATGGCCTATGCAGAAAACAATCGCATTTGTGTGTGAGGATGTCTGAGACAACTGAAGTCATCTAACTATGTACATAAAAATTTTTTGGGAAAGGTTGTTCTATTTTGGAAGACTAAATGTTTTAGGTGATCTGGATAAAATAAGAAGTAAATATTGTAAATAGCAATTCTGTTTGGGTAAGATGGCTTGTATCCTTTTGAAACATGTTTGTTCTTCTTTATGTTGTTTTTGTATTGTTTTACAAAAGAATTGATAACTTTAAAATTATATTATATACAGAGCTATGAGTTTTGACATAATTATAGTCTAATAAGAATAAATATCATTATTTAAAACATAAGTGTGCTAGCCTACCATACTATATTTGACTTCATAAGAATGTTGGTATGTTTCACTGCAAATCATAAGCTGCATCTGAAATGTTCTGAATGGCACTTAATTGTGCATGGGGGGGGTGTGAGGTTTACCAACATGCATTTATAGACCTACACATGATTCTAATTATGGAGGCTTTTAATCCACTGTCCAGATAAATTAAAATATAGTTTCCAACGTGCAACAGCACAATGTCTAGTTAACCTTTCCACATTTCTTTGACAAAGATAATTTTCATCCATCAGTTATATTATGAAGAAGGAAGAGGAGTTAGACAGAAACAGTATTCTTTTCATTGCACAACAGAAATTATACTCTTGGTTAGTTTCGAGGTACAAAAACACAGAGCATCCCTGGATTCAAGTGGCTTAAATATCCAATGTATCCTGTTGGTAGAATACCTGTTTTATATTCAATAAGCTCTGGCATTGGCTCCAGCTCTTAAATAAAGCTATATATGTTGACATATCCCCCTATTTCCACACCCAGGATGCTAGCAAGGAAAGTGTTAGAAATTCAAGTTTATGCTAAAGTACACAGCAAGTTAAACGAGTATCCATCCTGAACCATAAGACAACATGTGTATAAAAAGAAGGAAAAGGTAATAGTTTTTTATTATGAAGAATATGCTATGATAAATATTGTTTCAATTTGTCTTGTAACACCTTATTACATAACAGACATTTGCAAAGACTGTAAGAGGTCATAGACAATTTTCTTTTTATTTTAGTAATGAATGTATTTATTTATTTTCTGATGGCAGTTTCTCCCCCTCTTCTCTCTTCTAAGCCATTCCCCCTCAACAGACCTTCCTTCTTTATCCCATCCACTTTATCACCTGTTCTCTTCAGAAAAAGAGGGGCCTTCCCTGCTTATCAATCAGCCATTGGATCACAGGTTACAACAGTACTAGGCTCACCTTATCCTGTTGAGGCTAGACAAGGAAGCCCAGTTTGAAGAAATGGTTCCTAAAGCAGGCAACAGTCAGAGACAATCCCCTGCCCCTGCTGTTCGAAGTCTTACATAAAAACCAAGCTACACAGCTCTCATATATGTTCAGAAGGCCTAGGAAAGTTAAATGCATGTTCTCCGGTTGGTTGTTTAATCTCTGTGGGTCCCTTTGGGCCCAGATTACTTGATTCTATAGATTACTCGACCCCTCTGGTATCTTCAGTCCTTCCTCCACTTCTTCTGCAAGATTCCCCAAGCTCTGCCTAATATTTGGCTATGGGTCCCTGCATCTGTTTATGTCTGTTGCTGGATGAAGCCTCTCTGATGATGGTCATGCTCGGCTCCTGTCTGCAAGTGTAGTAAAATATCATTAACATACCAGGAATGGGCACCCACTCATAGCAAGAGTCTCAAGCTTGTTCCATCATCGGTTGGCCATTGCCTTTATTTCTTCTCCATATTTACCCCTGTACATTACGTAGGCAAAACACATTGTAGGCCAAAGGTCTTGTGACTGGGTTGGTGTCCTAATCCCTTCATTGAAAGTCTTGGATAGTTATAGAAGAGGGCCGGTTCAGGCTCTGTATCCTCTCTGGTTATGGGTCTTAGCTAGTGTCACCCTAATACATTCCTGGGATTTCCCATTGCCTTAGGTTTCTAGCTTGTTCCAGTAGCTCTGTCACAATGCAGTTGTTTATACCAGTACTCTCTTCCTCTGCCCACCCCCCAAATTTGGTACGTCCTGTTCTTATTCCCAACCTTCCTCTAACCTGTCCCCTACTCTGTCAACCAGTGGTTATTATTCTGTATCCTCTTCCTACATACTAAAATTTATTAATCATACATTTCTCTTTAAGCCTTTGTAAAAGAAATAACATTATAGTAATTTGGGGAGAAATGAGTAGTTGAGGGGCATAACAAATATATTTTGGGGGGAATAAGGACTTAAGTCTAGGCATCTGTAAAGATGTTTCAGTCTGTAAACTGCTTATTGTAAGAGGACCTGATATGACTCTCCAGAATCCATGTAAAATTTAGCCAGTAGTGATGTAAGCTAGTTATCAAAGTGTGGGGTGGTTGATAGACTGCACATCACTGATCTAGATAGTCTAGCTAAATTGGATAGCTCCAAACCTATGAGAGATAGTTTCAAAATTAAATGGGGACTAACAAGATTGGCTTCTTACCCTCAGTAGACTATCTCATATGTGTATGTTTATGTATACAAGGAAACATATACCCACATAAGATTTAAATGCTTTTGTGTGCGTTTATAGTATGTATTATCAAACAGTTTTCACTATGTTGACATTAGAAAAAAATGCATGGAGAATATCACAATTTCTCCCAGCGAGTTCTTTTATTATTGTGCAAAGTAGATGTTTGAGTATGGGAAGACTGACAAATGAAATTTTAGTGATTAGCTGCTGTTTGAGTGTATGTAAATTAATTGTCCTCTTAAGCACATCTGTTACACTGAAGTTCACTAAAAGATGTTTCATTGGTATGAAAGAGAGTTGATAGGATATGGTGTAGTATGTGAACCTCGATGAGGAATCGTTTGACTTGGGATACCCAGAAGGAATGAGTGTGATAATTTTTTTTCTACTTGTCTCAATTTAGGTGGGAAAGCCACTCTAAATATGGGTAGCACCATTATGAGATGAAGTGTGGTTGGAATACACATTGAGACAGCACTCTGAGCACTAACACACAGATATATTGGTTCAATGTTTGTTCAATTTGACCTTGGATGTAGCATGGCCCATGTTCTCAGGCTCCTGCTTCTGTAATGTCGCTACTACAACTTGCAGCTTTTAGCTCAGATGAACCCCTTTCCCCAAGCTGCTTCCAGAACAGCATTTTAACACAGCATCAGAAAACAAAACAAAACCTGTGGTCCTTTTGATTTTGTCAAAAGCATGAAATATACTTAAAATGCTCCCCCCACCACAGTTTAAAAAAAAAAAAAACTGTGTTTAACTGCTGCCAAGCACATCTCTGTGATTATTAGTCGCAGAACTAGAGTGGAGGAAAGACAAAGAATAGACCAGGCAAATCCCAGCATTGTCTGGATACTATGTTGACACAGCACATTCTTTTCTGCCTAGAGCTTACCAGGGTACACTGTCAGAAATGGGTCAACCCCATTAAAAGTCTTTGGAAATGTCACTTCTATTCTAGGGAATAAAGGCTTCAACCATGGAGGACAGAGCATTTGTACTAAGCACATTTGGATGTGGCTGTTATCTTTATTAGTCAGTCCCAGAGCTCATGTCCCACCATCTCTTTCTTCACCCACCATTTCTACTCAGAATTCATGTCAAGTTATAATGTACCTAAAATGTATAATCATCTACATGTATAGTTAGTAATTTCTTATGTCAAAAAGAGACTGAATCTATGACACATGATAATTATAGAAATTTATAATTATAAATTTAATCCATGCTGTGAATAATATATCGCAATATATTACAACTTATATAGGCAAAAATTATTGAATAATACCTAAATTTGCATGGATTTTCTGTATGAAATACTTTTTTATAATTGCTATATGTATTAAGCTATGTACAATTGCAATGCATGTATCAATATGTTCAATTCATTTTATGTTACTTTAAAATATTTTAATTAATTTTTATTTTATAAATTATGAAAACATCTTTTTTTGATATTTTAAATGGCAGGTCACACATGGAAGAATTTATATTTCAAGTCAATAGTCTCATTTTTTCCCTAGAGTTGTTATTTTATAGATAAAATAATTATTTATGTAGCTTTCTACTGGATTGTCTTAATGAGATCATTATTTGAGATGTAAAGAAATAAAATATTATATAAAATAAACATGTCCCGGTATTTTTGGAAATGTCCAGCAACAATATAATGGAGGCATTATATTTTATGTATAATGTACAATCCTGAACTGCATATGGTGTTTACACATAAGTTTACACCTCAGTGATGTAAAATTTAATCCAGGAGTTGTGAGTCTCACCACTGATAATCACCCCATTTTTGAAATGCGCACAGGGCACTCACTAAAGGAGTACATTCAAAGAACACAATATCTATCTTCTAGCAATAAAGCCCTCAGACCTCCTGCATTATTCAGTAGTGCTCACATAAATCACCTGTATCAAAACAACAGGACTACCTGTGCTTACTCAGGGAATGTCAAAGAGTGAGGAAGCGGGATCAGAATTTGTCCTTTAATGCTTATCTGTTTCGCACAGCTTGACGATCTCAGAAACGGAGTCTTTATCATGAGAAGAGTGAGGAGTATGTTATGCCACAGTCTCCTGGCAGGCATTAACCTAAGAAAGCAGAGAACTGTCAACTATGGCACCTTTCACCAAGACAATAGAAAACCATAGATTCCTGAGCTCCCTGGTACTATTTCTGTTTTTGATTCCCTTTGTATCCAGACATTGCCAGAACTCCTCTGCCTATTCCTTCATACTCAAAGGATTCCATTTCAATCATTGGAAGCTGAATAATGTGACTTGTTTAGGCAAAAGGAAAAGCTACTTTCATGTTCATAGTCTCTTCTGACACTCCTTAGGAACTGTTTTATGTCTAAATCAGGTAGAAGCTCTAGACTTTGCTTCCTCTGTTCTTTGCGCCCTATCCCTCTGTTCCACAGACACAGGCATACTGCCCCAGCCCTTCATTTCAAATCCCATCACGATATCTGCCCTTCATGGGCCCTGACATTTGTCCTGACCTAGACAAGAGACATACTCGTTCTTGTTCTTTTTCTGACACTAGAGTTGCTGAGCAGCCTTCAACTGCTCTGTGAAAGGGCATGGTGCTGTTTAAGTGGGGTCAACCTAGCAACTTCGGGAACTGTGACTGAATAGAATGCTTGTCAAAGGCACAACTCACATTTATATTAGAACACCTATTCAGAATTTTCTGATATTTGGGGCAAAGGATATCACAACAATTCTCTCATCTAAAGGCTAGGCTGCCTGGAAATGATTTTATCAAGTCAAATTTGTAGTGAACATCCTGGGAAGCAGAGAATCAGTCAAAAGAGTGGCAGTTTCTTGTGAAGAGTCTGTAATTTGTAGAAACGATACTTCAATCAATGCTGTTATAAAATACGGTTTGCTTGTCATGTCAGACAGCACGAAGGAAAAGCACAATGTTCTATTTATACTGGAGAGAAAATAGTAATATACTTAAGAACTGGGAGTTAATTATGGAATCAAAGAGTTGGGACTGTCATTTTTGTCATCCTCCACTTCCCCTCATTCCAGAGGTTTAGACAACTGGTGACAAATATAAGGGATGGAATGAGGGAAATGAGTACCTCTTCTCTTCTCTACCATAAATTAGAAAATGTAGTGACCATAATGAAAGGAAACTGGAGCAGGGCAAGCTACCAGATAGGCTTTCCAGGGAATATATTCATAACTTCTGGTCAATATTCTTTTAGTAATGCCCACTCAAATGATCTGCTTAAATGTGGGGCATCAGAGATGACTCACTAGTTAAGCATACTTATTTTTCTTTCAAAGTACATGAATTTGGTCCCAAGTAACCCTCTGATAGAGCAAAACACATGGCAATTCCAGATCCAGGGATATGATAACTTTTTCTAGCCTCTGTAGACTTTGCATGAACATGGTACACAGATTTGCATGTAGGCATAAAATCCACAAACAGAAGTAAATAAATTAAGTATAAATCAGAGCTCACTTAACCTCATGTTTAGGGATACTGACAAAAATCCAATGTTTGAAATTAATCTTATTAAATAGCTGTTGGGTTCTTTAGAAGATCTTTGGGACATTTAAGTGTTATTATAATGGCTTCTCACAACTATACATTACACAGATTTGTTAAGCTTGAGTTTTATCTTTTGCCTCAAAGATAAAATAATATCTGCATGCTCTTATTCATAAGAAAAGACATACAATTTACAAGACAAGAAAGATAATCTGTAAGTTATACCTTTGCTTAAACTCATCTAATGAGCAAGCATGCTTCTTCAGGGTATTTCTACAATGGGAAACTTTGGTCTTCAAGATCCTAGAAGCTGTAGAAGGGTTGGCCATATCTCACTAAGGCACCGAGATTCCAAAACAAAGAAATTGGTGTTTATATCAGAATGCTTCCACCTCTGACATTACCTCAGAATAATAGCATGTTGTATCTTTTGAAGATCTGAACTGTGAAGAAGTGACAAATTTACCAAATCTTGTTCTAGACACCAAGGAAGGAATCACAGCACTGAAATGGGGACCTTCCATTTATCAATGCTATTTAGAAATAACCCATCTATATCACTGGAAAGAATGCGGCTGAATACCGCCATGTCCTGTTGTTAACAATGTCTCAGGTTTGATCAAAGAAGGCAAGCCACATTAGACAGATCCTAAATCTTTCTCAGGGCTACCAGAACTTAGAAAAGGGTTTCCTTCCACTTTGTCAAACACACACACACACACACACACACACACACACACACATATATATAGTATATATTGTTACTGAGGTTTTTATCAGTACAAAACACATGCAATGTGTTTTTTGCATATATTTTACATGCTGCCCCATCATGGTGACCTGACAAACATTTGTCTTCTTACAATTTGGTTCTCTCTGTGCAAATCCACCCTACAGTTCTAAAACTGAACAAGCTGTGCCATGTTCTACCATCTCCAAATCTGTTTCTTTGTGTTCTATTATTTCCAAGAATTATTTAAGACAGTTTCTCCAAGATCACAATTAATGATATACTAAATTGCTAAAAAATGGAAACAGTCCAATCTTTAAGTCTTAAGGCTGTAGTTCAGGAAGAATTATTGCTAAGAAGTTTGTGTACTGTTTGAATATATGATTAATGATACGTTAGCAATAAAATAGAAGCAAATGCACAGAATGTCAGTAATGCAGGTACTGATTTAATTTAAATATAAGAATTCTATTCATTTATTCTATTGTCATGTCAACTGAACTGTAAATAATGTCACATATATGGTATTAGCTTGTGAACTATTATCAGTAAGTATTTATTAATTGATCCAGTATTACTGGAAAGGGTTCAAGATTCTTTTCAAAAGTAAGGTCAATTCAATATTCATTAATTTGATTTATTCTACTTGTATATTCAAAACATTGTGCTAAATATGTGACTCTACATTATCTCTATATACCTGTAGACTCTTGGTAAATATTTTATTACTGGCAAATATTTACCCTTCGGCTGTAGTGAATAAGCATAAGGAAAGTGTTTTTATGAATCATGATTAATACAGTTTCTGCAGTCAAGCGTGTCTGCAGTGCAGGGAGCCTCCCGTTTCATATATGACATTCTCGTCCATATGACTGTGTAATTGACATTTCTGTGAGGAAGATATGTTTATATTGTCCTGTACAATGAAGTAGCCAGTTGCCTTATGTAACAACTGAATTAAGGCTAGTACAATTGAGGAAATTAATTGTAGTTTATGTAATTATAGTTACTTTAAGTCCCGTGTGGTAAATGCCAATAGTGTTAGTCGATGTAGTACCACAGGAGTAACAGGCCTTATTAAAGCCAAGGTAATAAGCTAGGATTGACAAACAGGCTAACTGGGAGGATGAGGAAATGGCTCCAGGTCTGCCTCCTTCTATCGAGTCCATTTCTGAGGCAAATTACTTCCTAAGTCTCAGTGCCCTCAGCTTCCATAAGGACAGTGATAATACTATGCTGTCAGATATTTATAAAGAATGTAATTAAGGTTGTGTGTGTGTGTGTCGGAGAGATGGCTGAGGGATTAAGAATATGGACTGTTCCCTACCCCCCAGAGGACTTGAATTCCTAGCACCCACATGATAGCCCATAAATGTCCATACTAATTGTTGAGGATTCATTGCAGTCTTCTGCCACATGTGGCAGGCACACATGTAATGAAAATACACATATTGAGACAAAACACTTATATGATGAAGTTGTTGAGATGTTTGGTTTCTTTTATTTGTGGCGATTGTCAGATAATTACTTCCTGTCCTTTTTTCCCTTCCTTACTTCAGACCCTCCTATACATGGCTCTCTGCTCTTCTCCAAACTCATGACCTTTTTCCATTCATTTTTGTTAGTTTTAAGTGACGTCTCTAATAATGATGATGTTATTGTTTCTGTTGTTGTTGTTACTGTTCTTTCGATGAGTACCAAAATAGAACCAGTATGTTTTTATAATTAAAAAACCGTAAAGTTACTTTTCAAGCTATAGAAACAGCAAATATAGTTCTTCCCCCCCACACCGACTTGTAGTTCATAATTTAAGGGTTCTACATGGTTATAAATATGCCCCACATTGTCAGTTCTGATAGTGACAAAATGAGGGTCTTTAAGGTAGGTGTCCTTTTGATCTGAAGTTTAATAACACAAGTACTAGTCAAAGTTTAGTCCTAAGGTTTATTTCTGTTTTCATCACATTTACTTAGGGAGAAAAAAGGAAGGAAGCATCCATTTGTCATGGCCTTGTGCAGAAGTCAGAGACAACTTATAGGTGTCAGTTCACTCCACCATGTGACCTGGGGTTAAGGTATTCAGCTCAGATCAACAGCGTTGGTGACAAGTGCCTTTATACTTTGAGCCATCGGGATGAACAACTTGTTTCTTATGTTGCTTCTGTGGCAGAAAAACAGTGCTACAAGACTATAATTTGTCTATGACAGAAAACAACCTTGAAAACTTTTGAGATCTTTCTGTGTAATTTTGCCCAGTCTGATGGTGGTTAGATTTTTTTGTTTTGTTGTTATTTTATTTACTTACATTCCAAATGTTATCCCTTTTCCTGGTTTTCCCTCCAACCCTCCCTATTAACTTCCCCTCTCCCCTGCTTCTAGGAGGGTGCTTACCCACCCACTCCTGCCTTGCCACTCTAGCATTCCCCTAAGCAGGACCATTGAGCTTTTACAGGACCAAGGGCCTCTCCTTCCACCAATTCCAAATAAGGCTATCCTCTGCTACATATGCAGCTGGAGCCATGGTTTGTGGTTTAGTCCCTGGGTGTTCTAGGTGTTCTGGTTGTTTTATATTCTTGCCCTTCCTATGGGGTTGCAAACCCCTTCAGCTCCTTCAGTCATTTCCCTAACTCTACCAAGTCTAATGCCTGACTGTGAGTATCTTCATCTGTATTGGTCAGGTTCTAGCAGAACCTCTCAGGACATAGCTTTATCAGGCTTCTGTCAGCAAGCACTTCTTGCCATCAGCAATAATATCTGGGTTTGGTGTCTGCATGTGGAGTGGATCCTTAGGTGGGGCAGTCTCTGGATGGTCTCTCCTTCAGTTTCTGCTCCATTCTTTGTCCCTATGTTTCCTTTATCATCTCCCTCATCTCCCCCATCTCCTTTGCCTTCATGAGGGTGCCCTTAAACGACTTTACCCACTCCCTCCTCTCCACTCTAGCATCCCTGTACACTGGGGCATCATGCTTCCATCAGACCAAGGACCTCCCTTCCCATTGATAAGAACATCCTCTGCCACATAATTATCTTGAGCCATGGCTCCCTCCATTATACTCTTTGTGTGATGGCTATTCATAATAGCTCAAAGCCGGAAACAACCCATATATACCTTAACAGAAGAATGGATACAGAAAATGTAGTACATTTACACAATGGAATACTTACTACTCAGCTATTAAAAACAATGACTTCATGAAATTCACAGGCAAATGAATGGACCTAGAAAATATCATCCTGAGTGAGTTAAGTCAGAGACAAAGGAAAACACATGGTATGTACTCACTGATATATGGATATTAGCTCCAAAAACTCAGAATGTCCATGATACAACCAGCAAACAGAGCTTAAAAAGAAGACCAAAGTGTGGATGTTTCACTCCTACATAGAATGGGAAAAGACATAATCATAAGAGGTAGAGAAAGGGAGAGACTGGAGAGTGAGAGAGATAAAAGGGGGAGGGGTAGGATCAGGTATTGGTAGGTACAGGAGAGAAGAACAGAGGGTCAGAAAATTGAATAGAAACATGTAGCAGTGGGGGATGGGGAAGCAGAGGTAAACACTCGAAAGTCCTAGACTCCATGGAAGCAAGAGGCTACCAGGACTGAATGGGGGTGACATTATCTAAAATTTCCAACAAAGGGGATATGTACCTTGTAGAGACCACCGCCAGTAGACAGGCATGGACCTCAGTTGAGGGATGAAGTCACCCATGCATCTCAAAATTTTAACCCAGGAATGGTCCTGTTTAAGGGAAAGACAGGGAGAAAAAATAGAATACAGGCTGGCCAAAGGAAAGGCGATCCAGACACCTCCCCACCTAGGTATCCATCTGTAGACATCAAACTCCAACACTATTGCTGATGCCAAGAAGCGTGTGCTGAGAGGAGCCTGGTATGGCTGTTCTCTGAGAGGTCCCATCAGCACCTGACTAATGCAGACTGACAGTCAAGCATCAGACTGAGCTTGAGGACCCTGAAGAAGAGATAGAAGGAAGGACTGAGGAGCTGAAGGGGATTGCAACTCCATACAATGAACAATGTCAACTACCTGGACCATCCAGAGCTCCCAGGGACTAAACTATCAAATGACTTTCTCTCTATAAAAGTATTTCTAGTTATATTACAAATGATTATTTAAGCTAACTAGGTGGTAAACCGTAAGAAGTCCTTTGAAAATATCAGTGGGTTAAAAAGTGAGATACAAAAGACAAATAACTAAAAGTATGTACATACCTACGTTTCTTAAATCAGAGCCAACCTTGAATGCTGCCAGCTATAGATGTGTGGTTAATACTTCTACCATGCAAAGCAAAAAGCGATGTAGATATTAAGAGAGTCTTTAAGACATACACTAAGATTAGGTCAAAAATTATAAAAGCTTATGGAATAGCAAAGTTATAACAAAAGTGTTCAGGGATAATATTTTTGAAATGTTTATTTTTACTTATTGTATGTTAAATGAACAAAAACCATGTCTATGAATTTTTCCCAAATATACATTTCATATATATTCTCTTATTACAAATACCCCTCTAACTTCTTCAGGGTAATATTGATGGTATATACTCTAGAAAACTTGTTGTTCATTGTGTTTTAATCTATATTTTATACATCATAGAGGATTTGAATCCAGCAACATAGCCTTGGCTAGGGATTACATCCAAAGATACGATCCTCCTGAAATGCAGATTTGCCACACACCTTCCCTCTGGATAGACTACAGATATGCCTTTAGTACCCATCTTTGACTCCCAAACAATGATGTCTAAATCAGAGGCAGACAAATTGATAGATTAGAGAAAAATTAGACATAATGAGTCCCCAGAACAAATGTGGAAGAGAGATTACTTAAAAGACCACAGAGCATGGCATGCAGTTCAGAGCAGTTCAGATTCTAGAGTTTAGAGGAAGCCTTGCCAACCAGAGAAATTACAGACTTTGAGCCATAACAGCTGAGTTGAACCAGCTCCCAAAAGCTCAGACAAAGCTAGAAAGAGTAAAGTAATTCAGCAGTAAATCTTGGAGACTGGAACATTGTAGACTAGGTTATCAAACAGGCTGGAACCTGAAGCCTTTAAGGTCTGGGATTGTAGAAGATTAGAGTGGAATCTTCAAGACCTGGGCCTAAGGATAGTTGGGTAGAAGCACTCACCCGAAAGACATATATTCACCCAGATTGGGTATCAAACTCATTCATCACTTCATCTGAGGAAATAAAAGTAACATTTACATTTACAACATATGATTGGGACATCTTCAATGTTTTCCTTTCTTAATATTATTTCACTCTCATTGTTTCCATTTCTTTGCACATGCCATATTCTTCAAAGCAGAATAACATAAATGCATATGTTTGCTTTATGTTTATAGAAATACTGAGCTGAGTTAATAATTGGATGTGAACAACATTAGAGTACCAACATGCCATATCACCTTGTATGCTGACTGTAACTACAGCTCTGGGTTTCAATGGCAGGATCATCTAATAGGTGTATTTCAGCATTTGAGGAACCTGATACTAATTGTTGTTTTGGCTTCAGAAGTACCAAGAGTTTGTCTCAGCATGCATCCTTATTGAAACTGTTGTTCTTTCCTCTGTAACCATTATTCTGTTGAGATTGGCTAGAAGTGGAATTGAGTTTTGAATTGCTCTTTCTACTGACTCAGTGTATGGAACATTTTGTTATCTATTTATGGCCTGTTTCTGTTTCTTTTGAGTCCCGTGAGTCCCATTCATTTGCCTCTTTATTGACTGGATTCTTCCTGTGGTTTGCTGTTCAAGCTTTTAGTTCTTCACCTATGCCTGGCATTAAGTCTTGGTTAAATATAATGAATGAGTAACAAATATTTTTCCTGGTTTTGACAGCCATTTCTTCACTGTGGCAATTGTTTCTTGGTGGATTTTGAGTTTCACGAGCAATCATTTGACATCGTCTCCTAAGCTATAGGCGTCATGGACAGAAATTCTTGTTTCCACTTATTCTTAGTTCTTGCACCATTTCATTCAGTTCACTCGGAGTTTCAAGTCTTATATCAAAGTCTTTGATCCATTTTGAATTAAATTTTATGGAGTGAATGAAGAAAGAATCCAGTTATTATACTCTACATATGGATATTCAGTCTTCAGAGGATTTTGGAAAGGATGTTTTTAGTATCTTATCAAAAAAAAAGATAGCTAAGTAGCCTATATGCCCACAATAATGAAAATGGAGTTTTTAGATGACAAAAAAATACACGTTGCTTTTCCTACTGAGCAAACAGGAAACAGTAGAGATCGTGAGTTTTCAAGTCTGATGATTAGAATTTAATACTCTTACTTCAACAAAATGAAAACTTATAATCACTTAAGTTTTAGGACTTAGTATGTCAATGTGGGAAGGAGTAATAATTGAGAATTATAAAAATACATATTATACAGTGCTTAGGACAAACTAAGATATTAGTTCCATTTTTGTTACTATAAGCCTCATACAGATCTCAGTGGATAAAATGCATATGGGATAATTTTTAGTTAATTCTTGATGTACCTGTATAAGGTTTGCCGTTTACTGAATTCATCTTAGAGATACAGTTGAGCTAAGTACCCCAGGCCACACCAGAAAACATAAACCCACCTTATTTGCTACTTCAAGACGATGTCTGACATCTAGTTTTAATTTCTAAAGTGAATAATAAAAGTTCTTCCTGTTTCCCTTTCCTGTGATGATCTAATAATAATCACCATCTACCTATCTTCCTGGAAACTTTAAGATGCAATGTGACTCATGTATTTTTAGTGCTCATTTTTTTTTTCCACAGAAGTGGGTTCATGACATCACTCCTTACAATTCAGCAGAGAAGGTTAGTGTATTTTTGCATCGTGACTACTAGAGAAATGAACTTCAAGCACATAATTAAACATTAAACTCCACATGCACAGCAGGAACTTCCGTGAAAGTGTAATTTCTCGGTTTCTATGCATTTCCTCACATAGTGGTAACAATATGCTGTGCTGATAATAATCTCATGAGTTTACATTTTGCAACCTGCCACTAAAGTATAATAATTATCATTTAATAAAAATGCAGGTGCAAATATTCGAAAGATATTAAATGAATTGTAGAGAGAGAAATAGCATGAATGCGGCAAAACAGTGATTCAAGTCAACACTTCCTTGGTGTGAAGAAAATTCCCTTTATTATTGTTTGTTTCTTTGTTTATATTGGATAGGCTCTGTGTTTACATTTCAAATGTTATCCATTTTCATCCTGCTCCCCTTCCCCCATCCTATTCCATTGCATCCCTGAAGGTGCTTCCTCTCCCAACCACCCTCTCTCACCTCAGCACCTGGCATTCCCCTACACTGGGAAAAGGAGCCTTTGCAGGACCAAAGGCCTCTTTCTCCCACTAATGCTAGACAATGCTGTACTCTGCTACATATGCAACTGGAGCCATGGGTCTCTCCATGTTCACTCATTAGTTGGTGTTTTAGTCCCTGGGAGCTCTGGAGGGTTTGTTTGGTTGATGATGTTGTTTTTCCCATGGGGATGCAGACCCTCTCAGCTCCTTAAGTTTTCTCTCTAGCTCCTTCATTGAGGACCCTGTGTTCAGTCTGATGGTTACCTGCAAGCATCCTCAACTGTATCTGTCATGACTCAGGCAGAGCCTCTGAGGAATATGCATATCTGGTTCCTGCCAGTAAGCACTTCTTGGCATCAGCACTAGTGTTTGGGTTTGGTGGCTGCATATGGGGTGGATCCCCAGGTGAAGCAGTCTCTGAATGATCTTTTCTTTAATCCCTGCTCTTCTATTTGGCCCTGTATTTTCTCCCATGAGTGTTTTGTTCCTTCTTCTAAGGACTGTGGCATCCTCATTCTGGCCTTCCTTCTTTTTGAGCCTCATAAGGTCTGTGATTTGTCTAATAATTTTTTGGTTAGTATCTGCTTATCAGTGAGTGCATACCATCTGTGTACTTTTGTGACTGTGTTACCTCAGTTTCCCTCAAATAATTCAAATGCCAGGTAAAGCTTCTAGTTATGCTAAAAATTTGTATCCCCAGTTAAAGCTTCTATGCTGTATTTGAAACTCATTCATCATTACTACCTTTTGAGTAATCATCATATAGGAATGAATGAATTTAATACTAGAAATTCGATACTCCATTCTATGTAAGTAGAAATAACACCGAGCATTCTTTACTTCTCCCCATTAGATGGCCTTTTATTAAATTTTTCACTACTTATTGTTAAATGACAAAGCCCTTGTTTTTATAATACACATTATTTAGGGTTTCTAATAATAATCAAAGCATTTATTGTTTATTTGTGCATTTAAATTTCTACATAAAGGCAAATCAGTACCGATAATGGTTGTTTTTTTTTTTTTTTTTTTTTTTTTTCTTGGCTCAATTACTTTAACACTGCTGGTTCTCTCTGTTGGTGTGGAAAACAAATAAAATATGTGCTGTCAAAACAGTAGTAATGTGAGACACCTGTGGTGTATCCACTTGGTTTCCACTCAGTTAACACACAAAGTTTGTGAGCCTCTTAAAATTAGAATCTTTACTCCAAAAATACAGGCTTACAGAAGGTATCTTTATGGCAGCAAGTTCACATATGTTTAGGTTTGATTCATTTTTCATTTGTAAGGAAATTGATAGATTAGCCTGTAATTGTATAGAGTCATTATAAACCTTACCTATTATGTGTTATAGCTATCATTGCATGAGGAAATTTTTTTCTTAGACGAAGTCAAAATGACTATGACTCTCATAGCATGCACAAGTAAATATTCAAAAATCATAACAACATATCTATATCCAGGCCTCAACTATTTCAATTATGTGACTTAGAGAAAGAATATATCCAGGCCTCAACTATTTCAATTATGTGACTTAGAGAAAGAATATAGTATATGGGAGATTATTCTTTATGTTAGGGCAATAAAACACTTGGAAAGACCCATGGCATATGCCAAAGAGGACAGCATTTTCTGACATCAATGGGAGGAGAGGGCTTTGGTCCAGTGAAGGCTTATTTTCCCAGTGTAGGGGAATGCCAAGGCACTGAGGTGGTTGGGAGAGGGAGCACCTTCATGGAGGCAATGGGAGGATGAAGGGAATAGGATTGTGGGATAACATCTGAAATGTAAATGCAGAGAATATCCAATAAATAATTGGGGGGGGGACAACTTAATTACAAAATAAGTTGCATTTATATATGGTTATAGTGGGATAATATACATTTATAGCTGGTAGAGAAGTTGTCAGCAAGCAGCTCACATGGTAGAGAGATAGGAAGCTAACTGCTTACATATTAAGCCCCAAACAGGAAATGGATTAAAAAAAAACTAGAAATGGTTGAAATATTACAAATTTCAGTGTCTGTTCACACTAAAATAGTTCCACTAGCAATCAAACACTGACACAAAGAAAAGCCCAAATGTCTGAGAACATGGGAGAGTGCATTTTTTATTCATAATACCACATGATTTATGCATGAAAACCTGAGTTCAGATCCCCAGCTCACTTGTGAAATGCTTGCGTCATGGCAGGAAATGCCGTCCTAAGACAGGGAAATAGGGGCACTTGTGGTTCCCTAATGTTGAATTTCCAGAAGGTCTACCTGAATGAGTCAGTTCATTGGCTGCTGTCTCAATAACTACCTACATAACTAACTACCTAAATAACTAAACAAACATGTAAGAGGAGAGTGACTGAAATAAATGCCTGATATCCATCTCAGGCATCTATATACATGTTCACACGATACACCAAGCCACACTCAAACTCACAGCCATATACACCCATAACACACACACACACACACACACACACACACAGAGAGAGAGAGAGAGAGAGAGAGAGAGAGAGAGAGAGAGAGAGAGAGAGATGCACAAGCACACACAGAATCAGAGTTGCAAATAAACATGTGCACACATACGACTCCAAAAAATAGATGTGTCTTTAGTATTGTATGTATAGATGCTTACATTTTCATATCTGGCACTGTAAGTAGTCTTTTACTATTATTAATAACCAAGCATACTATGTCATTTGCTTGTATCTAAAACAATAAAACCAAAAATCAACTTATGGTCAAAATAATATTCCAAGAATTTGTTTTCAAATACAATCCACCTTAGGGAATTTGTATGAGACTTTTTAGATAGAATGGCAAATGAGCAATCCATATGTGTTTATGTCTATCCACATGGCTCTGAGACCTTTTGTGTGCTATGGGAAATGTGCCCACAGGCTGAAATGAGTGTACAAAGGCACAGCATAGGAAGAACATGCTGGAGGGGTTTTATTTGATGTTGTTGAAATGCTCTAGGCTCTGTCTTGCAAGAAATTCTTTGGTTTTCTTTTTCAATTTTTTTTCTATGCTTTAAAACACGTGGCTTTTTTTTTTTTTCTGAAACATTCTGCCAAGAGACAAAGAGTAAATGAGCAAATTACAAATGAACCAAACAATCACGTTCTCTCTCTCAGTGGAAAATTTGCCTTCTGTTTTTATGCCCATCAAAATATCAGCCAAGGTAAAAAACAGTATCTTAAGGTCACTTAATCATATTTGCAGATGACAAATTAATCAGAAGAAAGAATTTTAAAAAATTGTACAGAAGTGAATATGTACCTATTGTGGGTGTCTATTTTATTTACTTTTTATTTTCTTACTTTTAATGGTTGTTTAATAATAAATACATATTTGATAAATAAATTTAATAAATTCAGTATTTTTTAAACTGTGATGACATCTACAGTGCTCTTACACTAAAGGCAGACATTAACCAATTAGCTCCCCTGTAATCTTCACAAAAATTAGCAAAGGCTGGACTCAAGCTTTGAGTCAGTCCCAATCTAAACCCTAAGGTATTCTTTCAGGGTACCAGATTAGGCGGGTATTATTTTGAAAAAAAAAGTTTTGTGTTATTTTTTAATTTAATATTTCATCTAAAACTAATTTTTACTTTTAAAACTCTTATGAAAACCTATGAAAAGTTTATATGAATCATTTAATTAATTCTTTACAACCCAGTTTTGATGGCTGTAAATATTGTTTTCTTGTCATGAGCAATATATCTTTTGTTTCTTCAAGTAATGCAAGATAGTCTCGGGGCATTGGTACATCTTTATTCACAGTGTCAGCCCTGAAAAAGATGGCCCTATTCTGGACTAAAGTGGGAAGGGACACACTCATTTTTCTCTTAGATAGAAAGCATGCTGTTCAACCTCTTGTACACAAGAGATTTCCTTGGGAGAGTGGATGCTGCTCTGTAGCTTTGAAATCAGAACTCTATTGCTGGGGGAAGCCCCAGGCTGCATTTGATAACAGTAACAAAGAGGTGCAGACCTCCCATGTCTCCACTGCTCTCTTCTCTGTGCAGCAAGAGACATTCCCTGGGGTGAGAGGGTTCTGAGGAAAAGAGGTTGGCTCTGCTGAGAACAGATTGAAACCTCTTGACAAAGGTTATGAATATATTCTCAGAAGATTCAAAAATGTAATCCTAGATACAAGTGATGTCCAGGGAATAATATTTAGCAAGCTCCTTTTAATGTGTGCAAAGGTCTCGCCATCTTGGAACAATGCATCAATGTCTGGGGTCTGTCCCTAGAGAGTCCATCTTCCTACTGATGGGACTGTGGGATTATTATTGGTGGGGCCATGTCTGTTAGATAATGTTATTGCAGTACACACTTCTTAAATTTTAAGAATGTAGAAACACTTAAATTTCTCTGTCATATCCTTTTGAGTACCTTAGAATTATGTTAAAATACTACTGTCACTAAAAAAACGCTAGATGTTTTTATAACAAAATGTCAAATTACTTCCAACTAGGGAGATATACATAGCAAGGCATTCCTTACATACTATTGTATTTTGTCTAACACTAAATACACCAAGTGGGGTATTAGTCCATCTAAATATAGTATTTTAGATATAGAATGGACCAACTTAGACAGGGTCTAGTTAATACAAAGTAACCAGTCAGGCAGCAAACTGAGGTGAAGAGAGCAAGATAAGTTTTCTGAAGGACATAGAAACCTGTGTAGACTCTGGCTCTTTTGACTCTGTCTGCTGGGTGTTATTTTCCACATGCTATGTTTGTATTTCCCAGAATCTAAAGATGTCTGTCACAGTGGTTTGCTAGCAGGCATTCTGTTGATGCGCAGCCTGAACATTCTGTTTATTTTGGAATCTTGTCATTTGCATAAATAGAGCAGGGAAGAACTATACTTATTTCAAAATTCAGGGAACACATATACTTCCTGCTGCTTCTGTTAAAGTTGCTTTACATTTTGAGATGTATTTCTATTAATCAAGGCAATTACGATAGACAAATATATGCATACACATATGTTTATATTCATCCATAGATATCTGTAAAATGGAAAGAATTCATCCACAGCAGATATGTGTAACATGGAAAGATGTATCCACTTTATTCTTAATTTTCTATATAAACCTAATTTTGTTAAAAATTTAGGCAAAGAATATATACAGGTAAGTCAGTTTAGAATATTTTTAGATAATAGTCGTGATCTCCTTGCCTACATCTTTCTGTGCAGCCATGCTGGTCTGCCTAGCATGATGAACGCTCTCTACATGGGATATTAAGCAACAGGCGGGAGTGAGAACAGTCACTCATGTGAAATCATTTCATCAGTTAATGAGCTTCCATTGGTGGTTTGTTGTACTTAACAAACCAATTTCATTTTTTTTAAATTAATAGAAATATAATTACTCTTCTCCTTCCTCCCACTCCTCAGATTAGGCCTCTTTATTACTCTGTGTGTGTGTGTGTGTGTGTGTGTGTGTGTGTGTGTGTGTGTGTAAAAGAGACAGACAGACAGACAGAGACAAAAGGAGGAATCAGAGAGAGAAACAGTGAAAGGCTGATGAGGGTAATTATATAAATATAACCTTCTGAGTACACTGAGTGTTGCATTTATCTATTTTATTTTAGGACAGACCCATTTGCATCAGATTTAGAGAGCTCATTTCTGGAAAACACTGATGCTCCTACTTTTTTTCAGTTATAATGTGCTTAATGTGGAAAACTCAAAAGGTATAGAGAGATATCATGTTGAACACCAATGGACGCTCGTCTGAGAGCTGAGTGAATGCTAACTCCTGGTGTAAGGTAGAAGTGTCAGAGTAGATGACAAGTTGTTGACTATCTGCATTTCTTCCTGGGGAAATAATGAGGAACCCCACAGTCCCCCCCCCTCAGTCATTTTTATGGCTTAGTAAATTTTATTCTGTAAAATAATGAGTTTTTATATTGTCTTATTTTTGTTCATTTTTTTGCAAATATTACATCCATTTTCAGAACGTTTATTAATTTATTTTTTCTTACAACTCTATTTAAAAAGGAGAGATACATATATAGTTTTTTAAAAGCATTTTGGCATAACACTATATGGATATATTTTTGCCAGTACTTAATTCATTTAGAGGTTTGATACTGTGCATTGAAATCTTACTAGTTACCATAAGATACTCTGTATTTACATTTGAGATGTCTTCTCTTTCCCCTGCCCTGCTCCCATTCCCTTCCCTTCCCCTCCATTTGCCTTATTTTTAAACCTTGCTTGTTAAATATTTTCAAATGCCTGCCCCTTTGTCTTTGAAGCTTAGTCTTTAAGGATCATACATGAGATGTTTACACATCTTGAAGCAGATAATGATTCTCTGCCACAAGCCTTTCCTCCGATCAGCAATTCACATCTCCAACATATTGTCTAAGTGTGCACAAACACCATTGATTCACACAAGAAGGAAATAACTAACTTTGTGTTTTGAAGACATACTACATTTTTAAGAAATTTTTAATGGGAACATTTAATATTACTTTGACTTAGTCTGTGATTAGGAATGAATGGAAATACTGAATTTTTGGCAGTAGTGTGCTGATCTTGAGCTCCTGAATGTTAGGTATAAACACAAGGAGGTAATTGTGCAGAAGGAAAGAAATAAGAAACATCAATCCTCTTCATCACAATGAATGTCCAAAAATGTCTCTTTTATCTAATGAATGAATGAATGAACTAATGAATGAATTAATTTGCATGTATGTATGCGTGTTGATGATGAACATGTACATATGGAAATCAGAAGACAAATTCCAGGAGTTGTGGTGTTTCTTCTTCCACAATGTAGATTATAGGGATAGAATTCAAGTCTTCAGGCTTGGAGGCCAAACAGTTTTAACTATTTTGTTTTCTTACTGGCTTATCAATGACTCTTTCTAAACATAACTTTTATGGAAACACACTTTTATTAATCCAACTTCCCCAAATTTATGTTTCTTTGATCAATGGTAAAATGTTTTGTGTGAATGCTTCAAATTGGGACATTTAAATTTTTGTAAATTGTATTTATCTTTTTTTTTTACAGTCCAGATTCCCCCTCTGGAATTCCTCTATCCCGTTTCCCCCTCCCCCTGACTTTATGGGAGTGTTCCCCCACCTGCTCCCTCCTACCTCAGCACCCTGGTATTCCTTACAATATGCTGATCTAAATAAACACCCAAGGGCATTTATTTAAAGAGAATAGATTCTCTTACTGATGTGACAACAAAGTATTGACTGGATAGTTGGCTGAAGAGAGAAGGTTTTGTTTTTCTATAGTAACTTTCACATGGTTGGGCGTCCTATTGCTTTGTCATTGTGTTTGATCATTCCTGTTCATTTCCCCTCTTAACAAGAATCAACTGTCCTTATTCTCAGCTCATGCTCCTGGAAAGTTTGGGATAAGCCAAGTATATATTCAGAGTTGCTACCTCTATGGATTAATGGGCACGTACTAGACAATAAAACTATTTTCCGCTGACATGTTATGGTTGCTTAATAATAAAACACAAAGGGCATGAAGAAAAAGAATCAGTAATACAACTATTTTTCAGCACTAGGATTTGTCACCATAAAAGAACAGGGACTAATTTCTAATATCTTTATAGTAAAAGATGGTATTTGTCAGGATGATATCTATCATAAATTCCTAAGCATACATATTAAAGATAGATGTCTTATTTTGGCTTACATATAGTAGAAATGGAAAATATTGGTCACCTTAAAATTGTCTTTTTATTACTTTATTACTTTTTATTACTTATTACATTTAGTTTTATAGTATGCTGCATATGTGTGTGTTTGTGTGTGTGCATATATATACATATAAATATATATGTATATATGGTATTGTTGTTGGGTTTTTTTAGTATCAACTTTAAATGTTGAAATTATTCAAAATGTGTCGTATCAGAATGCATTTCAAGCAGCTTATACTCCCTATTTTATATTTTGATGTTGAAAGGGATTATAAATGAGGATATAAAAGCATACTCATATATCTGCAAAACAGAAAAGTAACAAATTCTACAGTAATATAAAAGCTCATACTTTTTTTTTTTGACTCAGTTCAAAATTCAATTCAGAGTACCATAGAGGGAGTGACAGCTTTTCCCAGATGTCAGCAGCTTGTTGTCACTACCATTGACTTTTTGCCTCTTCTAAGTAATTCCTTGTACATAGGAGGAACATTGGGTACTGTGCCATCCAAAATACTTTACATTGCAAGGCTTGAATGTCCCATGTGAATTATTAATGTTAGGCAAAAAGTTTATCATTTTGCTATGAAAATAATTGATTATATTTTACTCTGAGCAATATAGGGCTCAGGGTCAACTGTGCTGCCTCTCAGCGTCCCACTGCATGACATGATGCTAATGTGACTTCCCTGATGTTCTTCATGTGCTTAGGATTGTTGACACATACAGCTTAACTTTGGTAATGTAACAAAAAGAAACTTTTATTGCTATGATTAAAAAGGTATTGACTCACTGGATAGCAGAAGGGCTGTGTAAAATATCTACTATACCCTAAGATGTTCAGCAAACCTAACAGACTGCTTTACAGTTTAATGTATTTTACTCAATTACTTATTAATTGCCAATCATGTGACCACAGAAACTGGCAAGTTAGTGTTGCTGCTTATGTCAATTGAATTTTTCAAAACTAAGCAATTTTTACCAGAGTTTACTACAGTGGATTAATTTAGGGTTAAGTTTAAAGCAAATTTCTAGTTAATTAAGCACATATGCAGTTTGAGTTCTAAAAGAAATAAGAACTCTGTGTGAAGTTACAAGAGATTAGGAGACTAGCAACCATTTAAAGTATTATTTACTTTATAGGAGTATGTTTCAGAATAGGTGCAATTTTCCTGGGCTGGGACCAATAGATTTGACAGGGTTAAGATATTTTCTCCACAGCGTATGAAAAGATGTCCACATCTTGAGTTGCCTGACTCAGCCCTACACCAGGTGTTCACTCGAACCAGTTTACCAGAGCTCCTGCCTGGAAAGAGCACCAACAACATATCCTCACATCCAGGGAGTTAAATTCACCTTTATATTATGCTGACTAAATCTTAAAATAAATATTTGGATCAAAAAAAAAAAAAGAAAAGATAATCTTTCTGTGCTCAGTGACCATTTTAAACTATTCCATTTCACGAGTTTCAAAGGATAAATACCATGGGATTAGTTGAGGACACTGTGTGTTCAGGGACATTTACTATAGTTATTTTCTATTTCTTCTGCCCATTCTGTTTCCATTACTCTGGCTTGATTTTGGAATTATCCTTGAAAATACCATATAAATTTTATAGTTTATGGGAAATTATTTTTCATTGACTTCTGTATGATATTTGAAGCTTTATAAAAATAGCATGTGCTTATAGAATGTAAATAATTTTTAGTGTTGATTTATATATTAAATGAAAACATCTCATTAAATTTTAGACATTGGACAGGTATATTAGAATTTATATTCCATTGTAAGCCCATTCAAATTTAGGGCATTTCAGGACACCTACATTTTACAAAGCAGCAACTGGATTTGTAGCTGTGTTAAGCAACAGTGACTAGCACTGATTGAGGTATGGCAGATTGTAGACACAGTCATTATGAAATTCTGAGTGAGTCTATAATCAAGCTAAATGCAACTGGAACTATCTGAATAATAAAACTGCCTGTGAGAAACTGTGGCTTTATTATTGCAATCTGCTCTTGGGAGAGGGGAGTGGGAATGGGAGACAGGTCACATGAAAGTGTAGACATGAACATGTTGCTTTCATTTTTTCTTCATAGAGTGTGTGTAGAGACCACAGAGAGATATCTCAGCATGGATGATACTATCAGCTAATTGCTCTCAAACTTGACTCTTTTCTTAAGTTTGGGGGAATTTGGAATTCATGAGGGGAGAAGCATGACTGTCCACTCTAGACAAACTGTTAAACACAGGTGTTATTCTGGAAATTGTCATGATAAAAAATGTCTTAAATTCTATACATTGTAGAGATCTTCTTGCTTATTGGCTGGTGAACAGGGGGATCTCTGGGAAATATTGATGATTAGATAGGTAAACCTCCATGGAATGATGTTAAAGATAGTAATCATATATACAAAAATGTGTTGCATATACAGCTTATGTAAGGAGAAAAGCCATATAGTAAGTGTATCAGGTACAATCTGCTAGAGTATGATGTTTTCCTCTATGTGACAGGCAACTGAATCAGTTTCATTAATTCATGAGATCCTTAGTTTCATTACATTAAATCCTAAAAAATAATTTATCCTCAACCAGTTTTTTCTTTATTTTCACATGACTGTAGACCTTATTTTCTCTTTTAAATCATTCTCCAATTGTCCTATAGAAGAAAAGCCTTGAATTTCTCACCACTCTATCAAATATTAACATGACTACCTCAGTCAGTCATAGTGTGACTAAAATGAGAGCCTAGATTTTCCATCTCTAGTGCCTTTTGTTTTTAAGTCTGAACCTATAAACCCTTGACATATCATCTAAAATTTGATTCAGCCACCTTGGATTTTTCCCCTTTTAAAAAAGACTTCTTATATGTGCTTCTTTGTTCCAGTCTTATTTTTACTTGAGCCCATGGGGGGGGTGTTTAAGTGCATGTATGACTCTATGTCATGTATAATGTATGTTTGCATGCTACATGCTGATGTTTAAGAGCACTCAAAGGTATGTCCAATGAATTTGGAGGAGGATATTGAGTATTTTCTTCTGTTAATGTAGCAAACACACTGACCACCTGAGACAACTCCCTGTCCATTATTTTTTTCATCTTGTTCCCACAAACAATCAATTTATTTATGATTAAAAGACCTACAGACATAACCAACAAATTTCTTGTGGGCACTATATGTCCAAACCCAATTGTGGAAGAGTCTGATCACATCAACACTGTGACTTACTAAGTATGATGGGTTTTTTGTAAACCAAATTGCAGATTTCTTAGCTGTGAACTTTGAATATTACAGTGTCTGGTTACAATGTCAAAAAGTTGGACATGCTTAAGAAATGGCTGTGATTTAGAAGAAAGAGAATATGGCAACATGATCTTGAGTTCAAACCCCTCTTCTGTTACACTTGAGATGAGGAGAATTAGTTACTGACTTCCAAGATCCGTTGCTTCATCTATTCTCATTACCATCTGGGTTTTTGTTAGAAATCCCCAAAAGTGCTTGCAGTTCCCATTAAACATGAGCAATATCAGGTTATTTTTCTACTCTCTTCTTTTCTCTACTGTATAAATTCTCCAAAGCTAAGAAAAATTAGCCTAGATCTATATTTCTGTAGCACAGAAAACCACACTTGTTCTGTATAATAATCAATCTATATATACAGAAATAATGTTGCTTTTACAGATAATATGTAATAATTTATTATATTAGTGTAAATCTATTCCACATTAGATTTAATAGCAAATTTTTTAACGTCTTAGAGGACATACCTAGAAAATAGGTTCATTTTAGCAAGTCCTCCTTAAGTACTATATCCTCTGAGAACACTTTTGTTCAGTTTTATTAATATTATATCCTGATCTGTCCACAAAGGGATATTTTTAAAAGATTTCTCCTCAGTAATTTCCTGCTAGTCTAGGATAGTCCTAATCCAATTCTCCACTCTTTGATTAAGGCTCTAACTGAAATCACATCTCCAAACTTTCTAACTTTCGATCATATTATTTTATAAATAGGTTTTAGCAGTCCTTAAATATTAACACAAGTAAAATATTCTACTTCCCATGGCAAGACTATATTTTATAAATTTTATGAAAAATAGTATAAATTTATTATCAGCACTTTTAACAACAGAGTATATATTTTCAGTATCCTTGTCAAATGTGCTGTGAGTCTTCTCAGGTACATAGATACTTTAAATATTCATTGTTATTTTCATGTTAATCTTCAAAATGACCAAAAAAATTCATCTGAATTTCATGGGAATAAAATACCTTTCCATATACTTTGTCTAGTACTCTGCTACTGCTAACTACTTCATCAAAATACAAAGTCATATCTGTTTTATTTTTAAGTGTCTGATAATTAATTTTTTTCTATATAAAATCAGTAGATTAATATGGAGTATTAACATGAGTATTTTTTCATCTGCTAGCATAGACCTTTTTTTTTTAAATTGAAAAAAATTATTACCTAAGACTTTTAAAATTAGGGAAGCTTCTCTAAAAAAATAATAATTTGATTGCATTTGAATAATTAATTAATGGAATTATATAATTAGATAATGTGTCAAAATTTTAGTTTACTATTAACAACTTGTTTATAACTTCTTCATATTTTAGGTTAAAATCCCTTGAGCATTACAAGCTAATAAGTAAATGTTTCAATGCACTTTAGACAAGTCTTAGAATTTACTCTTTCAAAATCTTGCAGAATGAAAATTAATGTCATCATTATTATCAATATTAGGATTGCTACTTAAGATAGGAAGGAGAAAAACAATAGTCAACTCATAAAATTCATAGGAATGCAGAAATAATTGTTAAATTTCAGTGGATATAAATTTCATTCATAAGAGTTCTTAAATAGTAGATAGTAATTTATATGTAAATCTCTATCACCAAATCTGTTTATCTCTTATATACTACTTAATAACAAACATTTAATCTAGTGTAAAATAGCATTTTAGAGTGAAAATTTCAGAACTACATTGAGGGTAATAAATATTAATTTAAGAAAATAAAGTAATCTAGGTTGGACAAGTAAAGTATTAGCCACCTATGGGTCACTCTTGTAAATATCAGAAGTCATGACATTAGAAATTGGTAGTAATATCCATTGATTAATTATCTATGGAGAAAGAGTGAAGTTCCTTGTATGCAGAGGATGGAGCCCAGTGACATTTCCATTTTCTGTGTAACTGGCAGTACTTATGGTTTTACACTTTCTGTCTTGTAAAGCAGTCGTATTGCTGCATTTTCATGGGGATAATATCTTCTCTGTGTTTCATGGACAGTCAATCTCACAGTCAACTTCCTTGTCCTCTAGTTCTTACAGTCCTTACACCCTCACCCATATCTCTAATATTTTGGATGCAGAGATTGTATTGTAGGTGTAGCCATTGTGTCTAACCACCTCAGAAACATGTATGCATTTTTTGGAGTCAAAGAATGAAGCAGGATCTTAAAACGTTTTCTGCTACCTCATTGTGTCTTTAGCCATCTGTTTTGGTTCTCAGGTTACCTGGTATTTTCATTGGCACAAATAAGTAATTTAAATAAGGATTAATATTCAAAATATTTTACAGAAGCATTGATAAGATTAAGAGCAATGGTCACATTTAGAGGTGCAACCTTTTCAGAGAGAGTGAATCAGAGTTGTGAACCAAAATTAAGTTCTTCAAATTAACTTTCTATTTTAAATTATTGTGTGCTGTACTATTTGTGAATCATAAACAGGTCTCTTTAAATTGTAGAATTATTTTCAACTAAAAACAGGTTATCAAAAAGCTATATAGAAAAATGAATGCATTTTTGTAACACAAACACTAACATGACACACTGTGATGTTCTCAACCAAGGTTGATGGTTATTTCCACAGAATCATCCCATGTTAGTGTACTATTTTGCTTTTTCAGTTGGATGAAAGGAAAAAAAAAATCCAGTGACGTCACTTTTAGTTAAAGAAACTTCTTTTAGAAGGTAAAGGTTTCAGATAATATAATGCTGACTTTCCCCATGCAATAAGGTTTAAATTTATTTTAGTTATGAATAGTCAGTGATATTAATACACAAACAATGGGAAATTTTTAACACAATATAATAACTCACAATATTGTGCCACAATTTTGTATTAAGGACAAAATCATTAAAACTTTATTGAAAAATAGAAAAGATATAAAAAAAAATCATCTGCCAGTCAAACTACTTATATTTGGTAAAATTAATTCATAAATCATGCATCTGGAATTTTAAAAGTATATTCATTAGGACTGACTTTAAACTCTCTTGTTAGTGCTTAGTCATTATTACCTTCTTTATAGTAGTAAAGTGGAATTAAAAAAAGTATGAACAGAATACAAAAACTCACAAACACACAGGTATATAAATATAATTTAATGATGACCATAAAAATAAAAATATAAAGGAAATTATGCACATGAGACAAAAATACTGTTACATTTCTATATTCTGTACCATATTTGCACCAAATTTTGGTACAATGTACTGTGTTAATGGCCTGTGTATATTTATTATATGAAAACATGATCACAAAATAAGTTTGTATAAATACAAAAGCTTTAATATAAAAATATTACTTGTTTTTGAATAACATTAATGCTCAAACCTTACGTTTGGTGTTTGATATTTTACATTTGAGTGATTTTTAGTTATAGGTAGGAAAGTAGCTAAAGCATGCGATTTTGGATTAGGCATGCAGTCTTGAATGGTTTGTATAATACATCAATTATTTCATTGTCCTGTAATTATTTCATTGT